>NC_060119.1:792172898-792478951 GCF_021461395.2 Schistocerca americana
ACACAGTCACAATTTAAACATACACTGCTAACGTGTTCGTCTCTGTTGGGGTCTGCATTATAATTTACACCACAACATACAAGGGAAAAAAGGAGTTATTTTCGGCATTTAGACACGCATAATTACTTTGTAGTAAACATATTAGACGACCTTGCTTATTGGAGCTTATTTCACGCTGTGAAGTACCGTGTAGAGAAGTATGGGGAGATGACTGGTTAACTACAGCGGCTGGCGTGTGAATGGGGACAGGAGAGACTATATGCATACATAAAATCCATTAGCTCACGTAGTCGTTAATGCGCTGTTGCTGTTTGCGACGTTTTATTTGAGGGACTGCTGCACGCCGCGTGTCGATGTCGGCATCTCATCCGACACTGAGCCTTAGCAGCTGGTGGTCGAAGTAGAGGATATGGTACGTCGTAAGAAGGTCCAGTTAATGCAAATACAGTGGTATCGCTTGTTGTACATTGAGAGACAATTGAGCAACGAGTTCAGCCCAGACAGCCCCAATATCGACATCAATATCGTCACCAGCAGTGAACATCTTTGTGCCTCAGTAATGAGTGTTCTGAGTAGCACAGCACTTAAACTACTGGATCAAATGACATCGTATTGTGTACCGTATTGTACAGAAAAAAGCAAAGGGCTGCAAATATCCCAGTGCTGTGTGAAGAGATACTTTTCACTGCCGATCAGATGCATTCATTAGGTGATGACGTGAAGAATATGTTCGCCACTATTGTGTGTGGTGTTATACAACATCATCTGTATGTTGGCCACAAGTTGAGTGATTTCATAGTAGCCCACGGGTGGGATTACATACATAGTGAATTCAGTGTGCGTAAAGAAAATTATTTGGTTACAATTGCCATATAGCATGTGGATTTGACGGAGGGGAAAAATTAGTATCTATTGAAAAAGTCTAAGTGCGTTAAAAAAATAATAAATTACTAATGTTTTTAAAGAGATACAATAATTGTATGATTTCCTCCAATAAAAAAGGAAGTTTTTTTTAACTGTGATTTATAACTAAGGAATGGACTGCCAGAGTTTGACTCTGAGGACAATGGTCTAATTGCATGTGTATATGATGTGAAGTTGTAATAAATCAATATTTTTTCTACAAGTTGCAATGTTGTTGTTGTAGTCTTCAGTCCGACGACTGGTCTGACGCAGCTCTCCATGCTACTCTAAACTGTGCAAGCCTCTTCATCTTCAAAAAACTACAGCAACTTAAATTCTTCTTGATCTGTTTATTTTATTCAGCTCTTTGTCTTCCGCTACAGTTTTTATCCACCAAACTTCCCTCCAGAATTAAATTGGAAATCCTTTGATGTCTCAGAATGTGTCCTATCAATCAATCCCTTCTTCAGATTTGGTTGCGCCACAAATTTCTTTTCTCCCAAATTCTATTCAGTACATCTTCATCAGTTATGTAATCTACCCATCTATTCTCCAGAATTCTTCTCTGGCATCACATTTCGAAAGCTTCTGTTTTCTTTTTATCTTAACTGTTTATCATCCTTGGTTCAAATGGCTCTGAGCACTATGCGACTCAACTTCTGAGGTCATCAGTCGCCTAGAACTTAGAACTAATTAAACCTAACTAATCTAAGGACATCACACACATCCATGCCCGAGGCAGGATTCGAACCTGCGACCGTAGCGGTCGCTCGGCTCCAGACTGCACCACCTGGAACCGCACGGCCACTCCGGCCGGCTATCATCCTTGTTTCTCTTCCTTACATGGCTAAGCTTAAGACAAATGCTTTCAGAAAAGACCTAAATCTATATTCAATGTTAACAAAGTTCTCTGCTTCAGGAAAACTTTTTTGTCATTGCCAGTCTATGCTTTATATTCTGTCTACTTCGGCCATCGTCAGTTATACTGCTGCCCAAATAGAAAAAAATCATCTACTACTTTAAGTGTTTTATTTCGTAATCTAATTCCCTTAGCATCTTCTGATTTAATTCAACTACATTCCATTACCCTTGTTTTGCTTTTGTTGATGTTCATCTTATATCCTCCTTTCAAGTCAATGTCCATTCCGTTCAATTGCTCTTCCAAGTTCTTTGCTGTCTCTGACAGAACTGAAACGTCATCGGCAAACCTCAAAGTTTTCATTTCTTCTCTCAGAACTTTAATTCCTACTCCAAATTTGTTCAACGTACAGACTGAATAACATCGTGGACAGGCTACAACCCTTAGTCATTCCTTTCTCAACCACTGCTTCCCTTTCATGCCCCTCAACCCTTATAACTGCCATCTGGTTTCTGAACAAGTTGTAAACAGCCTTTCGCTCCCAGTATTTTACCCTTGCTACCTTCAGCATTTGAAAGAGAGTATTCCAGCCAGCACTGTCGAAAGCTTTCTCTGGGGCTACAAATGCCATAAACGTAGGTTTTCCTTTCCTTAACCACCCTTCTAAGATAAGTCGTTGAATCAGTAATGCCCCTCGTGTTCCTACATTTCACCAGAATCCAAGCCGACCTTCTCTGAGGTCGGCTTCTATCGGTTTCTTCCATTCTTCTGTAACTAATTCGTTTTAATATTTTGCAGTCATGACTTATTGAACTGTTAGTTCGGTACTCACCGGTCAGCATCTACTTTCTTTGGGATTGTAATCATTACATTCTTCTTTAAGTTTGAAGGTATTCCAACTGTCTCATACGTCTTGCACACCATGAGGTAGAGTTTTGACATGAGTCGCTTTCCCAAGGCTGTCAGTAGTTCTGACGGAATGTTATCTACTCCCAAGGTCTTTTTTCGATCAGGTATTCAGTGCTTTGTCAAATTCTTGTCGCAGTATCATATCTCCCATCTTATCTTCATGTACATCCTCTTCCATTTCTATAATATTGCCTTCAAGTTTGTCACTCTTGTATAGGCCCTCTATATATTCCTTCCACCTTTCAGCTTTCCCTTCTTAGCTTAGGACTGGTTTTCCATCTGAGCCCTTGAAATTCATACAGCTGATTCTCTTTTCTCCTCCAAATCAGGGTGATCATCATTTGTTGCACATATATAGGCCATTTAGGCTCTTGGCAGAAGATAAAAAGATACAAATAAAATATATACATAGAATATAGTGAAATGATTAACACATCAAGCCCACAAATCATGACAGAATACAGGGTTATTACAAATGATTGAAGCGATTTCACAGCTCTACAATAACTTTATTATTTGAGATATTTTCGCAATGCTTTGCACACACGTACAAAAACTCAAAAAGTTTTTTTAGGCATTCACAAATGTTCGATATGTGCCCCTTTAGTGATTCGGCAGACATCAAGCTGATAATCAAGTTCCTCCCACACTCGGCGCAGCATGTCTCCATCAATGAGTTCGAAAGCATCGTTGATGCGAGCTCGCAGTTCTGGCACGTTTCTTGGTAGAGGAGGTTTAAACACTGAATCTTTCACATAACCCCATCACTTCATCACTGAAAACAAGTTTCGCACTGAACGCATCCCCTTACAGAGGCATCCAGAAGCTTTAAACTGCGCATACCATCGCCGAATGGAGTTAGCAGTTGGTGGATGTTTGTTGAACTTCATCCTGAAGTGTCGTTGCACTGTTATGACTGACTGATGTGAGTGCATTTCAAGCACGACATACGCTTTCTCGGCTCCTGTCGCCATTTTGCCTCACTGTGCTCTCAAGCGCTCTGGCGGCAGAAACCTGAAGTGCGGCTTCAGCCGAACAAAACTTTATGAGTTTTTCGACGTATCTGTAGTGTGTCGTGACCGTATGTCAATGAATGGAGCTACAGTGAATTTATGAAATCGCTTCAATCATTTGTAATAGCCCTGTAGTTGTAACATCACAGAAATTTATTGCATACGTTTGCCCATTTATTCCTGTCTCGGGCACCTTCAGTGCTGGCTATTGGATCTGCTTCTTCCATGGTCACTAAGGTCCTGTCTATCCACATTGTTCATGGACGACCTCTTGGACATCTACCTGTCTACCTGTTGGCTGGCGTAGAAATACTCTCTTAGGGGGAGTGCCGTCTGTTCGTAGAACATATCCTGCCCACTGTGGCCTTCTTCTTGCAATCACTCTTCCAGCATCAGCTTTCTTAAGCCGCCGATATAGATCTTCATTATAACTTATTCCACCACCTTGCAGTTTCTGCATTGTATACCGAGCCATAAATTTTCCTTAAAATCTTCCTCTCAAACGTACGAATGCGCTCTTCCATTATCTGTGTACTTGCCCATGTCTCACAACCATACGATATAACCAGTTGCACTAATGACATGTATAGCTGTATCTTGCTTTCCTTGGATACAATGCGTGACACGTATACGTGGTTTAAACGATAGCACACCCGGCTCGCATATATTCTTTGTCTAGTTTCCTTCTCTATCTCAATTTTATCTGACAATATAAACCCCAGGTACTTGAATTTTTTCAACTTTTTCAAAATTGTGACCGTCTATACTGATGGCGTCCATATCATTTTGTCGATGAGAGACCACCATGTACTTTGTTTTCTCATCGTTGACCAGTAACCCTCGTTTTCTCGCTTCTAGCATAAATCGAGAGGTATCTGCTGTCACCTCATTCAGAGTTTCGCCCACAATCACCACGTCATCTGAAAATGCAAGGATCGTAACACTTCTAACCATCTGTCCCACCCTATTACGGCAACTGGACGTCTCACCTTTACCAGCGCTATGTTGAGCAGAAGTGGTGAGAGGGGATCACCCTTTTTCAACCCATTATTAACTGTGAAGGGTGCCGACAAGTGATTTGCAAAGTGTACTCGGCAATTTTATCCGTTTTAACAAGTTGCAATCAGCTTAATTTACTTCACTGGTATTCTGAACTCCTGCATTATCTTCCAGAGGACGGTCCGATTAATGCTGTCGTATTCGTGCCGGAAGTCAATGAATACAAGGTGTAGGTCTTTATCGAATTAATAAAACTTCTCCATCATTTGTCTCAATGTGAATATATTGTCGGTGGTTGAACATAGGGGTAAATCCATCCTGGTCTGTGCCTGCAGTCCCTCCGAGCAATAAGTCGACTTAGTGTTAGGACAGTGTACACTTTATAGCTTATCTCCAGAAGCGAGATCCCTAGTTAATTATACACTTTTGTGACATCAACTTTTTAAAAAATCATAAATTTTGCAATCCTTGGATATCTCCTCGGTTGACCATATTTCGGCAAAAAGCTATCGGAGACTTTCCATTATCGCTTCGCCGCCGCCGCACCGAAATAACTCCACATTGATGCCACTGGAGTCTGGAGCCTTATTGTTTTATGGGCCTTCAGGATGCTTTTTTATCTCATCCGATGTTGGCTCTTCTAATCTCTCAAGTTCTTTTGTTTCTTCCTGATCTTCATGTCTTAGTATTTTCGAAAGGCATCTGCTTGCCCCACTGAAGGAACCACCCTTTCTTCATCATCCATCAGGATTAAAGTTTACGGTCTATAAACACCTCCCGCAAACCTTGTCCGCCAAAAGAAGAAGAGGGCTGCATTCTTTGAACCCTCACTTTGTGTCAATAGTTGTTTACCATATTCTAGTTTGTTCTGCCTTATGATTCTGTCTGTCAGTATTCTTTCCATCGTGTATGCTATCTCTGTGTTGTGAGCATCATTCTGCAACCATTCTAGTCTTCTTGCCGCCCTCGTCTTCACCGCCTCTTTACACTCATTATCAGACCACGGATTTTTCGTTGGCGTTGGTTGTTGTCCCAGTTCTTCACTTGCACTTTGAATGATAGCCTCTCGTAGTGACCGCAATTTCTCTTCAACTCCACCTGCGATCCTGGACGATAGGCGAGTCATGACTTCTTATTGATAGCACCGTTTCACTTGTTCATTTGCAAGTGTGTCTTTGTCATGACCAGCCACCGCTTCATTTCTCTTTCGTCTTTTGGTGGATAGTTTCAGTCACAGTTTCAGAATCACTAGAAGATGGGGAATTCTTATCAGCCCCGTGAAATGTCCTTACTTGTTCAACACATTCATGGTGAATCCCAGCCACCAAAATGTGATCAATCCCATTTTTATTCTGGTCACTGATCATCTGTTGGTACCCATGTTATTTTATGCATCGCCTTGCTTGGGAAGTACATACTGTTGATGGTCATTCCTCTATTGGCAGCAAAATTAATCAGTCGGAAAACGATTTCATTGCTTTCCCCATGTGAACCGTATGGGTCGATAATCGGCCGATTTCCCTCTTTCCCAATTTGTGCATTAATGTCTCCCAAGAATAGGTGGACTGTACGTTTTGGTAATCTATCTACGACTTCTTCCAACTCTACATAAAAGCTGTTTTTCACCTTATCATCTGTATCCTCTGATGGTGCACGGCAACTGACGACGCAAGTTTTATATGGAGATGCGTTTAACGCTCTCGCACATATGCGAGCACTTTTCAGCATCCGCTTGGTAACAACTGTAGATACTTTTTCATGGACAGCGAAACCAATTCATGAGGTCCAATCTGGGTGTGACCCGTTGCTGAAAGAGGGTGCATTGACTGCCGATCTTCATAATCCCTTGGAGAATTCCTATTTCTTGGAGGGCTGTCAATATACATTTGTAGCTGCTGGGCACCTCTTCTGGTTGTTTGATTCCTCTTGTTTTAAGAGTCCTGATATACCACGTTCCAATTAGAAAACCGTTTCGCAGTCCCTTAATCAATCCTTTGTCAACACCAATATTATCCGTATGGTATTCCTTTTTGTGACTACCTTTGATAACATTATTTGAAACTAATAGGTTGTCAGGCTTCTCAGCTCGAGCCCAGTGGTGGGACTGCCACCTTCGGGATCTGGGCCACTTGGTTTATATTTGAAGTTTCTTCTTCTAGAGAGCTTGCCTTCACCCTGGCTCAAGAACTCCATCAATCCTTAGCAGGTTTGGGTTTGGGTTTTTCCTCCCCCCTAGGCTGATTGCCTACTCTGTGGCTAAGGGGTTCAGCCCACTCCACTTTTGCAAATTTTGATCTGCCTCGGGTATGTCATTTCCCTAGTACCACCCATCTCTGGGAGGCATTCCCCTATCCACGAACGGCCCCTTTATTTAATTTTCCTTTAGGCGGCAACTATCTTTCCCCTAATGAAATATGCTCCTAAACCCTGAAATTTGTCCTCTAACCGTTCCTACTTATCCATTTTGAGCTTCCTATCAATATCATTTTTTAGACATTTGTATTCCCTTTCACCTGTTTCATTTACTGCATTTTTATATTTCCTCCTTTCATCAATTAAATTCAATATCTCCCATGTTATCCAAGGATGTCTACTAAACCTTGTCTTTTTACCTATTTCATCCTCTGCTGCTTTCACTATCTCAGCTCTCAAAGCTACTCATTCGTCTTGAACTGTATTCCTTTCCCTTGTTCTAGTCAATCGTTGCTTAATGTTCTCTCTGAACCTCCCAGCAACCTCTGATTTTGTCAACCCATCCAAGTTTTTTGTTGTTGTAAGCCTGGTTGTGTTAGTTTTTGACATAGATTCCGCAGGCCTACCTTTTAAAATGCCAGCTGTTATTAGGTATGGAAATCTAGCATTGGAGTACATACTTCAGAACTTTGGTTGCATGCGTAGTGTAGTTATTGTGATCGCTTCTCAGTTTTGGTTATTGATAACTTGATACCAGTGTCTGAGTTTAATTTGTACAGCACTGAAGATGATCACTATGTGATCGAAAATCAATTCTGCTATCAATAAAAATTCAATATTACGGCCAACGCTGACCTTCTTCTTAATTTTAACCTATTTTTCTTCAATTATAAGCCTGCTCAGGTTAATCTGATGACATGGATTCATTAGGCCTATCTTCTAAAATGTCATTGTTATTAGGCATGGAAAATTACCATTCAAGTACATACTTTAGAATTTTGGACACTAATTTGGGGAATATTTGTGCATGTGGAAATTAAGTTGCACTTTGCATAGATTTTAGAATATTGAAACATCTTATATGTAGAAAGTTATTAATTTTCAACTCTATTGTGTTTATTGACAGTGGAGTCATATGTTAGTGACAATGAGACTTATTCGTGGTACAACAAAAGAAAAAATGTTTTCTGCAGTGCAGACATCTGTTAGCGACATAAAGCGTGGTGCAAAGATCAAACTATCCATGTTTTCTACAGTGAAGCCATCTACCTGTGACAGGAGCACTAGCTTTCTAAAGTGCAGCCATCTACTGGTGACAGTAGCAACTGGGATGTGAAACAGGACTTGCTTTTATTCCACATTTTCGGGGTTTGTGGGATAGTGTCCAAGGTAAAATTCATTTTCAACAAATACGAATTCCTAGTTAATTATCTATATTTTAAGAATAAATCTCGGTTTTTTATTGTCTGTAGGAAAATATGAAATCTATTCTTTCCAACACTCTCTGGTGAATGGTATATAGCTTCAAACAAGATTTACCAATTTGACTAATGAGCCAGTCCTCAAAGCAATTTTTGGAAGCTAGTAATGCAAACATAGTTGACAAAGTTTTCGCTATTTTAAGCAATTCAGACACTTTATCGTCCTTGGCTGCTAAGCATGGGGTCAGGGTCAGGGGGCATGTTTCCCTCTCCTTCATCACCTTGGCATTTGGCTGGATATGCCGATGCCAATGTCTTGATTCCCACCGTGTCTTTGGCCTTGGCCTTGGCTGATGTCACGATTCCTAGTGTGGCCTTGGCTGATGACATGATTCCCAGTATGGCCTTGGAAATAAGGAAAGTGCTAATGCTGACGTCAGGAAAATATAATAAGAGCAGTTGCATGAAATTTCCTGTCATAACCTTTAGGTCGGGGCCAAGGATATCTTGTTCGCTCCTTGCCGCACTAGCGACAGGATGCCAAGGAAGATCTATGCATGTTACATTGCATGGGGTGAAGCAACAGGATATTCACTGTTGCAACAGCAGTAGCTCCTGATTGCACATACAGAGACACGCACTTTCTAAGAGACTGTCTTTACTATGTTGTTATAGTGGTATTATTATTGTTATTATTATTATTATTATTATTATTATTAGTGTATAAGACCACTAGGACTACAGTAAGTACTTAGAGGTGGACACTTGCCTTCCCTTATACTCGTCTGCAGCTCGTGGTCTAGGGGCTAGCGTTGCTGCCTCTAGATCACGAGGTCTCAAGTTCGATTTTCGGCGGAGTTGGGAATTTTTCTGCCCGGGGATTGGGTGTTTGTGTTGTCCTCATCATTTCATCATCATCATCATCATCATCATTCGTTACAGTGGCTAAATAGGACTGTGTAAAAAATTGGAGTGTATAAAAATCGAATTTAGTACAGGCGCTGATGACCGCGCCGTTGAGCGCCCCACAAACCAAACACCGTCACCCTTTATACTCAAGTAATTTTACTGTCCCTCTGTGGGCTTCCTTTCTCTCTTCAAAAAATTTTCCTCCAGTCTTCTTCGGAGTTTCTCTAGGTCAACTTAATATTAATGAATTTTGATCTGAATATCTTGCGGTCTTGGACATCTTCTGATGTAATTCCTGCCAATTTCAGATCAAATTTAATCTCGACAATCAATTTCATCGTGTCCATTTTGGCTTTACTCCTGTTGTCAAACAATACGAATATTTGTTTTGTAAATCTATCTATGTTCATTGTTTTAATGTTGCCTAGAATCCTAACCTGCGTTTTCTAATGTCAGTATGGATACTTGTGTATTGTTTGATTTCCTGTTTGGCTCTGAGTCGATATTATTCATCTACAAGTTTTGGACTTAGAATTCTTCTTACCATTTCGCGTTCCATTTTCTCATTTTTTTTCAATGTCTGGTTTCCCATTAAAAATCAGTTTTATGGTCCATAGAGGGTTTCGATTTAACTACTGTACTTAGCCAAACTATTTTTAGTTATTGTTTTTTTTCGTAAATTTCTTTTCTTTAGTTTCATAAAGTTAATCCTTTCATGCCTTTCTCCCCTTGAATCTGAGAGCACACTTTTTCGCAAATATGTAGATGGTGTAATTGTTTTTTGCACTTTATTACCAAGAGAGTTCAATAACTAATGCAAGACTTTTTTTTTAAAGCAGGTTGGTTTCATCCAGGATTCCAATACTCCATATTATTCTCCACGCTTTTTGTTACAAAACACTACTTTACAACATAATCTCCGTTAAGTGCAACGCCCTTGCGCCACCTTACTGGCCTGGTCCGTGTGGCATTAATCTGTTGGTTGACGTTGGAGCCAATGTCGTACTGCATCAAAAACCTCCCTGTCATCCATGTATTGCTTCCCGCTGAGTGCATCCTTCATTGGGTCAAACTGACGGCAACAGGTAGGTGCGATATGCTGGCTGTAGGGTGAGGAAGAACAACCCAGTGAAGTTTTGTGAGTTCTTCTCGGGTGCACAGATTTATGTGAGGCCTTGCGATGTCATGGGAAAGAGGAGTTCATCTGCTTTTTTGTGGCGACGAACACATTTAAATAGTTTCTTCAGTTTCCTGGAAGTAGTACAATACAGCCGCGCTGGATTAGCCGAGCGGTCTCAGGCGCTGTAGTCATGGACTGTGCGGCTGGTCACGGCGAAGGTTCTAGTCCTCCCTCGGGCATGGGTGTGTGTGTTTGTCCTTAGGATAATTTAGGTTAAGTAGTGTGTAATCTTAGGGACTGATGACCTTAGAAGTTAAGTCCCATAAGATTTCACACACATTTGAACATTTTGAAGTACAATACATTTCAGAGTTGCTCGTTGCACCATGAGGGAGGACATCAACAAGATCGTCCCCTTCATTATCCCAGAAGACTGTCGCTACCGGTTGAGGGTGCAGCTTCGAACTTTTTCTTCTGAGGAGGGGTGATGAGGCGGCAGTCCATGGATCGCCGTTTTGTTTCCGATTCGTAGTGATGAAGCCATGTTTCATCTCCTATGACGATGTTAAACAAAAAATTATCACGGTTAGCCTCGTAAAGCGCAGGCGATTCCGCACAAATAGTCCTTCGTTGTTGTTAATGGCCTTCTGTTAGGCGGCGAGGACCTCAGTGGACACACCTTTGAGCACCCCAACTGGTGCACGAGTGTGTCAGCGTTACCAACAGAGACGTCCAGTTGTAAAGCGAGGTGTTTGATTGTGGTCCGTCCATCACCGCGAATGAGAGTGTCCGCACGTTCTAACAGTGGAGGAGTCACAGCTGTGAGCGGCCGGCCAGCACACGGGAGATCGGAGAGATTTGTGCGACCTTGTTGCGATGATGACACACGCCTCCCCCAACGATCACAGTGCTTTTGTTCACTGCCAGGGGTCCGTAGACATTCTGCAAGCGCGTATTAGTATCTGCTGCGATGCTTTGGTTTCTCCACCAAAAGAAACTCAATGACAGCGCTCTATCTCGAACACACCTCTATTACAGACTCCATTTTGAAGCCTACGAATAGCGCTGCCACCTACTGGAACTTCGTGAAACTATACAGAGACTGAAGCGGGAATATTCCACGATGGCCGGCTGAAGTGGCCGTGCGGTTAAAGGCGCTGCAGTCTGGAACCGCAAGACCGCTACGGTCGCAGGTTCGAATCCTGCCTCGGGCATGGATGTTTGTGATGTCCTTAGGTTAGTTAGGTTTAACTAGTTCTAAGTTCTAGGGGACTAATGACCTCAGCAGTTGAGTCCCATAGTGCTCAGAGCCATTTGAACCATTTTTTATTCCACGATGACCCTCAACAAAATACACATTTTGTCAACCGAAAATAGCCGACAAAAAAATGTGTTGTATTACTTACTGAACGCCCTTCTTGTATACGTCTGCTGTCTGCAGACGAAGGTTCTGTGTCACACAGTTACGCCCCCCTGTTCCGAAAGGTAACTTCGAGACTGCAGCATCTGTGGAAGCGCAGCGCGCGTAAATCGAAAATTGGGTTAGAAGACAATGTCTGCGGGCCGTCAGGCGCAGTGCAACAGGAAGCGGCGATCAAAGAAGCGCCCCGGCGGTCGGCTCGGCTCGGCCTGCCCCGCTGATCGATCGCGGCCGCTGGCGGTGACAGCTCCTCCCGGACACATTATTAACGTCGCGTCGCTGCACTGGCACACTGCCGCTTTCTTCGCCAAAAACTCATCTCAAGTCGAGCGAGGCGTGCGTCGCTGCTCACCGCAGACAATCTTCCCCGCCTTCGCGCACTTCAAAGACGCCAGCGTTTAATAAGCAGGGGGCCTGGTCTGTTAAGTTGCCGCCGTCTTGCCGCAGCCTAGCCTTAACCGTGTTGCACTTCTGCTTACGCGCCTGCTGCTCGTGACATACTGTAGCGCGCCCTCTCCATCTGACATTTCTTTTTCTAACTTCCACGTAACAAATATCTCTGGTTTCCACAGTTAAGAGTTGTGGTTATAGTCGTCCCAACTGTCAAAACTGGGTATTACTTTACCTGGGCGTGTGTGTGTGTGTGTGTGTGCACCATCAGCCATGAAAGGTTTAAGGTTTAACAGTGGAGTAGTATGAAAAACCTTGTGAACTCCATTTTGTGCGGGTGGTCATCAAGGGGTATTAGTTTTAAAACGGCAATTGTTGGGGAAGAAATGCGCGCCAGCGCGCACTTGGTTGTGGCAACTGTATGTATCAGTACGCACAGCACAGCTCAAGGTCAAGTTGTGCAGGAGACAACTTGCGTGCAGTGGTGAGGCGCACATAGCGTCGACTAAGTGACTGAGGGAGGTGGATCCAGACGAGCCTCCGTCTGCTTCGCCAACATCCTGGTTTTCCCGTCAGTGTCATTAGAAGAAACGACACAGACACACACTGCCACGACTGCAGAGGGCGGATTCGCTATTTACTATGCTATTTGTGAGTCTGGGCAACGTAAACCTACAGTATCCGGACCTCACATACACTCATATTATTTGAACTAAACGTTACATTAAAAGCATGCCTTATCGTCCCAACATGGTTATCCAATTTCTAAGTTAGTGCTGGATGAGTAGCTTTATATAAATTTAGTTCAGTTGTCAATGGAAGTAACGGAGGCTTGAATCCAGTTAGTTCAAAATAAATCAAGCTGATACCAAAGGTCTTATAGTAACGCTGTCATTACTAAATTGACTAAGAGCCACCACATTTCACCTTTCGCTTGGCAGATACACTACAGCCATTTTGCAAAAAAGTGGTTGGACAGCTGTTATTCGTCTTAGAATTTGTGTATCAGTGTATCGTATGTGTATTCACTATTCTATTCGCGAATGGTTACGACTGTCAACAAAACTCCACAAGAGCTCAAATTTGTCCGATTTTCTCCTTGTGAACATTTCGCGATGCGTATATGGAAGGAAGAAATACGTTGCCCAACTCTTCTTGGAACATTCGCCAACAGGCTAACAGAATGTCAACGATAAACCTCCCCGTGATGTATAACGCTTCTCTTGTAGTTCTCTAAAATATATTTGCATCTCCACAATTCTCTCGTGCCGATAAAACACACTCGTTACAAAACGCACCGCTTTTCATTGGATCTTCTCCCCCTCTCCCTCTCTCTGTCTCTAGCTCTCTCTTCTGTTAATCGTTTTTGATAACTGTGTCAAACTGATGAACAGTACTCAAGAATCTGCCGAGCAAGGGTTTTGTAAGCAAATTCTTTCTTGGATGAAATAATTTCCATAAGATTCTCCCAGGGAATCTCAGACTGGCATTTGCTTTTCTTACTGTCTGTTTTATTTGGTGGTTCCACTTCACGTCGCTCCAGATGGTTACTCTTAGGTATTTTACTGTAGATACTGTTTCCCGTGCTTTTAGACAATTACGTAATCTAACATCACCGGATCTCTTCGCCTATTTATGCGCACTACATTAAGTTTATTTACATTTAGGATCAACTGCCAAGTCCTGCACCAACTCTCGATTCTCTACATGACTTCACGCATTACACTCTACGAATGACGTAGAGTGGATTTGTTATCTTACTGCGGCGCACTGATGTTCACTAAGTAATCGGCGTTACAACACAAACTGCACTGTGTTTACCAGCGTTTTAATAACCAGCGTTGCCTTGTTTTTCCAGTTGGTTTTTTTATTGCACTATGAAATGGTGATAAAAAAGTACATTGTCAGGTTATTTAGGTTTGTTAATTGTGTTTTCTAAAATTGTCTGTGTGATCTGTTATTAAAATACTGTGGAATGTTTTTCGAAACGAATGCAACGTCCGAATTTTAATTAATTCCGTAATCACATTCCGATAGCTTTCAAAACCGACTACACCTACCAAGGAGCGAGATTAAGGCTTCACCGTGCCAGTTCACACATCGTGCAATTTCGATGAGATAAGGTAGGCGAATTTTATCCGAATTATACAGTCGAGTTTAGATACTCTCTATTATGTGTTCTGGAAATCGCGAAGAACCCCCATATATCGATTTCCACAGATTAGGCATGGGTAGGGGAGAAGCCTCACAAAACTAGTATTAACTCTAGACTATATCCTGCTGACGCAGTAACTAGCTGTGACGTGACAAAAGCAATGCTTCACAAAAGTAGTGCATGCGAACAAGAGATGCTGCATGTGCTTACGTCATCTGTGCAAACAAGACAATCGCATGTCTGAAAATGGACCGGCAGATGTTTCTGGGAGAGGAATAGAAGGACAGTATCGTCAACGAAGTCCAATGGCATGAAAACATTATCTTTCCGACAAACGTTTGTCATTTACAAAGCTTGAAGGTAGATAAATTGGTTAGGGGATACATACTATCCAGTGAGATCAGCAGCCCTTTGCGGTAAGTTCGTAGCCTATCGCGGTCCGAGGGAATGTCCATAAAATTCTTCTGGGCTGTAGACCGCATTAAGATATAAAATGAAACATCGATTTGTTAATAGTTAAACTGATCGAGATAATATGGAGAATACAAAAATTACAAGTTAGCAAACAAGGCGTTGGTTCAAGCTTCTTATTTGGCACATACTTCTCCACTTCTTCTCCTCAATGCAATCTTTCCTTCGATGACTTTCGTTGAGGGAAATTTCTTCAGATTCTACGTACCAGCCATGATGTTTTACGCGTTATTATGCTTTCGAATAGATTTCCTTCCTCTCCTATTCTCAGGATCACTCCTACATTCATTATTTTATGTATTCATTTCACGTTAAGCATTTTCTCCATAGCCACATTTCAAAACGATGTAAGTAATTTTTCTGTCTTATCTGTACACGAATCGCTACAATAACTCTTCGGACGAGACAGTGCTCAATCTTTTCCTTATTTCCATTTCAAGTTTTTGAAGCTCTTTCAACAATAGATTTTCTGTTTCTTATTACCTTCATACAACTTCCATTTTCTGTCACGAAGATTTACTTGTTCCAAGATCTTTTCTTTCAATGATATTTTGGTGAAAACTTGATATCTGCCGATTCTTATCACTTCCACTCCTCCAGCACACTTACCCTCATCCCACAACTTCCCTCACTTCAGACCCCTCTCCATCACACATTTTTGTTCTTCCTCTGCCAAATTGCCTGAACTTCTGAAAGTTTTATCTATTTCATCATTTCTACTCCTACTACTATGCTTCTTGGTTCTTCTAATCCTGACGCTGCACTATCGAAGGTAAAAGGAGATTAATGGGAGAACTTAAAGAGTTCGGAAAGGATATCGTCATCAACAACGGGGTGTGGAGGCAGTTCAATCCAGAAATTGTGAGTTCTAATGGAAGTCGCGATTGGTGAGAGAATTTCACTTTGAAATGGGCAAAGGTATCACATAGAAATTTCCTGGTTTTGATTCTCAGTGGGAAATTCGTACGCTGTTATTTTGAAGAGCTTTCGGACGGTTTTTTATTAACTTCATGATCTTATAGAAAGAAAATACGATTTGCAGTTAACCATTTAAAAGGTAATGTTTCGCAGTGGAGATTATTAAATGTTGATCGATTTCAATCGCATGACGGCGTAAAGAGCCAAATTCTTGTCATCGAGTGCTCAGAAACGCCCAAGGGTACAAGTATTAGTACCTGGGTTTTATAATAAATTATAGGGTGGATACAAGAGTTTTGGCAAACCAGCCGCTTGATACTGGAATATACGAGTGATCAAGTACAGGAGCGGTGAATAAATACGAATTAGGTAATGTCTAGCGGAAAGCTGTCTCATTTTCTATCCAACACAGTTGCGAAGCGAAATTCCATTCGTAATTGACCTCTGTTTGGCAGATGCCAATAGCGTCTCTCGTCATAGTATTTTGTTCCAGATTCCATGAAGCGGTGGCGATTTAATTCAGCTTATATTATGAATGTTTCAGGAGTGTAATTTATACGAACTATAAAATTAGAATTAAAAGCTATGCGAGGACAAGTTGAATATTACTCATTCTGGCACTGAAAGAATCGGTTTTCTATATCAAAATTTCACTTATTGTCGACATACAACTCTTTGAAAGATGTGCATTTCGTCCGATGGTTTCCAGTGACTGAAATGTGATTCCGGAATGTCTCTCCGCAGAGCATTTAGATGTAGAAATGAGGGAAAGCCGGATTCCAACACGTATGGAGAATAAAATGGCTGTGCCAACAATCCGTACAGGTACCTCTGCTTTTACATTGTACAAATTCAAATTTATTTGAGGGCAGGCTTATATTCCTCATGAGATATGACTTTCTTTTGTTTCTAATGTCATTATGTTTTTTTGTTGTTTTTTTATCATCAATGGCGGCCGAAGGCTTCCTGCTAAGTAATGACTCTCGCTCTGCAACGGACTTGTTAAAAATGGTGGAGAGGTTGACAGATGTTGGGGCACCTTCTCGCTCTTGGGATAAAAAACTGTCCCTAAAAATTGAAGAATCACCAGTGATCAACGGAATGAGGATGCAGAAGGTAATGGAAACCACTGCTTTAAGAGCACATAATACTTTATACTGTTCACTATTCGTTTTTGTATATCTCAAGCCCAAAGTAATACAGTACTCCGATAATCCCACGCACAGCAGTTTACCAGATGCCATTACATTCTACATATCCAATCCTACCTTGTTGAAGTGTTCATTTGGGACACTCTTGAACTACCTGAAAATTGTGCTACAAGAATGAGACCATTTCAAAATTAACTTGAGTCAAACAAATTATAAGATTCCCGAAATTAATTTGTCTTAAAATACAGGACATAAGTCATTCTTCCATAAATTCTTCTTTTGATGGATGAAAGATGGAAGCATAGAAATGTTCAGGAAAACACAGGAACTGGAATACAGCAACATGAAGAAACATAGCAATGAAACAAACAGACAGTGCATGGAAGTCATGGTGAAGCAGATGTAGGAAAGAACTCCGTCTTCAGGCCACGAGTGGCCTACCGGGACCATCTGACCGCCGTTTCATCCTCCGTGGAGGATGCGGATAGGAGGGGCGTGGGGTGAGCACACCGCTCTCCCGGTCGTTATGATGGTATTCTTGACCGAAGCCGCTACTATTCGCTCGAGTAGCTCCTCAATTGAATCACGAGGCTGAGTGCACCCCGAAAAATGGCAACAGCACATGGCGGCCTGGATGGTCACCTACCCAAGTGCGACCACGCCCGACAGCGCTTAACTTCGGTGATCGCACGAGAACCGGTGTAACCACTGCGGCAAGGCCGTTGCCAGATGTAAGAAAAATGGCTAAATATTTTTAAAAAAATTGCCGTCGGAAGGACTGATCCAGATACAGAAAATTCAAATCAACGTTCAGTGAAATTAAAATCAAAGGCATCAACATTAACAGTGCAACAGAAATTCCACTATTAAAACGCAGAGGAGAGAGCGGATAAGTGGAACGAATACATTGAAACTCCGCAAGAGGAATTTCATTGCTTTACGCAGAGGAGAGAGTGTATAGGTGGAAAGAGTACACTGAAGCTCTCTACAGGGAAGAGACACTATCTGTTGAGGTGAGACAAGAACTGGGAGTCGATATGAACCGTAGTTTAACAGAACTTCGGAATATTTGCGACGAAATAATGCAGAAGGTATAAGATTTCTTAGGAATTTCTAAAAATATTGAGGAATTGGCAACCAAACGACTATTCAAGTTGCTTTGTAGTATCTATGAGTCTGGAGATATACCATCAGACTTTTGTAAAAAAATCATATGCACAATCCTGAAGATAGCAAAGACAGGAACGTGCGAATCTATTGCACGATCAGCTTAATATCTCGTGCACCCAGTTTGCTGACAAGAATAAAATACAGATGAATTAAATAGAAAATTGAGGATCTATTAGGTGACGATCGGTTTGGCGTCAGGATAGGTAACGGCACCAGAGTGGCAGTTCTCAGGTAATGGAAGCAAGAGTATGAAACATCAAGACACGTTAACAGGATGCGTCAACCTAGAAAGAGCGTTCGACAATGTAAAATGGTGCTCTTTGTTAGAAGTTCTGAGGAAAATATGCAACAAATAAAGCTGGTTAATGTACAGAATGTACAAGAACCAAGAGGGGAAAATAAGAATGGAAGGCCGAGATGCAATCTTCGCCACGGTTGCTCAAGCATACATCGAAGGAACAATGACGGAAATTAAAGAAAAATTCAGAAATGATATTAAAATTCAGGGTGAAAGAACATCAGTGCTGAGATTCGCTGGTGGTATTGCTATCCTCGGTGAAAGTGAAGAGGAATGCAGAATCTGGTCAATTTGTTTAACGAGCACATATCGTGGATTGAGAGCAGATCGAAGAAAGAAGAAGGTAATGAGGAGGAAGAGAGATGAGATTAGCGATAAACTTAACTCCAAAATCGGGGAGCACAAGACACAAATTGCATGAGTTATGTTGCCTTGGAAGCAAAACAGCATATGAGAGACGAAGTAAGAAGGCCGTAAAAATCAGACTAACACGGACTTGCGGGGAATTGCTGACCAAAGAAGTCTACTACAATCGAACATTGGACTTAATTTGCGAAAGAAATTTCGGAGAATGTACGTCTGGAGCACAACATTGCATAGAGGTGGCTCGAGAGCTGAGGGAAACCGGGAAAGAAGAGAATCGAAGCGTTTGAGATGTGGTGCTGTAGTAGGATTCTGAAAATTATGAGAACTGATAATAAGAGAGGAGGTTGTCCGCGGAATCGGTGAAGAGAGGAACATGTGGAAAACATTAGCAAGAAAGAGGAAGAGGATTATAGGACACATGTTCAGACATCAAAGAATATCTTGTTTGATACTTGAGGTAGCTGTAGAGGTTAAAAACTGCGGGGAAGGCATAGATAGGAATACATCCAGCAAGTAATTGACGACGTTGGTGTTAAGTGCTACTATGAGATGAAGAAGTTTGCGCAGGAAAGTAATTCGTAAAGGGCCACGTCAGTGAGTCAGAAAAATGACAACAACAACAACAAGAAAGAAATCTTTCGAACAGATTAATATGGACCACCGGTTACACCCACTTTGTTTGCTGTTTCATTTCCAGTGAGAAGCGGAGGACCCACGTCTCATCACCAACAAGAAATCAGAGCCCAAAACCGTTGGATCCTTATAAAACAGTTGACACATTATTGGATCGCCATGTTATATTTATTAGCATTAAATAAATGCGGTATCCATTTGGTACAAAGTTTCCTCAGAGTTAATGTTTCGTATACATTTGTCTGTATCCTAGTAGTCAGTTAATTGGCAATCATCCAGTACCACTACCTTCATTTCCTCGATGCTGTTACTTGTGGCTACAGTCTTGATACTTTCTTCACGAGGAATGACTTCAGTAAATGGACGACGCGGTGAACTCAGCTACCCGGCAGCGTCTTACATAACTACACCAACTGAGGATGAATTTTCATACACGATAAGCCGTCCGAAACAAAGAATATAATAATGGCACGTTATTCTATTAGATCCACTTGAACAAAACACACGCAGTAACTAGTGCATCAGAACGGCAAGTAAACATCTATTTTCTGAAGATGGAGTTGACATATTAGTTTCACTATAATGCAGATGGCCAAACATAACAAAAACTTTTATCGATATTAGGACCATCTATTTTCTTAGCCGATAAACTTTCACCTCGCCATGGTATGTGTAGCTCCTACACCTACGTCTATATTACAATACTAGGTAGCTGCAGTTTTGTCAACTGACCGTCTTGATGGGAAAGTTTCTCCTGGTGCAGCGAAGCGGCGGCGTGCAGGGAGAAAAAGTGAGCTGGCGTCGGCGGCGACAGCTTGGAGGCGGCGGGGGCGGTGGAGGCGGCGGGGGCGGCTGGCGCTGGCAGCGGCTGCAGAGGGCCGAACGCCGACGCCTGCAACACACGCCGTCACTCACAGCGCGGGTGGACACGGCGAGCTGCAACACTCGTGTGGCTGAGGGACGGCTCAACGCGGAGACCTCTGGAGCACTGCAGATGGAAACAGCTGGAAACGGGAAGAGCTACATAAATCAATCTTGCATCCCGGCCTGATAATGATTCAGACAGCCCAATGAAAGTATGGATACCAACGTCGTGCAGATATGTCACAGATTCGGACACACCACCATTCATTGCAATGCAACAGTGTGCAGATGCGTCGCGGATCTAAGCCGTACCCTACGGGATACAGAGCCTTCGACGGTGACAGTATGAAGCCAGTGTCGCGCCAGACCGAATTCTACGTGAAATCCCACTGCAATCTTGTTAAGGCCGAGATACTTTGCAATAAATAATACGCAGTGTTGATGGTGCTAGTATACATTACTTGAGAAACTTTATCAAATTCCTAATGCACTGGAAAAGTTCACCACTACATGTGCTTTTCTTCAAATAGAGGGTGTTTCACTATTGAACAGGGTGATTCTTGCTAACATTTAAAAAAAAATTCCTAAGCGACGTAGATGACTCTGAGACTAGTAATTTAACATAAGACACATGGGGTCACAAATACCGGGAAATACTCTAGAAGTGCATAACACATGACGTACTTCGGT
Organism: Schistocerca americana; assembly: GCF_021461395.2. Taxonomy (NCBI): domain Eukaryota; kingdom Metazoa; phylum Arthropoda; class Insecta; order Orthoptera; family Acrididae; genus Schistocerca; species Schistocerca americana. The sequence goes on from NC_060119.1 coordinate 792,193,751, forward strand.
ACACGTGCAGCGGCGAAACCTTTCGATCTGCCGTACCTAATTATCCCAACCCAAACCAAGTATTCACCCCGGTGTGGCTCCGTGCCTAAGTGCACGACTTTAGCGCGTGGAGCTCAGCACATGAGTCTAGCGTCTGGCAGGAAGTTATTTTTTTCGTTGATGGCAGAATTATGCGTTTACATTGAGGTAAGATTTATTATTTTATTTACTGTTCCTGGTCTCCGTTGATTCATTGGAAAGTGTAGTACAACAAAAAACTACCGTATTGTGTGACAAGTAAATGAGTATAAGCTTACGAACTGCGTTGTTACAGGTAAATGACCGACATATTATTTACGAAACAGTGTTTGTAAACAAAAAGAAGGGACGAAAGGATAGAAAAGCAATGTAAGAACAACTTATACTTGGTTACAGAGAGGACAATAATTTTGTAACTTCCACGTTTACAACAGATCACGCTTACAAAAGGTGTTCGAAATTTGCATCGTTTGTTGGAATGCAAGCATTGCGTTTCTCAGTCATCCCTTCACGCCCAAGCCCAACCCCTGCACTTGCGGCGAGATACGTCATCTAGTGACGTCACATGTTCAACATTTCTCATCCGTTTTTGCGGTATTTCCCAATTTTTTCGATCCCATCTGTCTTACACGAAATTACTTGTCTCAGCTTCATTTTCGCCGCTTCTAGGGATTTCAAAAGTTAATAAGTATCAGCTTGTAGATACATACGAAAGGGGTGTACAGAGGACATGTAACAAGCAAATAATCCAAGTAAACGTATGGTCGGAAATCAGTAGTTTCCCTGACAAGACGTCTGCGCTAGAACTGTTTTGCCAATATTAGAACACCTTTAATGTCTAAGACTACGTGTATTTCGAAACATTGCTAGTGAAGCGTAAATTACGAAGTCATAAAAGTTCCCTCGTTTGGATACCGCAGGACTGTCACATAGCGTTTCGAGAACAAATGTGTAGGTCGTGACTCGCCAATACCTTCATCTCCCAGATCCGCCTACTCGAAACCACTGACTTTTTTTTATTTGGATGGCTATATTGAAAAGCTTTGGTGTATTCTAGCCCTGTCTACAGTGTCGAATTATTCTGGGAACATATTGCGGATGGTTGTCAATGTACTTGGAACGCACCAGGGATTTTTGAATGTGTACGGTATAACGAATCAGAATCATCGGGACCTTTGAACAACAGTAGATCACGATACTAATCCTGTTTGACGAAATTTGCAATTCCATCCTGTTTTCAGCTAAGTTTTACCTATAACTGTAAGTCTGATACAAAAGGGTAACCTATGGAGTCGATGTATTGTATGAAAATAACTAGTTAAATTTCTCTGTTTTCCAAGTATTTCTGTAATACGTTGGAACGCTGATTTTATGCTTGATTTTAAAGAATTTAATTATCCTATCAATTCCATTTGTTTATTTTACCATAATTGCCATATATTTTGCAATATTCAATTTTTGGTTACGAAATCTCTCGTAACACTTTATTATTAAACCAAGAACTGTTACAACTTTTCGAAAACATATTCAATTTCTCATAAAAATCAAGCATGTGAAAGAAAATACGAAACGTATATTATTTCGGCGAATGCCACATACTCCGAAAGTTTTATAAAAACTATTTCAAAAGTATGCGCAATAATACACAATTATTTTTGTATTTATAAATTTTTCTAACCTCAAAAGGCATCTTTTCTTTTTAAGTGTTCACTCAGATAAGCATAAAGTATGTATAAAAGTTAGTTTTATCAATAACCGGTTCTGGAACTCTAAGATGTAATACATGGTTTATCACAGACGCCAAGAATGAGTTAGTCTTTGTTTCGAACTGTAGTAGGGCAGTCTGTGTCTAAATTCTGCGTAGGTTGTGAATTTTTGTACTGTGCGGAGAAATAGCGCTATTTGCATGTTTCATATCGGAGACTGTGATTTGTAATTGAAAATGCATCTGGAATGTTTAATGAAATTGTTAATTGACGAGAATGAATATTATGAAATCTGTTGAAGCCAGCAAGAAGACGTTCTTTAGCAATGCACAGAAAGTTGAGGTGTACGTTCCATTACATTCAGAAACCCGGACCATGTACATCATCCTCTAGACAACAAGAAGTCACAATTATTTCGACGAAACAAGATGAATAATAAAAGTTTCTAGTCCTTGACAGCACACAGCCATTAGTTGCAGTTTCATATGAACTGTAGATTTCTGTGTAGTACTGTATCTTTTTCTTACGGATTTTCATGTTTATTTTTCTGTACCAAGTGATGCAGAATCTGTATTTTTGACAATGGAGCAACATGTAAAGCTGTACTTTTCACAAAATCTAGAAAATGAACAAAGTAGTCGCCTCGAAGATAAGTTGCGTTTAAGGTAGCATTGCTGATAACTGTTCATAGCTTTTATTCTTCCCTCTCAGTTCCTCTGCAGCGCACTGTAATCTGCACGAAATACGCAGTATTTGACGGTTTATACGTTTACACCACTGTACCGTGGTCTTCCAGTACAGCCGCAGGCTTCCTTTGACGTAGGCCTCATCTGAGCACACTTTCAATCGTCAAAAACTAAAGGTGTGTTGTTGTACTATAGCTCTGGACATATCGTCGAACCATACCAACTAACTGTGTGCAGACACCTAGACAAGCCTGCACAAAATGGTCGCATCAGCTAGTCCGATGACCTGGCACTGGGCGCCGTGGCGCTAATGTGGTTCAAACGGTTCAAATGGCTCTCAGCACTATGGGACTTAACATCTGTGGTCATCAGCCCCCTAGACTTAGAACTACTTAAACATAACTAACCTAAGAACATCACACACATCCATGCCCGAGGCAGGATTCGAACCTGCGACCGTAACGGCAGTGCGGTTCCGGACGGAAGTGCCTAGAACCGCTCGGCCACATCGGTTGGCCGCTAATGTGGTTCAGCAACTTCCTACTCTTCATTGACTTTCACCGGTTTTCTTCAGAGTGCCTTAGGCGTGAGGATCTGGCCACTACTACTGATTTCCCATATGGTAACTTGCTGTGGAATGACGGGATTCCTAATTACGATGATTGTGTGCTTACTGCTGCGTTCACAGGGCACAGAGATTCCGCGCGCTACAGTTGGAGTCTGCGAGGTTGCCTATATAGCAGGCGTACGTGGCGAGACGACACTATAGTTCCGGATCAGTGAATAAAAGGCACAGTGGAGAGGCAGAGGGAACCGTCTTTGCCACACTACTTTATGGTGGCTCCGGCCACATAAGCTCAAAATCCATCCAGCTGCCGAATATTTAGGGGGCTGCCCGGTCTAACGACAGCAGAGCGACGCGGAGACTTGGTGTGTCTACTTCCGGAGCCGAGGTCCCGTCACCTAGCACGACGGCCACTGCTCGGCCGCGAAATTCATTACCTATTGAATGGACTTTGAATTTCTTGAAGGTTTAATTCAACCTGATTATGACTGTGATACAATGTGACTACCAATCAAGTACTAACATCTTTGGGCGTCGGATGAGGATTGAGTCCTGCACATACTTTATTCAGTAAAAATGTTATGAACTTTTCCTCAAAACTGACATAATATTTTATGCGTGCTCATTAAAGCGTTTATTATTTGAGCTTGATTTGGACAATGTTTTGGAACTGTTGGTTTTCTGCTTACACTTACCGGCGTCACTTGTTTTTATGTTCATGAAGTATGCGAATGTGTCGTATTCGTTCCAAATGCGCAGCGGTACCGAAAACATAAGGGTATCTACACACTTCCGAAGAGTTTATACACTCCTGGAAATTGAAATAAGAACACCGTGAATTCATTGTCCCAGGAAGGGGAAACTTTATTGACACATTCCTGGGGTCAGATACATCACATGATCACACTGACAGAACCACAGGCACATAGACACAGGCAACAGAGCATGCACAATGTCGGCACTAGTACAGTGTATATCCACCTTTCGCAGCAATGCAGGCTGCTATTCTCCCATGGAGACGATCGTAGAGATGCTGGATGTAGTCCTGTGGAACGGCTTGCCATGCCATTTCCACCTGGCGCCTCAGTTGGACCAGCGTTCGTGCTGGACGTGCAGACCGCGTGAGACGACGCTTCATCCAGTCCCAAACATGCTCAATGGGGGACTGATCCGGAGATCTTGCTGGCCAGGGTAGTTGACTTACACCTTCTAGAGCACGTTGGGTGGCACGTGATACATGCGGACGTGCATTGTCCTGTTGGAACAGCAAGTTCCCTTGCCGGTCTAGGAATGGTAGAACGATGGGTTTGATGACGGTTTGGATGTACCGTGCACTATTCAGTGTCCCTTCGACGATCACCAGTGGTGTACGGCCAGTGTAGGAGATCGCTCCCCACACCATGATGCCGGGTGTTGGCCCTGTGTGCCTCGGTCGTATGCAGTCCTGATTGTGGCGCTCACCTGCACGGCGCCAAACACGCATACGACCATCATTGGCACCAAGGCAGAAGCGACTCTCATCGCTGAAGACGACACGTCTCCATTCGTCCCTCCATTCACGCCTGCCGCGACACCACTGGAGGCGGGCTGCACGATGTTGGGGCGTGAGCGGAAGACGGCCTAACGGTGTGCGGGACCGTAGCCCAGCTTCATGGAGACGGTTGCGAATGGTCCTCACCGATACCCCAGGAGCAACAGTGTCCCTAATTTGCTGGGAAGTGGCGGTGCGGTCCCCTACGGCACTGCGTAGGATCCTACGGTCTTGGCGTGCATCCGTGCGTCGCTGCGGTCCGGTCCCAGGTCGACGGGCACGTGCACCTTCCGCCGACCACTGGCGACAACATCGATGTACTGTGGAGACCTCACGCCCCACGTGTTGAGCAATTCGGCGGTACGTCCACCCGGCCTCCCGCATGCCCACTATACGCCCTCGCTCAAAGTCCGTCAACTGCACATACGGTTCACGTCCACGCTGTCGCGGCATGCTACCAGTGTTAAAAAGACTGCGATGGAGCTCCGTATGCCACGGCAAACTGGCTGACACTGACGGCGGCGGTGCACAAATGCTGCGCAGCTAGCGCCATTCGACGGCCAACACCGCGGTTCCTGGTGTGTCCGCTGTGCCGTGCGTGTGATCATTGCTTGTACAGCCCTCTCGCAGTGTCCGGAGCAAGTATGGTGGGTCTGACACACCGGTGTCAATGTGTTCTTTTTTCCATTTCCAGGAGTGTAGATACTTTCATGAAAAATAGTGTTATAGAGAAATTAACTGCGCGAGGCATTCAATAAGTAAGGCAACGCATTGTTCTACGGCCAATTTTGGTTGAGAAAGGAATTTTTTGTTGGACATCTTGTGATGTTCTCGCTTCAACAACTATAGTTCCATGAAATAAGGATACGTGGTGGCCCTATCTGTAGCCTTCAAAATGGCTTCTGTAGCGGAGGCGGGGACCAAGCAGAAGAGCTGTCATTGAGTTTCCTCTTGACCGAAAAACGGAGCATTGTACGAGGGTTGACTGAAAGGTAATGCCTCCACCTTCGTAACACTTCAACAATTGGCAGCATTGGTATGCGGCAGGTACTGGCTTGTTCCGTAGCCTCTTCTCTGCAGCTCCAGTTGGCGGGAGGCCTTAGCATTGAACGGTTGGGTTGTTACAGTGTAAAGTATGGAACACTGCGCAGACGATCGGTCAATGCGATTTAAGCAATGTGCAGTCATTGAACTCTTGACAGAAGAAGGAGTCACGCCAAAGGAGATTCATCAGAGAATGCAAGTAGTTTATGGTGATTGTGTTGATGTGAGCACTGTGCGTCGTTGAGCGAGTAAGTTTGAAGATGCTGAGGCGCAAACATCTGACCTGCGTGACAAACAAAGTGTTGGACGTCCTGTGACAGCAACCACCGAGTTTCACAAGCAAAATGTTGACAGATTGATTGAGGACGATCGTCGTATCACTCAGAGAAAAACTGAAAGCACAATCGGCATTTCACAAGATCGTGTGGGTCACATTATGGCTTTGCTTGGCTATCGGAAGACCTGTGCACGATGGGTACCCAGGATGCTGACTCCTGAAATGGAAGTGCACAGACTTGAAATTTGCCAGGAACTTCTCTCGCAGTACGAGAACGAAGGAGACGCCTTTCTCCATTCAATTATGACAGGAGACGACACGAGAGTACATGAATACGACGCGGAGACGAAACGTCAGTAAGTGGAATATCGACACAAAGACTCGCCCCAGAAAAAGAACTCCAAGACGCAGCCTTCAGCTGGAAAAATCATGGCCACCGTGTTCTCGGGCGCAGATGGTATTATCCATGTTGATTTCCTTGATGGAGTAACAACCATAATTTCACAGCGTTACATCACAACGCTGAAAACTCTGAAACGACGGCTAACAAGGGTCCGAAAGGAAAAGGGAAATGTTTTCCTGCAGAATGACAATGCCAAACCACACACTACACGTGTCACCACCGCACAGCTTCGGAGACTGAATCTCACCACCGTACGCCATCCTCCATACAGTCCAGATTTCGCATCGTCTGACTTCCCTCTGTTCCCGGTGTAAGAAGTGTATATTTCTATCGTCTATTGTCAAACCACAATTTATGAAAGATGTTTATATTTTATTAATAGGATTAAGTAGAAATAATTAATATTTGTCATGTTGTAAATAATTGTGGTAGCAGGGAATGTCTGCACCAAAGTATTGTTGGCAAGAGAGACTGCACATTGATATAATTTTAAAAAGGGCCGGAGAGACAGCGTATGGATACATTTTAAGAAAATAGTGGGAAAGACCGTGCATTGACACATTTTGTAATGGTAGGAGGGGCTGTCTGCACCAGAAAGCATTGTTGGCAGGAGAGACCTCACTTTAGCGTTCGTAGGAAGTGAGTAGTAAGCGAGAAGTGAAGCGAGTCGGCAACAGGTCTGAAGCGAGAGGTTGAGAGGAGCGGTGTGCCTGCGAACCATCAGCTATGATTTACAAGAGATGATAAACGGATGTACAGAGACATCAGCTAACTATTATCATAAGAGGAACTAATATTATTGAATTAATTTTTTGAGAAACTCAAGACTATTAAAGGTATGTTTGCGCATTGCTAGTTGTAAGATTATTGTAAAAAGTAAGTCCCATTTGAACGTTTTTAAATCATTTCATTCAGAATATAATTAATTTTTGCCAGCAATATTGCATTACTGATTATAATCCATCTCAAATACCATCAACGTAAAACTTAAAATTTTATTGTTGACAAGAAAAAGTTTAACTATGAATTACGTAACTTCAGTCAAATGAATTAAAGAATAACGTCAGCTTTGGTAATAAATATAGCCAGTTATTATGACAGCCCGCCAGCAGCTAATAGAGTATAGTAAAACAGAGTAAGTATATTCATGTCGCAGTTCGATGTACCAGTCAGATGGCGATCCAGTAACAGTAAAAAAGGTAAGCAAGAAGTAGAAATCCTAAGGGAAGATTTCATAGGTTATTGTAAAAGGGAAGGTTGCGTTACAAAAGAGATATAGAGGCGACGGGAAGGTTTCTCAGATAATGAAAGACGATCTGCGGGGACATCATTACGCTTCTGATGAATACGTTGAGAGAACTGTGAGATTGTGGTTGCGCAAACGGATCGTCGACTTCTTCCGTGACGGGTTCAGAAAACTTGTTCATCGATGGCAGAAATGTATCCAATTGGCTGGTGATTATGTGGAAAAGTGAATATTGGTAATTAAAGATCACATTCTAAGGATTATTTCTGCGTTTGATTTATTAAAATATTCCCATCCAAACCCAATTAACGAAGGCGGAGGCATTACTTTTTTGTACAACCCTCATACATATTCAGAAGCGCTTAGAGAACATCTACAGAGACCTGGTGATGAACAAAAGCATGGTGAGTCGTTGGACGAGGTGAATGTCATCATCGCAACAATATCGCGCAAACCAGTCGGATCTCCCGCATGCCGGCCGGCCGAACATAGCTGTGACTCCAAAAATGTTGAACTGTGCGGACACTCTCCTTTCGAGATGATCGGCAGATCACAATCAAACACCTCGCTGAGCAACTGGACGTTTCTGTTGATAGTGCTGACACACTCGTCCACCAGTTGCGTGTTCAAAGGTATGTGCCCGTTAGGTTCCTCACCGCATAACAGAAGATATAAAGAGCAACGAAGGACCATCTGTGCTGAAGTTCTTGTGCATTACAACACTGATAGTGACAGTCTTTGAACGAGGGGCGCGGGCCGTATTTAATAGCAAACGGTACACGGGGAAAACTACTCCCGGTAAGGCACTATACAAGACAGAATTTATTTGATCGCACCTTCGTCGCCAATTCGTGAGAGGAAAGCGGGTGTGCTTGCTGTCTGACGTCTCGCCCATACGTTCCTTTTCTCGAATACCAAGATTAGTAACGATCATCTCGCTGCCGAGGGGGCGTTGACGTATTACGGCAATGGTCCTATTATATAGAATCATATATCTCGAGCGGTGAGTCCGGTGCTCAGCGAAATCTTTGTGAACTATGCCGTTAATGTATTCTCAGGTTGCATTTTGCATAGCATTCATGTTGTACGTGTAAATAGGTTTAACTGGAAGAGGAGACTTAACAGGATCACTTATCCTGAATCAAACAAATCTTTTGAGTACTACACCACATCATTGTGAAACCAAAAACACTACAAAGCAGACATTTCGACCGTCTTTGCTACGGTGCTGTTCAGAGCGTATAAACCTCTGAGTTCCGGGTATGGTTTTCCCATATATTCCGTCTTATTTCGGTTACGGGGTGACAACAAAGTGAAGTTATGCACGGTTAATGATTTACGACTAGAGTCAGTCACGCCAAGCGAATATCTAGGAATAAAACTCTGTAGAGATACACTGTAGAATAATTATATAAGATCGGCTGTAGCTGAAACAAAAGTCAGGATCCTATTTGGGGTAAGACATTAAGAATTAGCAGTTTTTACGTGAAAGAGATTCAATAAAACATCTATATAGGGGCCGGCCATTGTGGCCGAGCGGTTTTAGGCGCTTCAGTCTGGAACCGCACGACCGCTACGGTCGCAGGTTCGAATCCTGCCTCGGGCATAGATGTGTGTGATGTCCTCAGGTTTAAGTAGTTCTAAGTTCTAGGGGACTGATGACCTTAGATGTTAAGTCCCATAGTGCTCAGAGCCATTTGAACCATCTATATGGATAAAGGACTGATACCTAGGCTGTAGCTAATAGTGGGTATCAGGCGCATACAAATAAGGAAGGCGCGAATGGTCATTACCTTCTTCAGTTTCGTAACACATAAGGGAATTTCTGAAAAAATTTGAAATGGTTGACACTCGGAGAAACAGAACATAGATCAGGTAAAAAAATAAAAAAATTCTATTAGCCGGTTTTCAGGGATCAAATTACGAGCTTTCAACTCTCTGCATGTGTGGTAAAGTCATCTACATCTACATCTATACTCCGCGAGCCACCTTACGGTGTGTGGCGGAGGGTACTTATTGTACCACTATCTGATCCCCCCTTCCCTGTTCCATTCACGAATTGTGCGTGGGAAGAACGACTGCTTGTAAGTCTCCGTATTTGCTCTAATTTCTCGGATCTTTTCGTTGTGATCATTACGCGAGATATATGTGGGCGGTAGTAATATGTTGCCCATCTCTTCCCGGAATGTGCTCTCTCGTAATTTCGATAATAAACCTCTCCGTATTGCGTAACGCCTTTCTTGAAGTGTCCGACACTGGAGCTTGTTCAGCATCTCCGTAACGCTCTCGCGCTGACTAAATGTCCCCATGACGAATCGCGCTGCTTTTCGCTGGATCATGTCTATCTCTTCTATTAATCCAACCTGGTAAGGGTCCCATACTGATGAGCAATACTCAAGAATCGGACGAACAAGCGTTTTGTAAGCTACTTCTTTCGTCGATGAGTCACATTTTCTTAGAATTCTTCCTATGAATCTCAACCTGGCGCCTGCTTTTCCCACTATTTGTTTTATGTGATCATTCCACTTCAGATCGCTCCGGATAGTAACTCCTAAGTATTTTACGGTCGTTACCGCTTCCAATGATTTACCACCTATGGCATAATCGTACTGGAATGGATTTCTGCCCCTATGTATGCGCATTATATTACATTTATCTACGTTTAGGGAAAGCTGCCAGCTGTCGCACCATGCATTAATCCTCTGCAGGTCCTCCTGGAGTACGTACGAGTCTTCTGATGTTGCTACTTTCTTGTAGACAACCGTGTCATCTGCAAATAGCCTCACGGAGCTACCGATGTTGTCAACTAAGTCATTTATGCATATTGTAAACAATAAAGGTCCTATCACGCTTCCCTGCGGTACTCCCGAAATTACCTCTACATCTGCAGATTTTGAACCGTTAAGAATGACATGTTGTGTTCTTTCTTCTAGGAAATCCTGAATCCAATCACAAACCTGGTCCGATATTCCGTAAGCTCGTATTTTTTTCACTAAACGTAAGTGCGGAACCGTATCAAATGCCTTCCTGAAGTCCAGGAATACGGCATCAATCTGCTCGCCAGTGTCTACGGCACTGTGAATTTCTTGGGCAAATAGGGCGAGATGAGTTTCACATGATCTCTGTTTGCGGAATCCATGTTGGTTATGATGAAGGAGATTTGTATTATCTAAGAACGTCATAATACGAGAACACAAAACATGTTCCATTATTCTACAACAGATTGATGTAAGCGAAATAGGCCTATAATTATTCGCATCTGATTTATGACCCTTCTTGAAAATGGGAACGACCTGCGCTTTCTTCCAGTCGCTAGGTACTTTACGTTCTTCCAGCGATCTACGATAAATTGCTGATAGAAAGGGGGCAAGTTCTTTAGCATAATCACTGTAGAATCTTAAGGGTATCTCGTCTGGTCCGGATGCTTTTCCGCTACTAAGTGATAGCAGTTGTTTTTCAATTCCGATATCGTTTATTTCAATATTTTCCATTTTGGCGTCCGTGCGACGGCTGAAGTCAGGGACCGTGTTACGATTTTCCGCAGTGAAACAGTTTCGGAACACTGAATTCAGTATTTCTGCCTTTCTTCGGTCGTCCTCTGTTTCGGTGCCATCGTGGTCAACGAGTGACTGAATAGGGGATTTAGATCCGCTTACCGATTTTACATATGACCAAAACTTTTTAGGGTTCTTGTTTAGATTGTTTGCCAATGTTTTATGTTCGAATTCGTTGAATGCTTCTCTCATTGCTCTCTTTACGCTCTTTTTCGCTTCGTTCAGCTTTTCCTTATCAGCTATGATTCGACTACTCTTAAACCTATGAAGAAGCTTTCTTTGTTTCCGTAGTACCTTTCGTACATGATTGTTATACCACGGTGGATCTTTCCCCTCGCTTTGGACCTTAGTCGGTACGAACTTATCTAAGGCGTACTGGACGATGTTTCTGAATTTTTTCCATTTTTGTTCCACATCCTCTTCCTCAGAAATGAACGTTTGATGGTGGTCACTCAGATATTCTGCGATTTGTGCCCTATCACTCTTGTTAAGCAAATATATTTTCCTTCCTTTCTTGGCATTTCTTATTACACTTGTAGTCATTGATGCAACCACTGACTTATGATCACTGATACCCTCTTCTACATTCACGGAGTCGAAAAGTTCCGGTCTATTTGTTGCTATGAGGTCTAAAACGTTAGCTTCATGAGTTGGTTCTCTAACTATCTGCTCGAAGTAATTCTCGGACAAGGCAGTCAGGATAATGTCACAAGAGTCTCTGTCCCTGGCTCCAGTTCTGATTGTGTGACTATCCCATTCTATACCTGGTAGATTGAAGTCTCCCCCTATTACAATAGTATGATCACGAAACTTCTTCACGACGTTCTGCAGGTTCTCTCTGAGGCGCTCAACTACTACGGTTGCTGATGCAGGTGGTCTATAGAAGCATCCGACTATCATATCTGACCCACCTTTGATACTTAACTTAACCCAGATTATTTCACATTCGCATTCGCTAATAACTTCACTGGATATTATTGAATTCTTTACTGCTATAAATACTCCTCCACCATTGGCGTTTATCCTATCCTTGCGGTATATATTCCATTCTGTGTCTAGGATTTCGTTACTGTTCACTTCCGGTTTTAACCAACTTTCCGTTCCTAATACTATATGCGCACTATTTCCTTCAATAAGAGATACTAATTCAGGAACCTTGCCCTGGATACTCCTGCAGTTTACCAATATTACGTTAACTTTTCCTGTTTTTGGTCTCTGAGGACGGACGTTCTTTATCAACGTTGATAATGTCCTCTCTGGTAAGCCGTCAGGTATTTTATCGTTTCGCCCAAGGGGGGGTCCCTCTAACCTAAAAAACCCCCGTGTGCACGCCACACGTACTCTGCTACCCTAGTAGCTGCTTCCGGTGTGTAGTGCACGCCTGACCTGTCTAGGGGGGCCCTACAGTTCTCCACCCAATAACGGAGGTCGATGAATTTGCAACCATTGTAGTCGCAGAGTCGTCTGAGCCTCTGGTTTAGACCCTCCTCAGATTCATAAAAACTACCACAGAGGCGTATAAGCAGTCATCCTTTCCACCCTCCATCTACTGAGATTCGAAAGAAATCTTAGTGTTTGATACAACAGGAATACCCCTGCTACATTCTTCACAGGGATTGGCAGAGTTGACAGGGAGAAACTGTAGATCACAACCCCTGAGACTGCAGAGAACAAATAAGCTATAATAAATATTCACATGCTAGAGACAATTTCAGTGGTACCACGCAGCATCCTGCACATTACAGTACAGTAGACGACATGCTGGAATGACGCCCAGAGGTTTCCCCTACAAGTCTCGAGACATTTGTGCAGACACTGAAGTATGGACTGCCGGACTCGTCAGATGCACCAGCGTGCTTCAAAATGGTGTCACAGACAGCATACCTGCGTATCTTGATCAGATATCTGTAACGACTCTTTTCACGAGCCCGACAGGTAGAATACCAATGGCTTTAGACCCAGCGAGCGGGCGACCCACGTAACCGGACCGTCTAGGTTCAAATGGCTCTGAGCACTATGGGACTTAACATCTGAGGTAATCAGTCCCCTAGAACTTAGAACTACTTAAACCAAACTAACCTAAGGACATCACACACATCCATGCCCGAGGCAGGATTCGAACCTGCGACCGTAGCGGTCGCGCGGTTCCAGACTGTAGCGCCTACAACCGCTCGGCCACTTCGGCCGGCCGGACTGTCTAGTTCTATCCCTCGACTTTATTGGCTTATTATCGTGCTACACTCTCCCACAGCTTGTCCCCGTAGTCACCATTTAGATGTAGAGGTACAGAGTAATGAGTGAGTACTCATCTTACAGCAGAAGCCCTAGCGTGGTGACGCTGATATTAATTAAGTCACTGGATCCGCTTTTGAGAAGTGTGTCATTCAAATCACCATCTGTCTAATCAGATTTACTTCTAGAATTTTTTTCGTTTGCAACGGAGTTGCGCGTTTTTTAATCTTCCTGCCAGATTAAAACCGTGTGCCGACCAGGGTCTCAAACCTGGAACCTTGTCTCTCGCGGGCAACGCTCATACCGATTGAGCTATTCAGACACAACTCACAGTCTACATCTACATAAAGATGAACACTCTGCAATTCAAACTAAGTGCCTGGCAGAGGGTTCATCGAACCACTTTCAAGCTCTTTCTCCATCTTTCGCGAAGAGCGCACGGGAAAACGAACACTTCATTCTTTCCGTGCGATCTCTGATTTCTCTTAATATATTAAGACGATCGCTTCTCTCTGAATAGGTGGGCGTCAACAAAATATTTTCGCATTTTATGTAAAGATCCTGCCGCAACGTAAAACGCCTTTGTTATAATGACTGCTACTCCAGCTCGCGTATTATGTCCCTGACGCTCTCTCCTCTATTTCGTTATAATGCAAAACAACCTGCGATTCTTTGACCTTTTTCGATGTCCCTCGTGAACCCAATGTGATGCGATTCCCACACCGCGGAGCAATGCTCCAGAAGAGTACGGACAAGCGTAGTGTAAGCTGTTTCTTTAGTAGATCCGTTGCATCTTTTAAGTGTTCTGCCAAGAAATCGCAGTCTCTGCTTAGCTTTCCCAACAAGATTATCTTTGTGGTCGTTCCAGTTTCAGTTATTCGTAATTTTAACTCCTAAATATTTAGTTGAACTCACAGCCTTTAGATCTGTGTGACTTGTCGTGTAACCGAAATTTAATGAATGCCTTTTAGTATTCAGGTGGATGACTTCACACTTTTCATACTTAGAGTCAGCTGTCACTTTTTCCACCATAGTGATATCTTGTTCAAGTCAGTTTTCAATTGATTCTGATCATCTGATAACTTTATGAGACGATAAATGACAGAATCATCTGCAGACAATCTAATAGGGGTGCTCCGATTGTTTCCTAAATCATTTGTATAGATAAGGAACAGCAGAGAGACAAAACATTTTCTTGGGGAACGACAGATATTATTTCTGTTTTACACTATGACTTTACTTCAGTTATTACTAACTGTGACCTTCCTGACTGGAAATCACAAATCCAGTTACACAACTCGGACGATACTGCATAGATAAGCAGTTTGATTAGAAGTCGGCTGTGAGGAACGGTGTCAAAGATCTTCTGCAACTTTAGAAATGTAGAATCAATCTGATATCCCCTGTCGATAGCACTCATTACTTCTTGTGAATAAGGCGACATTTGTGTTACACAAAAATGGTGTTCCCTAAATCCGTACTGACTGATCTTTTTCTTTGACGTAGTTCATAATATTCGAACACAGTATATGTTCCAAAATTCTATTGCAAATCGACGTTAGTGATACGGATCGATAATTCAGTACACTACTGACCATTAAAACTGCTACACCACGAAGATGACGTGCTACAGACGCGAAATTTAACCGACAGGAACAAGATGTTGTGATATGCAAATGATTAGCTTTTCAGAGCATTCACACAAGGTTGGCGCCGGTGGCAACACCTACAACATGCTAACATGAGGAAAGTTTCCAACCGATTTCTCATTCACAAACAGCAGTTGATCGGCTTTGCCTGGTGAAACGTTGTTGTGATGCCTCGTGTAAGGAGGAGAAATGCATACCATCACGTTTCCGACTTTGATAAAGGTCGGATTGTAGCCTATCGCGATTGCGGTTTATCGTATCGTCACATTGCTGCTCGCATTGGTCGAGATCCAATGACTGGTAGCAGAATATGGAATCGGTGGGTTCAGGGGGGTAATACGGAACGCCGTGCTGGATCCCAACGGCCTCGTATCACTAGCAGTCGAGATGACAGGCATCTTATCCGCATGGCTGTAACGGATCGTGCAGCCACGTCTCGATCCCTGAGTCAATACATAGGGCATTTGCAAGACAACAACCACCTGCACGAACAGTTCGACGACGTTTGCAGCAGCATGGACTATCAGCTCAGAGACCATAGCTGCGGTTACCCTTGACGCTGCATCACAGACAGGAGCGCCTGCGATGGTGTACTCAACGACGAACCTGGGTGCACGAATGGCAAAACGTCATTTTTTCGGATGAATGCAGGTTCTTTTTACAGCACCATGACGGTCGCATCCGTGTTTGGCGACATCGCGGGGTACGCACATTGGAAGCGTGTATTCATCATCGCCATACTGGCGTATTACCCGGCGTGATGGTATGGGGTGCCATTGGTTACACGTCTCGGTCACCTCTTGTTCGCATTGACTGCGCTATGAACAGTGGACGTTACATTTAAGACGTGTAACGACACGTGGCTGTACCCTTCATTCGATCCCTACGAAACCCTACATTTCAGCTGGATAATGCACGACCGCATGTTGCAGCCCTGTACGGGCCTTTCTGGATACAGAAAATGTTCAACTGCTGCCCTGGCCGGCACATTCTGCAGATCTCTCACCAACTGAAAACGTCTGGTCAATGGTGACCGAGCAACTGGCTCTTCACAATACGCCAGTCACTACTCTTGATGAACTGTGGTATCGCGTTGAAGCTGCATGGGCAGCTGTACCTGTACACGCCATCCAAGCTCTGTTGGACTCAAGCTCTGTTTGATTCAATGCCCAGGCGTATCAAGGCCGTTATTACGGCCAGAGGTGGTTGTTCTGTGTACTGATTTCTCAGGATCTAAGCACCCAAATTGCGTGAAAATGTAATCACATGTCAGTTCTAGTATAATATATTTGTCGAATGAATACCCGTTTATCATGTGCATTTCTTGTTGGTGTAGCAGTTTTAATGGTCACTAGAGTATGTTTCAAACGCGTGAGTGTCATACGCCTCTGCTCAGCCACGCCGGCAGGCAGCACTGACAACGTGGGCCGCCGGATGTCTGCCGTCACAGCCGTTGCCTTTCCCGGTGCCTGAACAGAAACGCCCGTTTCCAGCGAACACGTGTCGTCCGTAAGGTAAACAGCGGCCTTTTCGCGTGGCGTGGCGCGGCGCGGCGCCGCTGGGCGGTATCGACCACGCCGCCAGAGAAGTCTGGTGCGCGCCCGCGGCCGGCGCCGTGACCCACATGCCCCGTCCCGCCTCGCCCCGGTAAGTGAACGCAGCGCGGCAGAAAGGACGGCCGGGGGAAATATCGACAAAGCGGGGTGTTTATTGGATCTGTGCGGGAAATGAGGCAATCCCACGCAGGAACCTCAGGACAGCGCCCCGCCATTTAAATCGCAATAAGAGCGCGCAAGGGTTGCCGGGGCGACGGCAGCGCGGGAAATGGTGGGCCGGCCGGCAGTTCCTTAGCCGCGGCAACCGAGGAAGGCTCGCCGCAGGCAGCGCTCACCACACAGCTGCCTGGCGCTCGCGAAAGAGGAGCGCCTATTTCTCCGTCTTACTGACGGCGTTATCACTAAAAAGGAAAGCAACAAGGTCAGACCGAAGGTTAATTTGAACCCCTAGTCCGCAAGCTGTCATACTTTGTATGGCGAAGGCTACCTTGTACAACTGCTGATCATTCCCTTTCCATTCAGAGTTGTACGTGGAGCGACATAAAAACGACTGTCCATATTTTTCCATGCGAGCCCTAATTCCTCATATCTTGTCTTAGTGACCCACACGCGAATCGTACGTTGGCGACAGTGGAATTATTCTGCAATCAACCACCAATGCCGGTCCTCTAAATTTTCTTCATAGTGTTTCGGGAAAAGAACTGAACCGTGATTTATTTTCAGAGAATATTCTTAAGAATTTATTTTATTTACTAGCGATTCATCAAGAACACTAACACATTTAATCATACTATGTAAGCATGGAAGTAGTTGCCTGGGAGTAACTGATGAAATCAGAACCAAATTCCTTTTAACAAATGAGAATTTTATTCACTTTAATAGTGCGTAAAAGCATTTTTTCAAAGAAACAGATTTAAAATTATTATCAGAAAGCACCCTCTAAATATCAAAGTTACAATTTATTCAAATGCAGAAAGAAACAAGTTTTGACTGTATGAGCTTTTGGGCAGAGAACCTTGCCGCTCCCGTTCGACACGGCCGTAGTTACGACCGCTCATAACAGCCTCTGAAAGACTACACTAGTGCAAATCTGCAACATACCAGATAACTTTAAACTAAGAGTTTTAACAATTTACACAAGCACACAAACTATGCACCCCCGGTAGGAGGGATGGAAATGGTACAAAACACTAACAATTAAAATATTAACCTTGCCACCGAAGGTCCAACTTGATTTTAACTTCTAAGAAAAGTCTTACGGGAAAGGGTGGCAACTTTATATACTAAAATGATCATCTAAATAAAGGCCCATGAAATGCAATCTTATGTAAAATTCTACAAGGTTGGCCAAAGAATAGTTAATATGCTCTACAGTACACAGGTACCGCCTCTCAAGATCATAGGCAATAATATCAAAGTTTCCAAAGATCAAAACATATTTCAGGTATTAGGCCGTTACACTCCAAGCAATAAATTCTTTAACACACCAAATCCGATATACATGACAGAGGCAGCTACTAACGTACGGTAGATTGATAGGGAGATTACCAAACAACCCGAACCGCAGGTTGCTCTAACCCGCCCCTACTCGCAATAAACAGAAGAAGACCACTCGCCTTCCCTACTACAGGCCTTGGTTTCGTGAGCGTTGCGTCTCATACCCAATTTATAAACAACCTCCTTCCCGCGGGTGGGCAAACGGAGAAGAATGGTGGGATGACCCCAAAGCAAAACGGCTGGTGACCTCACCAAGAAAACAAGTAGAATTTAACACGAGTAAATCAAACAACATGTCACCAATTACTTAACTTCTAATAAACTGCGATTTCTCGAGAAGACCTGGCGCAGCACCCCTAAATCGCTCCCTCGAACCGTCCGCTGCCAGCTGCTTCAACGGACGCAGGAAGGCGCGCCGATCTCCCGCCTCACGGCGTCACAGCTCGCACCGGCCAGACTGATGTCGTGGGTTGACTCCTGTTGCTCTCGTGCCGACTGCGAAGTCACTACCACTCGCTATACGCCGCGGCCCACTGGAATCAGGTGGCGACCTCACATGCGCCGACGCTCAAGACGGACAAGTCATCTTGTGTCTCAGTGCGCGACCGACCAACCGATCGATCCAACCGCCAATGACCTTTGCCTGAGCAAACTCGAGCAGACTGGCGGCCTAACGCGCAGACTCAGATGCAGGAACTAAGCCCCGACCCGGCGACCATTCGCTGAGTTCTCTTACTGGCGGAGTGGAAAGGCTCTCATTTTGCCGGCTTTAAAGGTTGATCCGAACGACAGACATACTAGCACTCCGAACGACAGACAGACACTAACTGCCTAACAAATGCGGACGAGAGACAGACTAGCAAGCTGGGGACGAGAGACTGACCCAGACTGACTCCCTGACGAGCTCATAGCGCCCCTTAAATGCACGTGAACAGGCAACCGTTCCCTTTTCCCACCAGAGGGAGACACCAAAGCTGCGATTGCCACAGCTGCGCCACCGCCAGAAACGGAGGGCGACTGCTTCACACTACGTTCTGTGGCGCGCTCTTCAAAATAGCAATTTTTACCACGGCTCAAGAACGTGGTCTCTCTTCCAGGCATTCCCTTTTGAGTTCACGTAACATCTCCGTAATGCGTGTTGATGAAAGCTACCGATAAAAAATCTAGCAGCACACCTCTGAATTGCTTCGATATCTTTCTTCAATGCGATCTGATGGGGACCACAAACATTCGGCCAGTACTCAAGCACGGGTCGCATTAGAGTTCTGCTTACGGTCTTCTTTATACACGAATTCGTGCAATTCTCCCAATAAACCGAAGAAGACAATTCACCTTCCCTGCTACAGACGTGGCGTGAGCGTGGCGTCTCATACCGCTTTGCGGCGGCATGCCTAGGTATTTAATCCACTTGACTGCGTCAAGCAGCACAACACTAATACTGTATTAGAACATTACGGATTGTTTTTCTACTCATCCCTATTAACTTATATTTAGAAGGTGCTGCCATTCCTCACACCAAAAAATATTCTGTCTAAGTCATCCTGTATCCTCCCACAGTCAGTCAACGACACTCTTCCGTACACGACAGCGTCATCAGCGAACAGTCGCAGATTGCTGCTCACCTATCTGTCCGACTGTTTATGAATCTACAGTTACATCTATATGGATACTCTGCAAATTACATTTCAGTGCCTGGCAGAGGGTTCATCGAACCACCTTCACAATTCTCTATTATTTCAATCTCGTATAGCGCGCGGAAAGAATGAACACCTATATCTTTCTGTACGAGCTCTTATTTTCCTTATTTTATCGTGGTGATCGTTCCTAACTATGTAGGTCCGTGTAAAAAAAATATTCTCGCATTCGGAGGAGAAAGCTGGTGATTGGAATTTCGTGAGAAGATTTCGTCGCAACGAAAAACGCCTTTCTTTAAAGATTTCCGGCCCAAATCCTGTATCATTTCTGTGACACTCTCTCCCATATTTCGCGATAATACAAAACGTGCTGCCTTTTTTTGAACGTTTTCGATGTACTCCGTCAATCGTATCTGGTAAGGATCCCACACCACGCAGAAATATTCTAAAAGAGGAGTAGGCAGTCTCCTTAGTAGGTCTGTTACATTTTCTAAGTGTCCTGCCAATAAAACACAGTCTTTGATTAGCCTTCCTCACAACATTTTCTATGTGTTCCTTCCAATTTAAGTTGTTCGTAATTGTAATACCTAGGTATTTAGTTGAATTTACGGCTTTTAGATTAGACTGATTTATCGTGTAACCGAAGTTTAACGAATTCCTTTTAGCACTCATGTGGATGATCTCACACTTTTAGTTATTTAGGGTCAATTGCCACTTTTCGCACCACTCAGAAATGTTTTCTAAATCGTTTTGCAGTTTGTTTTGATCTTCTGATGACTTTATTAGTCGATAAACGACAGCGTCATCTGCATACCACCTAAGACGACTGCTCAGATTGTCTCCCAAATCGTTTATATAGATAAGGAACAGCAAAGGGCCTATAACACTACCTTGGGGAACGCCTGAAATCACTTCTGTTTTACTCGATGGCTTTCCGTCAAATACTACGAACTGTGATCTTTCTGACAAGAAATTGCAAATCCAATCACATAACTGACACGACATTCTATACGCACGAAATTTCATTACGAGCCGCTTGTGTGGTACAGTGTCAAAAGTCTTCCCGAAATCCAGAAATACGGAATCTATCTGAAATCCCTTGTCAATAGCATACAACACTTCATGTGAATAAAGAGCTAGTTGTGTTTCACAGGAACGATGTTTTCTAAACCCATGTTGACTGTGTGTCAATAGACCGTTTTCTTCGAGGTAATCCATAATATTGGAACAAATATATGTTCCAAAATCGTGCTGCATATCGACGTTAACGATGTGGGCCTGCAAGTTAGTTGATTACTCCTACTACCTTTCTTGAATACTGGTGAGACCTGTGCAACTTTCCAGTTTTTGGGTACCGATCTTTCGTCGAGCGAACGGTTGTATATGATTTTTAAGTATGGAGCTAATGCATCAGCATATTCCGAAAGGAGCCTAATTGATATACAGTCTGGACCAGAAGACTTGCTTTTATTGAGTGATTTAAGTTGCTTCACTACCCCAAGCATATTTACTTCTACGTTACTCATGTTGGCAGCTGTTCTCGATTCGAATTCTGGAATATTTACTTCGGCTTCTTTTGTGATGACATTTCGGAAGGCTGTGTTTAGTATTTCTGCTTTGGCAGCACTGTCTTCGATAGTGTCTCCATTGCTATCGCGCAGAGAAGGCACTGATTATTTCTTATATGCAAAGAACAAGACTGGTCCTGTCACCCTTCCTTAGAGCACTCCTGACGATATCCTTGTCTCTGATGAACACTCGCTATCCAGGACATTGTACTGGGGTCTATTACTTAAGAAGGCTTCCAGCCATTCACATATTATGGGAACCTATTCCACATGCTCAAACCTTCGTCAACAATATGCACTGGGGCACTGTGTCAAATGCTTTCCGTAAATCTAGTAATATGAAATTTGCCTGTTGTTCAAATGGTTCAAATGGCTCTGAGCACTATGGGACTCAACTGCTGTGGTCATAAGTCCCCTAGAACTTAGAACTACTTAAACCTAATTAACCTAAGGACATCACACACATCCATGCCCGAGGCAGGATTCGAACCTGCGACCGTAGCGGTCGTGCGGTTCCGGACTGTAGCGCCTTTAACCGCTCGGCCACTGCGGCCGGCTTGCCTGTTGTGCTTCATCCATGTTTCGTGGGGTTATCCTGCGAGAAAAGGACAAGCTGAGTTTCGCTCGAGCGATGCTTTCTACGTAGACAGAAACTCTTCCGTCTCAAGGAAATTTATTATATTCGAACAAAGAATATGTTGAAGAATTCTGCAGGAAATCGATGTTAAGGATATCGGTCTGTAATTTTACGAGCTTGTTTTTTAACCTTCTCACATACAGGAGTAATCTGTGCTTTTTTCCGGACGCTTGAGACTGTACACTGGGAGAGAGATTCGCGATAAATGCAAGATAACTAAGGGCCCAATGTCGAAGTGCACTCTCCGCAAAACCAAACTGGGCATAGCACTATTGGAGGTCGCACGCCTTTGCTTTTCTCCGACCCTTGAACTGACTGACCCAGCCAGTTGTACCGAATGTACTGTTGCACTCTTGATCTCAGTGCGACTTGGAATTTCTCACGTTAACAGACATTGCACCTAGTGAAGAAGCGCCACGTGCTAGATAAATATAGTGCTGAGCAGGCGTTGAACCCCAGACCTTTGGAACAGTGGACTAGCATTTAACCAATGAACCACACCGTAAGATCAAGGTTTATCTTTCCATCGCCGACGGGGACACTGTGTTTGGCAGAAACTCGATCGCATTTTTTTCCAAGAAACCATCTGGGCATTCGCATCAAGCGGTTTGGGGCTCTGCGGATAACCTAAAGGCAGAAACGAAGGCGTGAAGATGGAAGCCTGCATAAGACACAGTCTCCACCCTTCAAAAGTAACGATAGAAACGTAGACCAGATGTATCTTAAATTCAAAGAAATAGTATCGACGGCAATTGAGTGATATACGCCAAGTAAAATAGTAAGAAATGATACGGATGGTATACAAAACGTGTAACCAATGGCACCCCATATCATCATGCCGGGTGATACGCCAGTATGGCGTTGACGAATACACGCTTCCAATTTGCGTTCACCGCGATGTCGCCAAACACGGATGCAACCACCACGATGCTGTGAACAGAACCTGGATTCATCCGAAAAAATGACGTTTTGCCATTCGTGCACCCAGGTTCGTCGTTGAGTACACCATCGCAGGCGCTCCTGTCTGTGATGCAGCGTCAAGGGTAACCGCAGCCATGGTCTCCGAGCTGATAGCCCATGCTGCTGGAAACGTCGTCGAACTGTTCGTGCAGATGTTTGTTATCTTGCAAACGTCCCCATCTCTTGATTCAGGGATTGATCGTGTCTGCACGAACCGTTACAGCCATGCGGATAAGATGCCAGTCATCTCGACTGCTAGTGATACGAGGCCGTTGGGATCCAGCACGGCGTTCCGCATTATCCTTCTGAACCCAGCGATTCCATATTCTGCTAACAGTCATTGGATCTGGACCAACGCGAGCAGCAATGTCGCGATGCGATGAACCGCAATATCGAGAGGCCACAATCCGACCTTTATCAAAGTCGGAAACGTGATGGTACGCATTTCTCCTCCTTACGCGAGACATCACAACAACGTTTCACCAGGCAACGCCGGTCAACTGCTGTTTGTGTATGAGAAATCGGTTGGAAATTTTCCTCATGTCAGCACGTTGTAGGTGTCGCCACCGGCGCCAACCTTGAGTGAATGCTCTGAAAAGCTAATCATTTGCGTATCACAGCATCTTCTTCCTGTCGGTTAAATTTCGCGTCGGTAGCACGTCATCTTCGTGGTGCAGCAATTTTAATGGCCAGTAGTGTATTATTACAACTGTCTGCTTTGACACAGGGAGCTTCAAAAAAGACGTGAATATAACAGTTAATACACTGAAACGCCAATAGGCATGCGTATTCAAATACAGAGATATGTAAATAGGCATAATACCGCGCTGCAGTCGGAACGCCTGAATAAAACAAGTGTTTGGCCCAATCGTCAGATCGACCACTGCTACTACAAAGGCTGGTTATCAAGGTTTAAGTGAGTTTGAACGTGGGATCTGCGCACGAGGGGTGGGTCACAGCATCTCCGAGATAGCGCTGAAGTGCGGATTCTCCCGTTCGGCCATTTCACGAGTGTATCGTGAATATCAAGAATACGGTAAAACATCAAATCTCCGACATCGCTGCAAGAACGGAACCAACGACGACTGAAGAGAACCGTTGAATGTGACAAAAGTGCAACCCTTCCGCAAATTGCTGCAGATTTCAATACTGGGCCATCAACAAGTGTCAGCGTACGAACATTCAATGAAACATCATCGATATGGGCTTTCGAGCCGGAGGCCCACTCGTGTACCCTTGATGACTGCGCGACACAAAGCTTTACGCCTCGCCTGGGCCCGAGAACACTGACATTGGGCTGTTGATGACTGGAAACATGTTGCCTGGTCAGACGAGTCTCGTTTCAAACTGCATCAAATGTTCAAATGTGTGTGAAATCTTATGGGACTTAACTGCTAAGGTCATCCGTCCCTAAGCTTACACACTACTTAACCTAAATTATCCTAAGGACAAGCACACACACCCATGCTCAAGGGAGGACTAGAACCTCCGCCGGGACCAGCCGCACAGCAAATTGTATCGAGTGGATGGACGTGTACGGATATGGAGACTGGACCCTGCATGTCAGCAGGTGACAGTACAAGCTGATGGAGGCTCTGTAATGGTGTGGGGCATGTGCAGTTGGAGTGATGTGAGACCCCTGATACGTCTAGATACGACTCTGACAATTGACACGTACTTAAGCATCCTGTCTGATCACCTGCATCCATTCATCTTCATTGTGCATTCCGACGGTCGTGGGCAATTCTAGCAGGACAATGCGACATCCCGTATGTCCAGAATTGCTACAGAGTGGGTCCAGCAACACTCTTCTGAGTTTAAACACTTCCACTGGACACCAAACTCCCCAGATATGAACATTAATGAGCGTATCTAGGATACCTTGCAACTTTCTGTTCAGAGGAGATCTCTACCCCTCGTACTCTTACTGATTTATGGACAGCCCTGCAGGATTCATGGCGTCAATTGCCCCCAGCACTACTTCAGACATTAGTCGAGTACATGCCACGCCTTTTTGCGGCACTTCTGCGTGCTCGCCGGAGCCCTACCAGTTTCTTTGTCTCCTCAGTGTATATGCCATTTTTATCATATTCTACTAGGAGCAATGCCTATAAGAAGTGGTCTACGGCACGTGTTTTATTTAATCTTAACCTTCCCTTTATTATCAGCAACCTCAATTTCTTGAACACGCTCTGTCTTACATGAAATTCATTCCGTTAATTTGGTTTTGGGCCATTGCCAAAGGTGAATTTTTTTTTCTCTCTTCGAGCTGAACCGTTGGAAGCACAGGACAACAGCAGGGGGGAGGAGGTGCAATCGTAGAACAAGAAGAAAAATGGTGGCAGAGGACCTCAGTCCTCTCTGTCTTAGCGTAAGAGCTTTGGAGAGCGTAGGTGGAACGATCCTCCCTCCAAATTCGGGGGCGAGTGTTTCCATTGGTTGTTGGAAGTTCGCGGTAGAAGCTTCGAGTTGTTTCTGTCAAATCTGGCAGTTAAAATGGAGGAACAAAGGATCCCTGGTGCACGCTTTTTGACGCGAGCCGATTGGGTCGCTGTGTTGCCGCCGGAAGCTAGGCCCGTGATTGGGGCCCGGGTATGGTGAACGCCAAAAAGTGCATTCTCACTGGGGTGTTGACAAACGAATGGCGAGCAGTTGAAGACGGAGCGAGCTCCAATCTGGACGTGTTGGAGATGCTTTTGAGCAGGCGGGTACAAGCTGTGCAGCTGTACCACGAGGCACTGCCGTTGAGACGCAACGCAACTGCTTGCTGGCGTACTGCTAGTTAGGTCGCGATCAGAGCTCATTCGTAGTCACACTTCTTTGTACCAAAATCTTTCCGAATTGCTGAAATCTTTGCCACGTATGTCATCTGTTAAATACTTTATTCCGTCCTCCATTAAGTTGACCAGTATATTAGTTCTCTTGCTTCATTAACTGTTACCTCACATCCATTTTTCTTTTACTCTGGGTTCTTGTCTGGTGAAAATCGTTTGACGAAACTGTAAGTTTATGAGCCCCGTGAATCTGTCAACGAGTAGTAACAACTTTCTCTCTTCTTCTTTGCCCTCAGCAGCGCTTATCTCTGTTGCAGCATGCTGGATCACACGCAAGCTTGTAAAATCCTTTCCCTCGTTCACACAGATCATTTTGTCTGTAAAGTTATTGTCAAGACCTCATTTCATAATTGATAGTAGCACTTAAGAACATTCTCCTTACGCAATTGAAATTTCCTTGATATAAACGTAATCACTAATGAATCCAAAGGTTCGAATTCAATCTTTTACTTCGACTCCAGGTCATTTTCAGATGCACCAGGCAATACAGTTAAAAATATATGAGGTACGGCTAAACATTGTGTTTGTCTCCGTAAGGCCATACTGCACTACTTTTTTTAATTCGTTGCGTTAGGTCAAAGAAATTGTTTTACATGCTTTCAGGCAGAAGTTTCTCCTACTTCAATTACCCACAGTGTGACCATTGAACTTATGGAGTACGACACCATCACCAGTGGGTGTGTTGAAATAACAATAGGAATCAGTGAGTAAGGGATTACTGCCACATTTTTGCATATTATTAGTCAGAAGTACAGATTAAGATAACTAGTTTACCATCAGATCATTCCATGCCACCAAACATAAAAATCACAGCCGACAACTTCTAATACAAAAACTTAAAGTTCTATGGATGTTCTTTAGCTATATTATTACAACTTTTCAATAGCACGCTCAAAAAGCCTCTGAATTACGACACAACGGGTATTCCGCGGAGGAAAGATGTGTTACTAAAGTGCGCGAGAGCTAGAGTTGTAGAGAAAAGCTAGATGCCAGGACATGCGCTGATCGTGTCTATAAAATCAGTCTGAAGCGCGATGGCGTCCGCTCAGTAGAATGCCTTTCCGTGTTCCAGCTCGGTTTCGTCGGTGTTTCGGGTTTGTTCAGCCTGTGGTGAAAAACATTCGCTGTCAGTATCGCCAGTGTGGACAGACAGGACATTTGTGTAGAGGAAAGGACCGACATCGATCTCGAATCTCTAGTAAGAAGCACATGGCAAGCTTTTGAGCTCAAACATAAAACTTACAATTCCCCCTGGACTCCGTTAATGCGAAATTGGTGTAAAAACAATAGCTACGGCATTTAGTACGAACTCTTCCTGTTAGGGATAAAAGGAAACGTCTTGACGTCACTAATGCTCCCCTACTGCACGTGGAACCAATTTGTCGTTAACGGTGTAAATTTTCAGTGATGAGACAACATTTAGAGTAGAGATTAAGTTAAGCAGCAAATAGAGTGCATGTCGGGTTTCCAGTTTGTATACAAGTTGTAAAGAAACCAGCCTGCGCTTCTAAAAGTTGAAGAACATAAAAGGGATAGTCACTGATAAGGAGAGGGAGACAAGCTTACACCCCATCCCCCATTTATCCAATCTGTTTATTGAACAAGTTTAGTTTATAAACTAAGAAGAAATTTGGAAAGGAATTAAGTTTCACGGAGCAGAGATAAAACCTTTAAGGTCTGTAGAATATAGACGGCAATTGACTTGGAAGGACAGTTGAGCAGAATGGATAGTGTCTTGAAAAGAGGTAATGGAATCCAGTCGAGTTTAGTCATTTGACGTTGGGGAGATTGATAAGAAAAAGAGACGCCGTTCTAGAGGGGCTCTGCTATCTGAACAGAAAAATAACTGATGATGACGGAATAAAGAGAATGTAAAAAGTTGACTGTTAATAGTATGAAAAGCTTCCCTGAAAATAAGAAATATGCAAATATAGAATATAAACTTATTGTTAGGAAGGCTTCTCTGGGAGTATTTCTCCGGAGTGTAGCCTCTGATGGAAGCGAAACGCCGGTCGCCGTGGCCGTGCGGTTCTAGGCGCTTCAGTTCGGAACCACGCGGCTGCTACGGTCGCAGGTTCGAATCCTGCCTCGGGAATGGATGTGTGTGATGTCCTTAGGTTAGTTAGGTTTAAGAAGTTCTAAGTTTATGGGACTGATCACCTCAGATTTTAAGTCCCATAGTGCTCAGAGTCATTTGAACCATTTGGAAGCGAAACGACAAACTGTACAGGCACAAGGCGAAAAAACTAACTCTTCAGACCTGGTGTTAGAGAAGAATGCTGAAGATTAGATGAATAGTCCGGATAACTAATAAAGAGGCACTGTCTCTAAGCGAGGAGAAAAGGAATTAATAGCACAACTTAACGAAAGTAAGGGATACGTTGATGCGACACGTCCTCAGGTATCAAGGAATAGCTTCTACGGTAATGGAGGGAAGTGTACGGGATGAAAATTGCAGGGGAAAACCACGGCTTGGCTTCATTAAGCAGATATAATAGGTGTATATAGGTTGCTATACTCTAGCAGAAATGGAGAGACTTGCATTAGCGTGGAGAACAGCATCAGACCAGTCATCGGACTGAAGACAATAACATGGGGACCCTCTAACCCCCAAGAAATCGTTGGGTACGTAAGAGATTCGCTTAAGGTGCACGTGTTTCGTGCCATCTTCTATGAAAAGGTATATGGCTGCTCAAACTTGTTTTGGGAATGTCACAATGATTGGAATGAGTAGTCTTGAGAGTTGTTGGTGCTTTTTTACAGCTAGCAAACTCCTTTATGGTTTTGTGGGTATTTTGCAATTTTTTTAAAATAACGTAAGTATTTTTAAAATACCCTACATGATAGGAAAGTCATGAGTCTATCCAAAAAAAAAATCATTTTGCTGCAAGGCTGGCTCTCTAAGGGATAGAACGCCACACTGAGATTTAAAAGATGAATCATCTCAAGAAAAGGATTGTGCTGCTACGATGTAGGCATGATGCCGGACGAGAAATAAAGCTTTCGGAATCCTGTAACCGAAATACATTAGGATCATACAAAAAAAAACATGATGAAAACTGCGAATATGAGGGTAAACAACTTCCGGCAAGTCTTCGTTAAGTGAATCCTTCCACGTGTCCCATTCCTCAACAGGTGTTCACTGAAGAATCATGTTCTCGAAGCGTACCCCATTCATTTTAATTGAATTCAGAGCTAAGATGAAGTAGCCTGCCTTTAGCAGCGAATGGTAATATATTAACTAGGAATTTCAGCTATGCAGGTAATTCTGTATCGTTATTAACCTTCAAGGCACGTCTCAGTGAAGACGGAAGCATAGAGATAATTTTTGCTTCCACACTACCTCAGTGCTTTCCATATTATTAGATAATGATGAACACCGTTTTTAATGGTACAGATTGTATCCAGAAGATGCTGTTTATTGATGTACAAAGTTAGTAGATGTATGAAGTCTTCAGTGAGGATTGTAATTTAAGTCTCTCTTTGTGAACTGTGGTAAACCGCCATTTTCATTTAGTTGCACTTTGCGGAAGTCCTTACCACTCCGAAACTTAAATCATCTCAGTCACATCACGTCTGCGTACATATGGGTCATATTTGATATAAAGGGGTAACACCGAGCGAGGTAGCGCAGTGGTTTGCACACTGGGCTCGCATTCGGAAGGACGACGGCTCAAACCCGTGTCCGGCCATCCTAATTTAGGTTTCCCGTGATTTCCCTAAGTCGCTTCAGGCAAATGCCGGGATGATTCCTTTGAAAGAGTACGGCCGACTTCCTTCCACATCCTTCCCTAGTCCGAAGGGACCGATGACCCCGCTGTTTGGTCCCCCCCCCTCCCCCCACCTCCCAACCCAGATCAACCAAAGGGGTAACATTTCAGGGTCACAGTCTCTTACGAACTCCCAGGTTACAATAATCGCAAGAGAGAAAGCTTTCAGGCTTTCTGGTTATACAGGGTGAACATTAATAAAACCGACAAACTATAGGGACGACTTTCCGACTGGAAACGGAGGGAATAAGATCCTATGAACATGTGTCCGGAAATGGACGGTGTGCGTACAACATATCGTCCCGGACACAGTACAGGGCTGCATCGCATCCACGTCACAACAGATATTCAAAGTGACCTTGTTCCAACTGACAGGGATAGCACATGTTGTCATCCAGGATATACATAATCGTACTTTGGCTTACGCCATGTTGACCGGCCACTTGCCAGGAGCTTATTTACGGTTCGTCTCAGTATTCAGTAGAACACTCGCCTCCAAAACTGGTGTACGCACGTCCAC
This sequence comes from Schistocerca americana, assembly GCF_021461395.2. Lineage (NCBI taxonomy): Eukaryota > Metazoa > Arthropoda > Insecta > Orthoptera > Acrididae > Schistocerca > Schistocerca americana. Next base: position 792,223,638 of record NC_060119.1, read on the forward strand.
CGCCTCCCTGCACGTTCGTCTGTCTGAAATGCCCCATGATGACACAAACGCCCAAGAAGGACTTGAAATGTTGTGTGATGTGGCTGGTGTCAATGTGGGTTCTTGTTTTGGTATAGCCATGCTGCCTCTCGATCGTTTCCATCTGCTCAGACGTACACAAACAGCATCTCGGCTTGTTCCCAACGTGAATACCGGACCATTCTGTTGTTTATAGTACGCTGCGTCAATCATACAGCCTGCAACACAAAAGGAACATACGGACGTGGTCAGAGCAAACGTCATTCGTCAGCGCCATCTACTGTGGCAATGATACATTTCCGGACACACGTTCATAGAACCTTTTTAACTCCATATCCAGTCAGGAATCCGGCCCTGCAATTCGTCGGTTTTATTAACGTTCACCCTGTAGCCAAGAAGCTGACAAAGTGGAGGACATTATTGGAAACCCTGTAGGATCAAAGCAGAAATTGAGGAACCCTCCGTGTTCACATGGCAAGAGACATTGACATCCCACACGTAAACACTACAAAGGGAATGATACAATTATGTAGACCTGGTCCCGCGACATTTTGTTGCACGTAATAAAAAGGACGAACACTGAAGTCTGTGAATGCGGGAATTCATAACACCAGAGCGTCAAATATGAAATGCGGTCAAAGTAAAATGGTGAACTGTCTTCCAGGGAGCAACCGTGTACGAAATAATTTGAAATGAAGACCTGTGAGGGAAAGCAAATGAAACAGCTGGTAACAACTCGTTAAGGGAGTCGAAATGCTCAAGACTACTTGGCAGACGAGAGGCGTGTAGGCACGTGGGACTTGTCACGTAAACGAGAGGGGAAGAAAGGGCGACCAGCAGAACAAGCACTGCTGGCAGCCACCACCAGAGCCCTAATAGCAAGCTGACGGGGCACTGCTTGCTCGGAGACGCTAGAAGAAGCTGGGATGACTGTTACTGCTCTAATTCAGACATCCCTCTCTTTAGCGCTTGTTATCCTTACTTACCTTGTATATACGTATCTTCACCATTAGTAGTTAAACGAAAAAATTCAAGTGTACGTTTTCATTCGTGGTTTACGTTTATAAACAGCACTTTTATGAGTTTTCTCTTGTATTAAACGTTAGTGTGCAATTGTAAATTGAAATACGAGTAGTGTTAGCCACTAGATAGAAACGTACATGCCAAAAGCCGAAAATATTTAAATAATAATGATAATTGCATTTCTGTAGCCGGCCGCTGTGACCGAGCGATTCTAGGCGCTTCAGTCCGGATCGGCGTGACTGCTACGGTCGCAGGTTCGAATTCTGCCTCGAGCATGGATGTGTGTGATGTCCGTAGGTTAGTTAGGTTTAAGTAGTTCTAAGTTCTAGGGGATTGATGAGTGGCTCTGAGCACTATGGGACTTAATTTCTGAGATCATCAGTCCGCTAGAACTTAGAACTACTTAAACCTAACTAACCTAAGGACATCACACACATCCATGCCCGAGGCAGGATTCGAACCTGCGACCGTAGCGGTCGCGGGGCTCCAGACTGTAGCGCCTAGAACCGCTCGGCCACTCCGGTCGGCTAGGGATTGATGACCTCAGATGTTAAGTCCCATAGTCCTCAGAGCCATTTGAACCTTTTTTTTTTTGCATTTCTGTTTGGAGAAACGATAATGCTTACCATATTAAGAATATCCCTCATGTTTCTGTAATACCATTATTAGTATGAAACGCTATAATACAGGGGTGAGACAAAGATGTGGAAAGACCGCGAGAAATGCTCGGTTCAACATAAATGTAGACGTTAGCCAAGCATGCAGATTGTGCTGTTGTATGCGACAAAGAAAGGTACCTGTGCAAGGTCCTCAGCACGTTGCACATGTCAGTCGTGGTCAGAACAGTTTTCTGTGTAGTTGTGAGTGCACTGTGTCTCAGTTGAGAGAATTAGAACGTGACCAAATTGTTGGTGGTCGTATGATCTGTACTTTCGTAACCAAGGTAGCCAAAGGGTTGAGGGTTTCAAGTGGCACCGTATCGAAGATTTAAATCGCATACAGAGATAGCGGAAAAACATCATTCGCTAAGTCACAAAGTAGACGAAAAATTTTATTGAGTCAACGTGACAGGCAGTCACTACGCGCCAGGTTAGCCGAGAGCGCTAATGGGCTGCTTCCTGGACTCGGGTAGGTGCGCCGGCCCCGGATCGAATCCGCCCGCCGGTTTAACGACGAGGGTCGGTGTGCCGGCCAGCATGGATGTGGTTTTTAGGTGGTTTTCCACATCCCTCTATGTGAATACCGGGCTGGTCCCCACGTACCGCCTCAGTTACACGACTCACAGACATTTGAAACACATCCGCACTTTTCCATGATTTACGCTAGACTCAGACAGATGGGGTATTCTGATTCCGTCCTGGGGGGTACGGGGTGGCGGCAGGAAGGGCATCCGGCCACCCCTTCAAATTAACATGCCAAATCCGATTTAACCACGCCAGCCGCGCGCACAATGCGGGACACAGGTGCAAGCGATAGCGATAGCGTGACAGGCAGTCACTGAAGAGGATTGCGAGAAAAAAAAAAAGAGAACGACAGCCGCAAAAGTCGCTGCGGAGCTGAATGTCGCGTTCGATAACCCTTTCAGCATCAAAACAACACGAAGAGAGCTCCATAAGTAGGAAATTACAGGTCGAGCTGGAATTCCGAAACCATTCGTCAGTGATGCAAATTCCGGTAACGAAAACATGGTGCAGAAGTCGTAAAACCTGGACTGTAGAGCAATGGAAAAAAGGCATGTGTCTTGTTCCACACTGTTTCCAACTTCTAGCAGAGTTTACACTCCAAGGGTGAAACATGGCGGTGGTTCGGTGATGATTTGGGCAACCATATCATGGTATTCCATTAGCCGCGTAGTTGCTCTGCAAGGTAGCGTTGCTGTAAAGGATTATGTGATTGTTTTGGCTGATCAGGTCCATCCCACTGTACAGTGTTTGCTCCCCAATGCTGATGCTGTGTTCCAAGACGACAGAGCCCCTGTCCACACAGCTCGCATCGTCCAGCACGAGGTTAAATTGTCGCATCTCCCCTGACCACCACAGTCATCAGATCTCAATATTATTCTACCTTTGCGGTCTACTTTGGAGAGAAGGGTGCGTGATCGCCATCCATCGTCATCATCGTCACCTGAACTTTCCACGATTTTGCAGGAGGAATGGTATAAGATTCCCTTGAAAACCACATAGGACCTGTATCTATCAATTCCGAGACGACTGGAAGTTGTTCTGAATGCTAACGGTTTTCCTGTGTCGTGTTAGGCATGGTAATGTGCTGTGTTTTTAATGTTTCCATAGTTTTGTTTACCCCCTGTACGTTCTCGATGGATGTGCAGTCCTTCACGTGAGTCACTATTTACGTGATTACCTTCGTCACTAATTAAGCACTGTCCATTGTGGGAATATCAAGATCTTCTGCGATCTCCTTATCATGTTCAAGGTATGCCTTTTGACTGTGAACCGTGAATACTTTAAGAAAACGCCTCAGCATCATCATCCTCTTTCCGAGCTCGGTGGTGTAGTGGTGAAGACAAGACAACCACCTTCCGTAAGACTGGTGTACAATCCTTGTTGTGACATCTTAATTTGTATTTCCCGTGGTTTCCTCAGATCACTGTAGGCGAATGCTGAGATGTTTGCTTATATTGACCACGTTCGATTCTTTCCTCCATTTTTCTCAAATTAAGTGTACGTCGTCTCTAAGAATAACATGTCGTCGAGACGTTAAACTCTGAGCTTTCTTCTTGTACTCTTTCAACTTCTTCGAATTATCTTCTACATTATCGAAGGCCTTCTCTCGTACTCCAGTTCCCGTCATTACATCTTCGACACTCTGAATGCTTTGCTTATTCAAGTAAACTACTTTTTGCATTTTATTATTTTCTATTTTCCCATACGCATTGCATTTTCTACAGTTTTTACTTTATTTTTCTTTGATGCTAAAAACTTCGTGTAATTATGTAAGTACTTCGTTTATTACACCTTAATACATACGTTTCAAATGCCTCATCTATTTCATCTTCCTGCATTTAACCATTTCCCATGTTTTTTTCTTAATTAATCCGCGTATACTTCATAAGAGAAGTGGTTCCACGATTTGCATCTTTGAAATTTCATTAAAATAATAAACGTATTCGACTGAATGATTTCCAATAGTTGCACTGACGGAAAAAAATCACAAACCAGGAAATGATCAATGTAGAGAAATGAAATTTCAGGAATACAATTGTCTAGATAACATATTTAAGTGATTAACGTTTGCTAGAGCACAGATTAACGTAATCGTGAGAAAAGTCATTGCAAATGTGAAATTCTGGTAAATTAATAACTGGTGTAAACGCCAGAATGTTGAAAGCTGAGATGCAAACGTGCATGCAGTGTGTCGTACAGGTGTAAGAGTCAGTTTGTGGGATGGAGTTCGACGCCTGTTGCACTTATTCGGTCAATACAGGGACAGCTCATGCTGGTTGCCGATGACACTGGAGGTGTCTTTCGTAGATGTTCCATATGTGCTCGGCTAGAGACAGATCTGATGATCGAGCAGGCCATGACAACATGTCTACACTCTACAGAGCATGTTAGATTACAACAGCGGTATGTGGGCTAACGTTGTCTTGCTGGGAAACACCCCCTGGAATGTTGTTCATGAATGGCAGCACAATAGATCGAAGCACCAGAATGACGTCCAGATTTGCAGTCATGGTGGGTGGGATGACTTCAAAAGTGCTACTGCAGTCATATGAAATCACAACCCAGACTATATCTAGAGGTGTAGGTGCAGTGTTTTTAGGCCGCAGATAGGCTGGTCGCAGACGCTCACCTGGCCACCTTCTAACCGACACACGGCTATCACTGGCATCGAGGCAGAACCAGCTTTTATCGTAAAACACAGCAGACCTCCACCCTACGCTCCAGTGAGCTCTTGCTTGACACCACTGAAGACTGCAGGGCATCTGGCTCGGAGCTGTCCTTGAAGTAACAGATTTGTAACAGTTCGTCCTGTCACTGTAGTGCCGACTGCTGTTCAAACTGCTGCTCAAACTGCTGCTACGGGCGCAATACGATGCACCACAGCCTTTCGCCAAAAACGGCGTGGCCATCTGCAGCCCGGTATTCTAGCAACCATATCTTACCGTGACCACCGCAGCTAGCAATCGTGTGCATTGGCTACATTCTTGCCATGTCTTTCTGCAATATCACGGAAGGCGCATCCAACTTCTCGTAGCCCCATTGCAGGACCTTGTTCAAACTCAGTGAGCTGTTGATAATGGCGTCTTCGTCCCCTTAAAGGCATGCCTGACTAACATCAACTCCTCACTCCGAATCTCGTCGATCGTTACAGCACGTATTTAAAGCAAACCTAGTTTGCATCCTCATAGTGGTGGCACTAGCGCCCTCTGAGGCTAATGCAGTGAAATTTGAGTACATGTAATCTTTCAGATGTAGAAACTCGTCTACCAAATTTCGTTTACCTGTCATAACTTCTTCTTGGTGCTGCGACTTTTTTCCGTCTGTGTACTTATGAATGATAGGGAATTATATTAATATTTATAGCACAATACTAATCATCAGCATGCAGGTAATGTTACAGTGCCCCTGAAGAGATTTCCATACGACTTACCTCAGTAACGTTTAAATACCCAGCACTCACTATCGGAGCACGGTGATTTAATAACTTAAATGCTCGCACGGCAATTCATACAAATAATCATGAGGTTTAAAATTATTTTTAAAATTCGCTGTTCTACAACTAGGTGTATTTTTTAGAAAAAAGTATCTGTTGTAATCTCTATGTTCCTATCCCTTTGGATCATAAAGTAAATATGACATTTAGTATTAAAAAAAACTGTTGTTAGACCTAATATTTCTCTCTGGAATTATTATGTCTAATATGTTGCATTCTAAGAGCTCAGTAAAACATGATGCATTGAGAATGACACAAGTGTGCCAAAACGTGTTTTGGCAATAAGATTGTGTTGTTTGTATAATCGGGTGGAACCCAATTCCCATAACTTACTCAGCAAACGTGTCTTCTGTTAGAGCATCAAACACTCAAAGGTTGATTGGACAGGTTCACTCATCTGAAACGATGGTCAACAAAAGACAAACATTTATCACTGAGACGCATTCGACGGTAAGATTCAATCCATTGAAAGGCGCACAGTCGCGAGTTTCGATCGCACCCCATCTCAATAGAGGCGCCGTCAGTACGGCACTGTGAGAAGCCGTGAGGCGGTGTGTTCGGGGGTGGCTCTCAAACAGTGGCGGCCCCTACGCGGCCGCTCGCCGCTTCACAGCCCGCTCCACCCTGTGGGCGCCTGCGAGAAAGCACCGCACTCCCCTCGTCTCTCACGCTCCTGCATTTCTTTTGTCGGGTGGCTCTCCAAGTGATCAGCTCCAGGTCGAAGAGAAGGCAGTCTTTACTCTTGTCCCACTCCCTCCCCTTCCCTTTCGAGGGATAGTGCTGCGAGTGTCTTTTTCGCGGTAACAGATACGTGAAGAAAGTTCAGATTGTTCTCAGCCTAACAGAGAAAACCTACATTTCTTTTAAAAAAAATAGTATTTCTTTTTCATCAGAATCATCTTCTAAATGATTGCATGTAGTACACGATTTTCCAGCTTTTTAATGCTGTTGCTCAACTAGGCAAAATAAGGATCTTCTTCAGCTTCATCTTTGAATCGATTCCTCGTTCATCCAGTTATTTTAACCGAAATTATATTAAAAAAAAGTAATCGCCTAGATCAAAGTACGATGAATCGCGTGGATATGGAAACACTTCCAATCAGTAATTATTCAATTATGCACCTGCGTGCCGACACAGCAGTGAGGATGCGTCATCATAACGGAAAGGAAATTTCTTCTTTTCAGGTTGTATGCTTTCAGCCCGATAAAAAAAATGTTTCAAATGGCTCTGAGCACTATGGGACTTAACTTCTAAGGTCATCAGTCCCCTAGAACTTAGAACTACTTAAACCTAACCTAACCTAACCTAACCTAAGGACATCACACACATCCATGCCCGAGGCAGCATTCGAATCTACGACCGTAGCAGAAGCGCGGTTCCAGACTGTAGCGCCTAGAACCACTCGGCCACCCGTCCGGCCTCAGCCCGAAAAACGTGCTCCATAATATCTACTAAATTTCTCATCTTTAATTTGTTATTTACTGTGTTTATCTTCGACTCCCTCGAAATTTTAAATGTATAAAAACCCTCCAGGCAGGTGACAGAAACATTACATTCTGACAGTCGCGGCAGATATTTTCCTTACCAAATGCTAAACGGTAGCGTCGATGATCATCACGAGGCTTCTCCTTGACAGCCACATGTTTAACTTATAGTCCAACTTCACGAAATCGGCATCAAACCTTATCAACTGATCCGGGAAACGTAGTAGTATAAGAACGCCATACCGTGCTTCACCTTCCGATGCCATCTAAATCTCTTCCTTCAGAAGAGCAATTATGCAGTCACGAGCAGCCTATTGACGAGGAAGCATGTCTCGTGAATAAAATGTCTTAACTCCAAGCGAGATGATTCAGGTATCTTAACTTGAATCGTGTGCCGTCCGTAGCCATTATAGGACGAAGTTTACCCACTCTTATGGCTACGAAACCCTATTTTTCAACATCATCTCCGTTAAATGCGACGGCCTGACGCCACCTTACTGGGAGGGCCTGTTTGCCCGCATGGTACCACTCGACTCATCGCCGTTGGAGCCAAAGTCTTGCTGCATCAGTACCCGCCCCATTATTCACGTACTGCTTCCGCGTAATCCATCATTCACTGCGCCAAATACAACGGAACTTCTTTCTGGTTTTCTGTCACGCGGCGAGAAATCCAGCGAGAACACGCCTTTGACTATCCCAACTGGTGGACGAGAGTACCAGCAGTACAAACAGACGTCCAGCTGAGCAACGACGTGGTTGGTTGTGATCCGTCGATCACCTCTTATGAGAGTGTCCGCACGTCCGAACATTGCAGGAGTCACAGCTGTGTCCAGCCAACTGGAACGCGGGAGATATGACTGGTTTGCGCAACCTCGTTACGATGGTGACTGACGCCTTTGTCATTGACCCACTGTGCTTTTGTTCACTGTCATGTGTCATTAGACATTCTGCAAATGCTTATCAATATGTGAGATGCTCTAGTTTTCTGCCAAAAGAGCGCCATCGTCTATCGGAACTTCATGAACTATATGGGGATCAGCGGAAATATTCCACGATGTCCCACAACGAAATTCCGCGTTTTTTCAATCGAAACTGACTGAGAAAAAAGGTGTTGTATTACTTATTGAACGTCCCTCGTAACTCGCCTCGCTAGACTGTCCATCCGTACTGCAGAACACTCCCACCAAATGAGAGATAATGTCTAACATGATAAATTACTTCGGAATGACATTCCCCTACGCGTATGGTCATCCAACATGAGACTTACAAAGCTAAGCCCCTCTATTCATAATAAAATTTTGGTGCTTTAATACTGCTGTTGTGTAGACTGAATAATCATCGCTTGAAAATCTTCGCTTACTTGCTAGACTGTGACGGAATTACTTTATTATTAATGTGTATTATAATCTAATATTTGCCAAAAATCAGAGCCGAACCATCGGGTGAGCTAACAGCAAGTATGGTAGCCATTTTTATCATACTTGCCATCAAAAGAAACTCACGTAGATTTACATTCTAAAATCCGTCATACCTAATGCGGAAAATCAACTACACATCACCAAAATAGGATTCGTGTCGCAAGGAAAAAAATATGCTACAACTTAACACAGGAACGAATCTCTGCCCATTAACACACGAAGCATTTACGCTGGCCGTTCAGTTAATGAAAATCAGCAAAACTTTCCTTCTCAAGATTCTATTAATGTATCTATAGCAAAAACACTATATTTTATTTGAAGTAAACCTTTGTCATCCTGGAAGATGTCTAGCTAACAGAAAGGACCAATTTTACTTAATATTTTGCTTCCAATTGCTCTCAACGTAATCTGGAAGAAAAAGGCATGTTGCGTATCTATGTGCTGCACCGGAAACTTTGGCTGCGATTTTCTGCTGCCACTTCTTGTGCTGCCAAATATACACTGTCTGATCCAAAACTATCCGGACACCTATTGGTGGATAATAATATGCAGTGTGACCGTCATACGCTTTTATTATGACTTGAATTTTCAATGAGGTGTCTGAATGAAATGTCTGTTGAGAAATGGCAGCCCATTCTGTCTCAAGAGCCGAAGCCGGAGACGGTAATAGCGTTGGACTCTGGAGTATGGAACGGAGGCGACGTTGTAAGTCACCTCAGTTGTCTTCGATTGGGTCTTGCCTGGTCTCTGGACAAGCGACTACGTTTCAGGAATAATCATTGTCTCCGAACTGTTCCTCAGCTGTACGCAGTACACACTGCTGTTCATATCCCTCAGATTCAGCGTTTTCTGAAGCACGCTAAAAGAATTACACCCTAACAACGAAAAACACCCTCATACCGTAGCACAGCCACCTCCATATTTCACTGCCAGCTCTACACTTGACGGCAACTAAAATTCTCCAGACGTTCAACGAAACCCAAACCATTAGATCGGATTGTCACAGGCTATAGCATGATTCATCACTCCAGATCACTCGTTTCCAGACATGCACTATCCGTGACGTCGCTCCTCACATCACTTCAATTGTCGCTTAGCACTGACCACAGAAATGTGTGGCTTATCAGGAGCTACTCATTTCAACTCCCTACGCACAGACACTGCAAACTGGGCTCTTGCAAAACTCTAGAATTCAAGAGTGAGTTCTTCCACTGATTTCACTCTCGTTTCTACAATCGCTCTCCGTAATGCACGACGGTCTATGTCCATCAGTACATGAGGTCTGCCTGCTCTTGCTTACATCTACAACTACATTTACGTGGTTACTCTGCTATTCACAATGAAGTGCCTGGCGTAAGGTTCAATGAACCATCTTCAGACTGTCTCTCTACCGTTCCACTCTCGAACGGCGCGCGGGAAAAACGGCACTTAAATTTTTCTGTGCGAACCTTGGTTTCTCTTATTTTATCGTGATGATCATTTATCCCTACGTAGGTGAGTGTCAACAGAATGTTTTCGCAATCGGAGGAGAAAACTGGTGATTGAAATTTCATGAAAAGATCCCGTCGTAACGAAAAACGCCTTTGGTCTAATGGTAGGCACTCCAATTCACGTATTATGTCTGTGGCACTATCTCTCCTATTTCGTGATAATACAAAACGAGCTACCCTTCTTTGAACTTTTTCGATGTCATCCGTCAATTCCACCTCGTGCGGATCCCACACCGCACAGCAATACTCCAGAATAGGGCGGACAAGAGTAGTGTCAACGGTCTCTTTGGTAGACCTGTGGCACCTTCTCAGTGTTCTGCCAATGAATCGCCGTCTTTGGTTTGCTCTACCCACAATATTATCTATGTGAACGTTCCAATTTAAGTTTTTTGTAATTGTGATTCCTAAGTATTTAGTTGAATTAACAGCTTTCATATTTGTGTGACTTACTGCGTAATCGAGATTTAATGGGTTTCTTTTAGTACTCATGTGAATAACTTCACACTTTTCTTCATTCAGGGTCAACTGCCACTTTTCGCACCATACAGATATCTTATTTAAATCATTTGGCAATTCGTTTTGGTCATCTGATGACTTTACAAGACGGTAAATGACAGCATCATCTGCAAATAATCTAAGAGTGCTTCTCAGATTGTCTCCTATGTCGTCAACATAGATCAGGAACAATAGAGGGCCTATAACACTTCCTTGGGGAACGCCGGATATTCTTTCTATTTTACTCGATGACTCTCCGTCTATTACTACGAACTGTGACCTTTCTGACAGGAAATCACGAATCCAGTATCACAGCTGAGGCGATGTTCCACAGGCACGCAATTTGGTTAGAGGACGCTTGTGAGGAAAGGTGTCGAAAGCCTTCTGGAAATCTAAAAATGTGGAATCAATTTGACATCCCCTGTCGATAGCGCTCATTACTTCATGAGTATAAAGATATAGTTGTGTTTCACAAGAACGATGTTTTCTGAATCACAGTATCTGTTCCAAAATCCTACTGCAAATCGACGTTAGTGATATGGTCCTGTAATTCACCGGATTACTCATATTTCCCTTTTTGGGTATAAGTGTGACTTGAGCAATTTTCCAGTCTTTAGGTATGTATCTTCCTGCGAGCGAGCGGTTGTATATAATTGCTAAATATGGAACTACTGTATCAGCATACTCTGAAAAGAACCTGACTGGTATACAATCTGGACCCGAGACCTTGCCTTTATTAAGTAATTTAAGCTGCTTTGCTACACCGAGGATATCTACTTCTATGTTTCTCATCTTGGCGGTTGCTCTTGATTGGAATTCATGAATATTTACTTCGTCTTCTTTGGTGAAGGAGTTTCGGAAAACCGTGTTTAATAACTCCGCTTTAGTGGCTATGTAATCAGTGACTTCAATGTTGTTCAAAAATGGTTCAAATGGCTCTGAGCACTATGGGACTTAACTTCTGAGGTCATCAGTCCCATAGAACTTAGAACTACTTAAAACCTAACCAACCTAAGAACATCACACACATCCATGCCCGAGGCAGGATTCGAACCTGTGACCGTAGCGGTCGCGCGGTTCCAGACTGTAGCGCCTAGAACCGCTCGGCCACTTCGTCCGGTCACTGTTGTTATCGCGCAGTGAACGTATTGATTGTGTCTTGCCACTGGTGACCTTTATGTATGACCAGAATCTCTTTGGGTTTTCTACCAGATTCCGAGACAGAGTTTCCCTGTGGAAATTATTAAAAGCATCTCGCATTGAATTTCCCGCTATATTTAGAACTTCTGCAAAACTTTGCTAATCTTAGGGATTTTGCGTGCTTTTAAATTTGACTGTGGTTGTTCCTCCGCTTTTCTACTTCACACTCATATCACCAACAGTCAACTTGGGCAGTTTTAGAAAGTTGAAATGTTCCCGGTAGAGTAGTTACTTAGGTGAGGTCTAATGACTACTCCGCGTTTGAAGTCACTGAACTCTACTGACAGAGCCATTCGGCTCTTACTGCTTCTCTACTGGCAACACAGCACCCCCTGCCTCCTTTTATACTGGCGCGTACGTCTCTCGTGACATCTATTTGTAAATTCCGCATTGCATAGGGGAATGCCAATATTTTTGATCAGATAGCGTACGAGTCCTTCCTAAAACAGTGTTCGTCTATCTCGATTTTGTCTTACGGAGCAGACACTGTCAACGCCCTATCAGTCCAACATTCGTTCCAAGAAAGGATACCTGCTGTAGAGAACCAAATAAAATGCTACAAGAAAAGACGAAGATCACATAGGGCTAATGGAGAAAGGCAACAAGTACAATCTTCATCAAGCCTGGCCGCTCTCTTCAAGAAATCCTTAAGTTGTTTCTATTGCGATGTCGTTCTGAGATAGTATCTGACAAATTGCATTTCACAGAAGTTTCCACAACAATAGGATACGGATCCCGTATGTCCTCATATATTTCATACGTTTTTCTCTTTGTCCATGGAGGTGATTGCATACTTTTTGTGGGTTGATAGAAATTTTCCGGTTGTAGTATTTAGCTGAGAGTATCTACTTGCTAGACATTCTTATATGAAATATTTTTGTTACAAAAACGAAGACACGGTCATACGGAATATCTTAACAGATATGCAATCGACTAGAAGCGTTTTCGACTAATGGAATCCACTACGTTATACTGAATGGCTAATGTTTTTACAGAAAGGAAAGTAACATCTGGCGTTCCTCAAAAAAACGTAATAGAATCCCTAATGTTCTACAGGCAAGGTCAATAGCACTGTCTGACTGTTACTGGTGGTGCTCTTGTCTACAGGAGAGCATCGTCGTTGAACGACAGTAGGACTACGACTCAGCGTACGTCTTTTGAAACGTGGGTAAATGCAAGACAGAGAGAAGGAACCCTGTACTTTTCCATTATACTGTTAGCGGCGAACACCTGGAAGACGTCACATCATATAAATACACTGGTGCGCAAAGTTTAAGGACGAAAGTGTTTTTCACATGATGTGTCAGTGCCAAGTAACATGTCCGCTGAAACTTGGACCATGTACACAAAGAACTGACAGTGTATAGCACAAAAGATAACCGAAAGAAATACGCAATGAGACGAACAGAAGTGACACTTTTATTGAAATACAATATTTACATTAAATGTATATATGAATATGGTATCTGTTCTTTCGGACATGCCGCGAGTAATGAATACAATGGGCAGGACCACTATGAATATAGTGCGGGACAATAAGTTGGGACTCTGGGTCTCACGGGAGGCGTGCCAGAGATAAGTCCCTGCAGTCGCACTATCCTCTGTATCCTCTGTGTCCTCGGTGGCTCAGATGGAAGGCCGGTACGGTAGCTCAGCGTGTTCGGTCAGAGGGTTAGCTGCCCTCTGTAAAAAAAAAAAAAACTGAGTTAATCGATCAACAACGAACTTAAACGGGTGACTGAAGACGTCCGCCCCGAGCAGATGCAACGAACGCAAGCGAAAAAAAAAAAAAAAAAAAAAAAAAAAAATAGCCAGCACGGTAGCTGAGCGTGTTCCGCCGGAGGGTTAGCTGCCCTCTGTAATAAAAAAAACTGAGTGAATGAAACAATAACGAACTTCAACGGGTGTCATGGGACGTCCGCCCCGAACAAGGCAAACGACCATGAACGAACAAAATGAGATTTAAAAAAAATGGATAGAGCGTCTGCCATGTAAGCAGGAGATCCCGGGTTCGAGCCCTGGTCGGAGTACACATTTTCAACTGTTCCCGTTGACTTATATCAACGCCTGTATGCAGCTAGGGATATTTATTTTATTGTAATTACATTAAAGTCACCGCGATTTATGATGGCCCCCGAACATTAAAAAAGGTGGGACATGTTCTAAATAGTGTGTGAAATTACGATGGACGGCAGTGCATGCTATGCAACGCGCTGTCATAACTCGCTTCAAGGTTGGTAATGAGTTCTTGTGGTAGGGCATTCCACTCTTCCCACTGCGCGGTGCATGTGGGCTTCTCTTCAACCCATCTCACACCTGCTCAGTGGGCTTTAAGTCGGGGCAACGGGCAGGCCAGTCAATTCACCGAATATCCTCCCGCTCCGAGAGTTCCTCCCACCTGCGCGGTTCGATACGGTCGCACGTTGCCATCCGTAAAAATGAAGTCCGGAAGCACCCCTGGTTGGTTGGTTGGTTTTGGGGAAGGAGACCAGACAGCGTGGTCATCGGTCTCATCGGATTAGGGAAGGATTGGGAAGGAAGTCGGCCGTGCCCTTTCAGAGGAACCATCCCGGCATTTGCCTGGAGTGATTTAGGGAAATCACGGAAAACCTATATCAGGATGGCCGGACGTGGGATTGAACCGTCGTCCTCCCGAATGCGAGTCCAGTGTCGAACCACTGCGCCACCACGCTCGGTAAGCACCCCTGAAAAAATGCATCTGCGGAAGAAGTACAGTTTCACAATAACGTTGACTGATGATTCTCGTGTTCAGAGATTTGGAAGTCAGTTCGCCCATGCAACATTAAGCCTCCCATATCACCTGGACCACCAAAACAATGATGTTTGACAATGTTCCTGGGTGCATTACACGTTCGCTCCTCTCGACGTACGAGGGTATGTCTTTGAATAATTCTGTTTGTCTCGTTATGTATTTCTTTCAGTTACCTGCGGTACTACACAGTACTGTCGCAGTTCCTTCTATGTATGGTCCAAGAGTCATCAAGCTATGCTAATTGGCAATGATACAATATTCGAAATTTACTTTCGTCCTTAAGTTTTGTACGCCACTGTCTGTAAGGGTAATAGTAAGAAAGAAATGGGTTAAACACGTAAAATCAGTATTATGATAGGCAAAATGAACACCTAGACTTGTTGGAAGCATTCTACGAAGGTTGGGTCTATCAGTAAATGAAAAACCATCCAAGACGTTAGTGTGGGCAATTCTAGGATATTCCCCCAGCGCCTACAGCCGTTACCAGGTAATCACGACAGCAGACGGAAAAGGCATTCAGAGACGGGCTGCGACATTCTAACCAGATCGGGACAGCCAATACGAAAACGTAGCAGAGATGCTCTGGAAGTTGAAATGTGAATCTTTGGAAGAAATGTGACATCGTTCTCGCTAAACCCTGTTGGATAAGTTCAGAGATCCGGTATTCGAGACTGTGCGGCTATTATGTTGCCACCACCGTATGATGAGGATAGGGTTCATGAGATAGGTAGAGAGAGATGCATGTACATAGGCGCGCGGACAGTCATCGTTCCTCTGTCAAACCACGAATGAAACAGGTCAAAAATATTACTAATACTACTAACGATTACTCTCTGCCATACATTACTTAGGGGCTCATGCAATACGGTGATACATTAATATTTTTATGACATTTTAAAGCCTTAGGCCTTGGCTAAATGCCCTAGCTATTCAGTACCCGAAATGT
Organism: Schistocerca americana; assembly: GCF_021461395.2. Taxonomy (NCBI): domain Eukaryota; kingdom Metazoa; phylum Arthropoda; class Insecta; order Orthoptera; family Acrididae; genus Schistocerca; species Schistocerca americana. The sequence continues at coordinate 792,239,163 of NC_060119.1, forward strand.
TGTTACCCAACAACGCGATGCAAACTTCTTAAAGGGGGTGGACAAAAATATAGAACACCGCTGCAAATGCATACTTGAACATACGTGCAGACGCTAGCCCAGCCTGCAACTGGCGCTGCTGAAGCTGACCACGAACGGCGGCCGAGCAACGTCTTCTGTATGTTGCCAGTGTCAGCTGTGCTCAGAGCAATGTTCTGTGTAGTTGTGAATGCATTACGTCGGAGCTAAATGAATTGGAGCGTGGACGAATTGTTAGTGCTCCTATGGTGGGTGCTTTCTTAACCAGCGGATTGTTGGTACTCGTATAGTGAGCCCTTCCGTAACCAACAGAGCCGAACTGTTTGATGCTTCAAGGGGCACCGTATCGAAGATTTATACCTCCTGCAGGAAGCCGGAAAACTATCATCCGTCTAGTCACAACGCGGAGGAAAGTGTACTGAGCGATCGTGACAGACTGTTACCGGACCAATTTGTGCAGGAAAATAAGAGGAGGATAGCTGCGAAAGTCAATGCAGAACTAAACGTCGCACTCACGAACCCTGCCAGCAACAAAAGAACACGAAGGAAATTCCAGCAGCTGGGAACCGCTGGTGAGCCGGAATTCAAATGGTTCAAATGGCGCTGAGCGCTATGGGACTTAACATCTGAGGTCATCAGTCCCCTAGAACTTAGAACTACTTAAACCTAACTAACCTAAGGACATCACACACATCCATGCCCGAGGCACGATTCGAACCTGAGACCGTAGCGGTCGCGCGGTCGCAGACTGAAGCGCCTAGAACAACTCGGCCACATCGGCCTGCGAGCCGGAATTCCATAACCCCTCATCAGCTATGCAAATGACTGTAACATGAGAACAAGGCGCCGTAGCCATAAAACCTGGACTGTGGAATAATGGGAGAAAACTATTTAGTCGTATGAGTCTCCTTTCACACCGTTTACAACTTCTGGCCGAGTTTACGTCCCAAGAGTGGAACACGGCGGAGGTTCGCTGATGGTTTGTGCAGCCATATCGTGGTATTCCACGCACTCCAATGGCCACTCTTCAAGGTCGCGTTAATGCCGGGGATTTTGTGACCATTTTTTCTGATCACGTCCTCCCGTGTTGCAATGTTTGTTCTCCAGTGGTGATGCTACATTCCAAGAACAGAGGACGCCTGTTCATGCTACCTGCATCGTTCAGGTCTGGTTTTGTGAGCACGAGGATAAAGTGTCGCATCTGCCCTGACCACCAGTCACCAGATCTCTGTTGTACTGGGCCTTCGTTGTCCAATTTGCATAGAAGCGTGCGTGGTCTCTATCTTCCTCTATCATCGTTACCTGAACTTGCCACTATTCTGTAGGAATAATGGTACAATTGTTGTTGTTGTTGTGGTCTTCAGTCCTGAGACTGGTTTCATGCAGCTCTCCATGCTACTCTATCCTGTGCAAGATTCTTCATCTCACAGTACCTACTGCAGCCTACATCCTTCTGAATCTGCTTAGTGTATTCATCTCTTGGTGTCCCTCTACGATTTTTACCCTCCACGCTGCCCTCCAGTACTAAATTGGTGATCCCTTGATGCCTCAAAACATGTCCTACTAACCGATCCCTTCTTCTAGTCACGTTGTGCAACAAACTCCTCTTCTCCCCAATTCTATTCAATACCTCCTCATTAGTTATGTGATCTACCCATCTACTCTTCAGCATTCTTCTGTAGCACCACATTTCGAAAGCTTCTATTCTCTTCTTGTCCAAACTATTTATCGTCCACGTTTCACTTCCACACATGGCTACACTCCGTACAAATACTTTCAGAAAGGCTTCCTGACACTTAAATCAATACTCGATATTAACAAATTTCTCTTCTTCAGAAACGTTTACCATGCCATTGACAGTCTACATTTTATATCCTCTCTACTTCGGCCATCGTTAGTTATTTTGCTCCCCAAACAGCAAAACTCATTTACTACTGTAAGTGTCTCATTTCCTAATCTAATTCCCTCAGCATCACCCGACTTAATTCGACTACATTCCATTATCCTCGTTTTGCTTTTGTTGATGTTCATCTTATACCCTCCTTTCAAGACACTGTCCATTCCGTTCAACTGCTCTTCCAAGTCCTTTGCTGTCTCTGACAGAATTACAATGTCATCGGCGAACCTCAAAGTTTTTATTTCTTCTCCATGGATTTTAATACCTACTCCGAACTTTTCTTTTGTTTCCTTTACAGCTTGCTCAATTTACAGATTGAATAGCATCGGGGAGAGGCTACAACCCTGTCTCACTCCCTTCCCAAACACTACTTCCCTTTCATGTCCCTCGACTCTTATAACTGCCACCTGCTTTCTGTACAAATTGTAAATAGCTTTTCGCTCCCTGTATTTTACCTCTGCCACCTTCAGAATTTGAAAGAGAGTATTCCAGTCAACACTATCAAAAGCTTTCTCTAAGTCTACAAATGCTGGAAACGTAGGTATGCCTTTCCTTAATCTTTCTTCTAAGATAAATCGTAGGGTCAGTATTGCCTCACGTGTTCCAACATTTCTGCGGAATCCAAATTGATCTTCCCCGAGGTCGGCTTCTGCTAGTTTTTCATTCGTCTGTAAAGAATTCGCGTTAGTATTTTGCAGCTGTGACTTATTAAACTGATAGTTCGGTAATTTTCACATCTGTCAACACCTGCTTTCTTTGGTATTGGAATTATTAATTCTCTTCTTGAAGTCTGAGGGAATTTCGCCTGTCTCATACATCTTGTTCACCAGATGGCGAGTTTTGTCAGGACCGGCTCTGCCAATGCTGTCAGTAGTTCTAGTCGAATTTTGTCTACTCCCGGGGCCTTGTTTCGACTTAGGTCTTTCAGTGCTCTGTCAAACTCTTCACGCAGTATCATATCTTCCATTTCATCTTCATCTACCTCCTCTTCCATTTCCATAATATTGTCCTCAAGAACATTGCCCCTGTATAGACCCTCTATATACTCCTTCCACCTTTCTGCTTTCCCTTCTTTGCTTAGAACTGGGTTTCCATCTGAGCTATTGATATTCATGGAAGTGGTTCTCTTTTCTCCAAAGGTCTCTTTAATTTTCCTGTAGGCAGTATCTATCTTACCCCTCAAGAGATAAGCCTCTACATCCTTACATTTTCCCTCTAGCCATCCCTGCTTAGCCATTTTGCACTTCTTGCCGATCTCATTTTTGAGACGTTTGTACTCCTTCGTAATGTACTGCGTTTTTCGTTTTTCCATATTTTTGTCCACCACTTGTATGCTTGACACAGAAATGCATTATGAAATTTCGTTGATTAGCAAAAATATATGTAAACTTGTTGATGAATTTACGATTGAATTATTTAAAAAATAGTCTATTAAATTATATAGACCTCGGTTTATTGGTATGATATTAGGAAAATACAATCAAGCTATAAGGAACACCGCTTACATAATACGTTTGCGACCATCATAGAATATTCCTCAAGTGTGTGAGGCTCGTACGAAATAGATGTAACAGGGGATATTCAACGTAAACAAAGTAGGGGCGCACGAATGCTCACTGATTTATTCGACCACTGGAGAGCGTCGTGGAAGGTAGACGCAAACTGTCCAGCGAAAGTCTCCTTACAAATATCTTCAAGTGATAAATTGAGGAATATACTACAACCACTCTCTCTGACGCTACCATAGGGATCGCGAGAACAGCACTGACGCGCTTAAGCAACCACTCTCCCCGCGATACAATCGCGAAAGCAAGGCGAATGAACCCTAACAATGGATACATTGCGAAATAGCCTCTGCCATGCACTTCACAGTAGTTTACAGAGCATAAATGTAGATGGAGATGTAGAAAATCACCAAGCAGACTAACATACTCATAATGTCTCCACTTACCCAAAAGTACAGTGAAGGAGATTATAACGGCCTGTGAAAAGCGATCGAAACGTTATCATAAAATGAACAACTTTAATCAGCATGTGCCCTCAGCTTCGAATGAAACAGCATTTCTTTCATCAAGGACAGGCGTTGCAAAGTGCGAAACCCCTGCGAACGTGTAAATGACGGACTACTAAGCTTTTTTGCGAGAAAGGCAATCGTTTCGTAAATCTACATCAGTCTGAATTAATCGCAGAATCAATAGGAATGACTGTTGGTCATTCTATGACCGAATGGAAAATGGAGGAGTGTTGATATAAAATACACAATAGTTCTCTGGCATTGGCTCACCATTCAGTAAATGAATCAGCATGAAAGGAGCCCGGGACAATGGGTGAAACGTTTCTATCGCAACGTAAAAACAAGCGCAGCATCGATTTCGGGTGAAATGCTGGCCTTCACGTTTGTATTTCGTTAGTAGGACACTATTCAACTTCAGAACTACAACAAAAAGAGCTCTGTGAAGTTCTTTAATTTTGGAATTATTAAAATAAGAAGTGTGCCTTTCTGTATACATCAGTGAGTAACACGAAAATTGGTTGGCATTAAGTTAAGTGAATAATATATATTTACTCTTCTGCAGCGAATCATATCATATTGTTGTTTGTGTGCAGGACGTATCGAAAATGGTGGGCGAAACCTATGAATCCGATTTACTTAAAGTTATTTAGTCGTCCAGCTTCAGTAGACAATAAAATTAAACGCTTAATCACATATGTATTTAATTGTAAGTACAGGACGCATTTTAGTAATTAAAATTCCTATTACCATTTGTACAACAATTATAACTTCAGAAACATAATAAAATGCCGATTCTGCTCTCGTACGTCACTGAGCTGCATTTCTGCGTGAAATGGCCACTTTTACTGCTTTTCAAGTGCATTCGGTCTCCTATCTCAGGAATATTTCTATCGTTTGGTAAGCCATCAGTTCCTTCCGTGAGGCTACGGCTAATTTCCATTCCCAGTCTATTCCAGTACGAGAGTCATACTTCGTCTCTAAAAGCGGTGTCAAACTCCTTAATTCACGGGACAATAAATGACCAGTCTTATTTTGATAACGATTTTTTTTTTTTTTTTTTTGCCGCATTTCAAACAATGGCATCATCTTCAAATCTTATTGAAAAGGTTCTAGTGGATAGTTTATGTGGAACTGGAGGGAGACGTTTTTCTCCGTAAAACCGCCAAACTGCCTTTACTTATGAGAGCGAACCGAGTGTTCTGTACGGACAAGTTACTCTGTAACTACAATATATGATCTGAAGATGGGCAGTTAGCCCGAAACCGGTAATTGAAAATAAAGAATAGCGATCGAAGACTGAAACGCTATATTTTATTTAATGAACGATCGCGGAATTCCCATTGAGACAATCATGTCTAGTTTTGATAAACCATATTTTACTTGAGCTCCAAAAAATTATCAGTCCGAAGATTGTTTTGGTGCATCTCTCCTCGCTGGCCTTTTCTGAGGAAGTCTCTTCATCTGTACTGCAGCCTACATCTACTTGGACTCGCTTTCTGAAGTCAAGTCTCGTACTCCTGCAATACTTACACCCCACACTTCTCTCCATTACCAAATTAACTGTTCAATGATGCCCCAAGAACAGTTCTGTGAACCAACGCCTTCTTTTAATCAAGATGTGCCACTTGTCACTTTTAGGCTTAGTCCTCTTCATTAGTTATCCGACTACGCATCCAGTCTTCTACAGTCTTCCGTTGCACCACATTTCAAGAGTATCTTGTCTGTACTGTTTGTCAGTATTTTTTATTGTTCATGTTTCACTTCGATATAAAACTACAAAACAAATACTTTCAGAAAGACTTCCTACAACTTAAAATTATATTATATGTTAGGATATTTTACATTTTCAGGAAAGCTTTTCTTGTTATTGCCAGCCAGTAGGTTATATATCTTTTTGTTCTACAGTTGTGAGGTTTTTTTTCCAGATAGCAAAACTTGTCTACTCCTTTCAGTGTCCCATTTCCTTATCTAATTTCTCCAACATCATCTGATATAATTCGACTATACTCCATTACCTTTGTTTTACTATTATTTGTATCTTTTGCAAGACACTGTCCATTCAGTTCAATTGAACTTCCAAGTACTTTGAGGTCTCCAACAGGACCGCAATGTCATCGACAAATCTTATAGGTTTTAATTTTCTCCCTGAACTTTGATTCCCTTCCCACGTTTTATTGCTTGCTCAATGCCGAGCGGTTCTAGGCGCTTCAGTCTGGAGCCGCGCGGCCGCTACGGTAGCAGGTTCGAATCCTGCCTCGGGCATTGATGTGTGTGATGTCCTTAGGTTAGTTAGGTTTAAGTAGTTCTAAGTTCTAGGGGACTGATGACGTCAGAAGTTAAATCCCATAGTGCTCAGAGCCATTTGAACAATTTTTGCCTGCTTAATACATAATATGGGGGACGGACTACAACCCTGTCTCAGTTCCTTATCAGTCACTTCCTCCACTTGATGTTCTTCGACATTTGGAACTGCAACTCATTTTTGTACAAGTAGATATCTTTTCACCCCCTGTATTTAATCCCAGATAGCGTCATAATACCAAAGAGTACACTCCAGTCAACAACAATAAAAGCATTTTAAATCTTCAAAATGCTGTAAATTGGTTTCCCTTTATTCACTCTGTCTTCTAAGATAAGCAGTAGAGCCTGTATAGCTTTGCGTGTTCCTACATTTCTCTGTAACTCAAACTGATCTTCGGCCAGGTCGCCTTCTTCCAATCGTTTCAGTCTTCTATAGATAATTCGTGTTAGTATTTTATAACCACGACTTGTTAAACTGATGGTTCGATAATACAACCTTCAGCACCTGCCGTCTAAATACTTTGGTATTACTTTCTAGCTAGTTGTACCTGTGGTGCCTTCACTATACCACCTTTCGAAGCTGTCTTTTTATCTTCCATTGTATTCTTTTCATCTATTTCAGTCATTCGTCGATAATTCTGCTACTGATATTCTCAACAACCTTTGATTGTTTCAGCTTATCCAGATTTCATCTTTCAGCAATTTCTTCAGCTTTAATCTGCACTTCATAACTAATAAATTATGACCAGAGGCCACGTCTGATCCTAGAAATATTTTGCAGTTTAAAATCTTGTTTCCAAATGTTTGTTTTTGCAATATATAATTCCCGTGTTTCTAGGTCTCTTCAAAGTATACAACGTTCTTTCCTGATTACGAAACCAAGTCGTCGCAATGGTTCAATTGTGCTCTGAGCAAAATTCTACTAATTGACTTCCCCCTTCGTTTCCTTATCCTTGTCCATACTCTCCTTCTATTTTCCTTCTCTTTCTTTTCATAGTATCGAAATTCATATCCCTTTCATTTACCGCATTATGACGCTCTAACTCTGTCCACCTCGGACTGCTACGCCTACTTGCATTTCACTAGTGCTATACTGAACTCTATTACACGATTATCCCATGATGCTTAGTCTGCTAGGATATTACAAGCTCCCTAGCAAATTTTAAATAAAGGATGTGCTCATACTGTTCGCTCTGAGTACATTGGAGACTTGCTCCGCGAATATACACTCCTGGAAATGGAAAAAAGAACACATTGACACCGGTGTGTCAGACCCACCATACTTGCTCCGGACACTGTGAGAGGGCTGTACAAGCAATGATCACACGCACGGCACAGCGGACACACCAGGAACCGCGGTGTTGGCCGTCGAATGGCGCTAGCTGCGCAGCATTTGTGCACCGCCGCCGTCAGTGTCAGCCAGTTTGCCGTGGCATACGGAGCTCCATCGCAGTCTTTAACACTGGTAGCATGCCGCGACAGCGTGGACGTGAACCGTATGTGCAGTTGACGGACTTTGAGCGAGGGCGTATAGTGGGCATGCGGGAGGCCGGGTGGACGTACCGCCGAATTGCTCAACACGTGGGGCGTGAGGTCTCCACAGTACATCGATGTTGTCGCCAGTGGTCGGCGGAAGGTGCACGTGCCCGTCGACCTGGGACCGGACCGCAGCGACGCACGGATGCACGCCAAGACCGTAGGATCCTACGCAGTGCCGTAGGGGACCGCACCGCCACTTCCCAGCAAATTAGGGACACTGTTGCTCCTGGGGTATCGGCGAGGACCATTCGCAACCGTCTCCATGAAGCTGGGCTACGGTCCCGCACACCGTTAGGCCGTCTTCCGCTCACGCCCCAACATCGTGCAGCCCGCCTCCAGTGGTGTCGCGACAGCCGTGAATGGAGGGACGAATGGAGACGTGTCGTCTTCAGCGATGAGAGTCGCTTCTGCCTTGGTGCCAATGATGGTCGTATGCGTGTTTGGCGCCGTGCAGGTGAGCGCCACAATCAGGACTGCATACGACTGAGGCACACAGGGCCAACACCCGGCATCATGGTGTGGGGAGCGATCTCCTACACTGGCCGTACACCACTGGTGATCGTCGAGGGGACACTGAATAGTGCACGGTACATCCAAACCGTCATCGAACCCATCGTTCTACCATTCCTAGACCGGCAAGGGAACTTGCTGTTCCAACAGGACAACGCACGTCCGCATGTATCCCGTGCCACCCAACGTGCTCTAGAAGGTGTAAGTCAACTACCCTGGCCAGCAAGATCTCCGGATCTGTCCCCCATTGAGCATGTTTGGGACTTGATGAAGCGTCGTCTCACGCGGTCTGCACATCCAGCACGAACGCTGGTCCAACTGAGGCGCCAGGTGGAAATGGCATGGCAAGCCGTTCCACAGGACTACATCCAGCATCTCTACGATCGTCTCCATGGGAGAATAGCAGCGTGCATTGCTGCGAAAGGTGGATATACACTGTATTAGTGCCGACATTGTGCATGCTCTGTTGCCTGTGTCTATGTGCCTGTGGTTCTGTCAGTGTGATCATGTGATGTATCTGACCCCAGGAAGGTGTCAATAAAGTTTCCCCTTCCTGGGACAATGAATTCACGGTATTCTTATTTCAATTTCCAGGAGTGTAGTTGGAGGTAGATGCAATAAATGACAAAAATGGCGCAAATCTAGCGAATTGATTAAAAACCATGGATTGTATTTGGCTTGTTACTCAAAAGAAAAAGAGTTTCACGTCGGCAAAGTGGCAAAAAGAAAGAAACCCATGTCTGTGCATTGTTCCAACTGCAATTTCCAATATATCACTCCCACAGAAAAGAAAAGTTTTATCTGGCTTGTCGTGCACTCAGCATTAGGCAGTTACAATTAACATCGCGAACTGAACTGCCCTCGATTAGAACAGTTTAGAAGACAAATTGGAATCTTAGAAAGGAAAAAAATAGGGGTATTACCGAAAACAAGATGACTCAAATTTACGCTGGATAACATACATAAATACACTTATATGCCAAAACTTCATGACCGCTGCCCACCGCGAAGTTGGATGCCGTCTGGTGGCGTTGTGGGCACATGACGGCGGTAACAAACATATGTAAGCGGGCAGACACGGACGGGGGATCACCCTAGCGAAGATATGGGATGCAAATGGGGAAACCCATTCAGCTAAGCGACTTTGAGAAAGGGCAGATGATTATTATTACGCAGAGCCTGTGAACGAGTATCTCAAAGACGACGAAGCTGTTAGATGGGCACGTGCTACTGTCGTCAGCATCTACAGAAAGAGGCAGAAAGACAGTGAAACTACCCCTAGGCGCTAAATGGTTGGAAGTCCACGACTCTTCATATGACATAGGGTTCGGAGGCTTGTCTGCTCTTTAAAATAGGATAGATGGTGATCTATGGCATGTCTGCCGAAAGAGCACAATACTGGTGCACGCACAAGTGTTTTGGAGCACGCCATTAATCGTACATTGCTGAACGTAGAGGACCGCAACAGACCACCTCTACTTGTTCACTTGTTGACCCAACGGCATCTTCAGTTATGATTGTAGTGGACACGAGACCATCAGGATTAGATTCGATCAATGGAAACGTGCCGTCTCTTCGGATGAATCACATTTTTGTTGCACTAGGAAGGGGTTGCCTCCACAAACGCTGTCATCGAGGTGAATGGCGGCTCTAAACGTGCAGCGCGCCACGGATACAAGCTGCTGGGAGCAATATTATGCTACGGGAGACATTTTCCTGAGGTTGCATGGGGCTAGTGGTAGTCGTAGAAGAAACGCTGACAACTGCAAACCATCTGCATCTCTTCATGCTTGATGTTTTCCCCGAAGGGGTTTTCAGCAGTATAATTGTCCACGTCTCGGAGTCAGAACCGTGCAACGGTAGTTAGAGGACCATTGTAGTGAACTCACGTTGATGTCTTGGTGACCAAATTCGCCTATGGAACCACTCTTTGTTGCTATCTGGCTCCATCACCGCGTACGCAATTCAGCGGCCTGTTATTTACGCGAATTACATGACCTGTGTGTATACAACTAATGGCACATACTTCCACAAACATACCAACAAATTGACGGATCCCTGATGCGTAGTGATTTATTTGTTCCAAAGACGTACAGACAAATATTAAGCAGGTGGTGATAATGTTTTGGTTCACCAGTGGACACGACCTGTGCGTAGATATCTAATGCCACATACTTCCACAAATCTACCAACAAACTGTTGCATCCCTGCTACGCAGAATCAGTGATGCATTTCTTTCCAAAGACGGACAAACAAGCTATTAAGCAGATGGACATTATGTTTTGGCTTATCAGTTAAAAAGAAAGTTATATTATTTGTGTACGGGTTGTGATTGCAATCTCAAAATGAAATATTCATTGCAAATATAGAGAGACTTATGCTTCTTGCTGGAATCAGAAAACATTTACACGTAATGCTAACAAACAGACATTGCAGGAGAGAAACGACTCTCAGAAAGCTATATGGAAAGAAATGAAATAAAATCTAAATTTCTTCATCTGCATTTTTACTACGACTAGTTACAGTAATACCAATACTAAGACAAGCAACTATTCTTGTTCCTGCTGAGATAGTCCGTCACATCAAGAATCGTGCGTAAAAACTCCCGCTCGATCGACATTTTAGAAAGACCGTTGCAAGAATTGGAATATATTGACAAAGAAATAAACAAAACAAATATCCTATTCCTTCTTTTAGTAACGACGGTATTAAAGCAGCAGTAAAATAGCTCTGAGGACGGCTGCGATTAATTGAATTTAACCTGAGCTTATTAAAAATCTTGGTTCACGAGATAGAAGGTGGCCCACATAATTTCTTCCCATAGTCTCAGTGCTGGAGGAATCCTATAATAATTTCAGACAGTTTAAAACACTATCAATTCTAAAACCAGGGAACCCAAACAGTAAATGAATAAGTTATTAAACCTTCTAATAGCTGACTATACACTAAAAAATTCATAGAAATGTAGCTCTACTACAGAATTATACCATTGTTGACAGTACGGTACCCTCGGGACTGGCTGGATCCTGAAAAAGCAAAGTGGTTGTGAGCAGGTCTTACTTAGCTCTAGCCGCATTCACTGAAACAGGCTTCCAAAGAAACCAGAAAACTTCTGTTGATCAAGCGCAACCTATGACATTCTTTGGCTAGATGGACTGCTTCTTGAGCTGAAACAAACCATATGTTTTGCTTACCTCTCTATAGTATTGGAGTTTTCGCTTAAATACCGCTCTTTCGTTGTCACTACAGGAAAATATCCAACTAAAACATATAAGATAAAACAGAAAAATAGACTACCCCCAATGACCAGTGTTGCATCGCTGTTGTGAAGCTTATATACATAAGACATGCAGATAGCAGCGTCTCAAAAGTTTTGCTTTGCGTAAGATTTTGCTCTATCAATAAAACGTAAATGTTTCAAAGAAACCCTCTCAGGGAATCTAGATACATTAAACATACACTGAACCTCCAAAGAAACTGGTATAGCCATGCGTATTCAAATACAGAAATATGTAAACAGGCAGAATACGGCGCTGCGGTCGGCAACGCCTATATAAGACAACAAGTGCCTGGGGCAGTTCTTAGATCGTTTACTGCTGCTAAAATGGCAGGCTATCGGATTTGAGTGAGTTCGAACCTGGTGTCACAGTCGGCGCAAAAGCGATGGACATAGCATCTCCGAGGTAGCGATGAAATGGGGATTTTCCCCTACGACCACATCACGAATGTGTGCCGTGAATATCGGGGATCCGATAAAACATCAAATCTCCAACATCGCTGCGGACCGAAAAAGATCCTGCAAGAAAGGGACCAACGACGACTGAAGAGAATCGTTCAGAGTGACAGAAGTGCATCCCTTCCGCAAAATGCTGCAGATATCAATGCTGGGCCATCAACAAGTGTCAGAGTGCGAACCATTCAACGAAACATCATCGATATGGGCCTTCGGAGCCGAAGGCTCATTCGTGTATCCTTGATGACTGCGCGACGCAAAGCTTTACGCCTCGCCTGGGCCTATCAACACCGACATTGAACTGCTGATCACGAAACATTTCACTGGTCGGACGAGTCTCGTTTCAAATTGTATCGAGCAGATGGAGGCGTACGGGTGGGGGGACGATCTCATGAATCCATGGACCCTGCATGTCAGCAGGGGACTGTTCAAGCTGGTGGAGGTCTGTAATGGTGTGGGGCGTGTGCAGCTGGAGTGATATGGGATCTCTGATACGTCTAGATACGACTCTGACAGGTGACACGTACGTAAGCATCCTGTCTGATCACCTGCATCCATTCATGTAGATTGTGCATTCCGACGGACCTGGCCAATTTCAGGGACAATGTGACATCCCACACGTCCAGAATTGCTATAAAGTGGCTGCAGGAACGCTTTTGAGTTTAAACACTTCCACTGGCCACCAAACTCCCCAGTTGTGAGCATTACTGAGCATATCTGGGGTGCCTTGCAACGTGATGTTCAGAAGAGATCTCCACCCCCTCGTACCCTTACGGACTTTTGGACAGACCTGCAAGATTAATGGTGTCAATTCCCCTCCAGGTATTAGTCGAGTCCATGCTACGCCGTGTTGCAGCACTTCTGCATATTCGCGGGGGCCCTACACGATGTTAGGCAGGTGTACCAGTTCCTAGGGCTCTTCAGTGTATGTTACAAGCAGTGTCGATTCTGTCCAAACCCCATTAAAGCAGAAGTGTGCGAACTCCACTTGGATAACAAGTTCGTCGACGTGAAACTTAATATCGACGTTTGTGGAGCAATATAATCTGCATGTTAAGATTCTAGGCGTGGTCTTCGAACACTCTCTAAAGTTTTAAAAACTTCTTGAAATAACAGGACAAAAGTAAGAACATTATCAAAAAACTGACTGTAATGCGCTGAGAAGCACAAGAAGATTCTTTACGTACAGCAGCACAATCGATTGTGTATGCTGTTGCCGAGAGAGCGCTCCTGCGTGGGCTAAGAGACGTCATGTCAACAAGCCTTATTGTTAAAGCAAATTTCAGAGTTGCACACAGTCGTCGTTGAATTTACTGCACGATATTTCGACTTTCCACCTACCAGTCATCTTCAGGTGAGTCATCGAAGACTGACGAAGACTTTCTTTGCTCCGCCATATTTAGCGCGGTGCGAGTATTAAGCTCATGCGTCAAAATTCAAATTGACAGATGGACCACACTGCCCGGCTGCAGCGCCCTCGCTGGTGGAACCGCGGAACTCAGCTGTGCTCTGTGTTACCGCTCGCCGCGGCCGTTGGCGCGCTCTGTCGTCTTCGATTAGAACAAATCGTGGAGATGATGTGGTTCCACGAGTTGTCCAACTCGTAGCCGCTATCACGTTCCATCAGATATTCCATCAGACGTATTTACACGAATTCTTTAATAATGGAGTCCCAAAACGATGTTGCTGTGGTCAGAATCATAGTTGTGTCAGTCCATTGAATGAACAGTGGGATTACAATGTTCGGTATTGGCGGGCTTGCTTGTTTGCAAAAGGAGAGTGCAACGCTGATGCTCAGAGCATCGTTCTTTCACAAGCGTGTGGCCTGACCTGTGTAATCAAGGTATTTTGTAAATTCTGGCCTTCCGCAATAACAAGTTATCCTCCACCGATCCCAAAAGATCTGCGGTCTTAGATGGTGTACGGAAAATCACTTTCATTGAAATTTACAGAGGATTCTTGCTATTTTAAACTAAATGATGCCCACAAAAGGAATCCTCTTCCTGATTCTTGATTTTAACTGATATTGTCCTGTTAATCTGCTGGGTGCAATATTCGTATTCTCTTAACACTGTCTTTAGGTAGGTGAGCTCTTTAGCCAAACTATCTAGCTCTAAGATAGAGTGAGCTCTGTGTAGGAGTGTTTTAAGCACGCTCAGAGTTTGCAACGGGTGATGATAACTTGATACTTGTAAATACAAATCAATATGAGTGAGTTTAATATAACATGAATGCCCCAGGCAGCCATCACTCTTTCGTCTAACCAACACATCCAAGAAAGGCAGACAAACATCTTTCTCTGTTTCCATTGTCAACCGAATGTTGTTATGAATGGAGTTAAGATAGTGAAGAAACTCCATCAATTTATCTTCCCCATGGGGCTTTACTATGGAAGCATCGTCCACATACGTCCAAAATGCAGCTGGTTTAAGGACAGCTGATTCAAGCGCTCTCTCCTCGAACCTCTCCATAAAAGGGTTGGGCACCAAGGGAGACAAAGCATGCCAAAAGGACAGAGCATGCCAAAATAAAGAAGTGATGTCCGCCTTAAGGTATTTTTTTCCAATTAGAGCCAAAGAATTTGCGAGTGGGATATTGGTAAAAGGTGATACCACATCAAAGCTAACCAAACGGTCAGAACTGCTTCGACGGAGAGCTCCGTGTCTATCGATAAAGTCAGCTGAGTTAAGGATAACATGTGGGCATTTTCCTACAAACGGTCTCAGAAAAGAAGCGATCGTCCAGCTATACGAAACAATAAGAAATGTGACTGGCAGGCTAAAATCTTGTCTAAAAACTTAAACTTTTGTGTTCCGCCTTACGACAGGTCTTGTCATGGGAGAAGCCTCGTCAGAGAGGTCCATCACATGAGCGTCTAGGGAAGTGATTCCAGTGGTGGTTTCCCGTTGCCTTCCATTGATGATGATGAAATGATAATGAGGACAACACCACACTCAGTCCCTGAACGGAGAAAATCTCGGACCCAACCGGGAATCGAACCCGGGACCCTTGGCGTAATCTGGTCTAGTGCAGCATAATTAGAACCCAGACAACAGGTACTGGACTAAAAGTAGAATTCTATGCATAAGATCACTTCCTATGAACTCTCTAATCAACAGTATATTTTCTCGCCTTTCACATACCAGACAAAACTCTAGAAAGCCTGTATCGGATCAACAGTCTCCGTCAACCTTCTCCTTAGGATTAAGAAGTGCGCTAGAAAGCTAACTGAACACTGCCAGACGGAGCCTGGAGAAGCACACTGATCTATCAGAACCAGGCATGGAAGATGTAAAATTTCCATTTATAAATTGGGCTTTGTACATGTCATACGTTGTGATTGTGGCGCTGTGGAGCAAACAGCAGAACATTACTAGTTAATGCCTAACAAGACAATTTTAGGGAGTTTAAAACAACTTGATGAATGCCTCGCCAGAGGCTATATGCATGGTTAAGTTCCCTGGACACAAAGCTCTGATAGAATTATGATATTAACAACGCCTGTAAAGTTCACTTACAATTTTATACTACTTTGTTACTACATTGTCCACTCAAAAAGTTCCGAGACTGGTTTTATTCCTGGCATATAAGCGACGTCAACGCAGTAACAACGGTGGCAGCTTGGAATAACAGCTTAAGACCGCCACCTCACCTTTTCTCTGTTTTTATGAATTCAGTCTCGGAACTTCTTGGGCTGAAGTGATATGTTTGCATTTTACATCTAGCAGACATTGATTAGTAAATTGTAACTGGCGTGTCATGGTTCCTTGCTCGACGCCCGTTATATCATCAGTATCAGAGATCGTATGCAGAAAATAGCTCTAGCTCCTTTCTGTGGGCCTGCGGTTTGACGGGAATTTGAGAATTCGAATGCGAGACTCTCTCGCGTGCAGAAACCAACGGGAGGAACAGAGAAAATGTGCTAAATAGCACTTGACAATAGGACTGGGAAAATCCAAACCAGAAAGCTACTGATTGCTCTTTCAACATATTTAACTCTAACACCCAAAACGCTCATATGTTTCTCGTCGCATTTAGAAGTAAACTGTAACTCTTTCGTAAGTGAGATATGTACCTTCCTATACAACCAACGAATGCAAAACCTGTGAACGATTGTCAGTCGTTTTTGTTTCCGACCCACAGTTTCTTCTTCGTGGTGGTGACATTGAGATCTTAATCACAGGATTATTCGGTACTGCCGCAGATTTAGAATCCAAACCAGTTTTACGGAGTGAGGGCTACAGACAAGAAAGGAAGGAACGAAGTCATTACAGACGGAGCATAAGCTCTGACTGTGTCAAGGATGGATAAGGAAATCGGCCGTGCCCTTTCAAAGGACCCCTCCCGGCATTTGCATGGAGCGATTTAGGGAAATCACGGAAAATCTGAATCTGGATGGCTGGAAGCAGATTTGAACTGTCGTCCTCTTGAATGCGAATGTGTTAACCATTCGGCCAGGTCGCTCGGTAGGATTAGAGGAGACGAATGTGTGAAAATAGAAATATCAGCTTCTCATTCCAAAAGACTGTGCTACGTATAAGTATCGGTTTCTTGACACCCATATTCAGGCATAGTAATAGGACCAACGATCTACGGTCAACGTAGAATTGGTCACAATCAGCTACAGTATACAGCTAAAATTGAGAGAAAATAGTTCGGATAGAGAGTGGTACTTGACGTACCCTTCATCACACACTATAGGATTTTTACGAATTACGGTTATAGATATAGAGTACAACAACTCCAGTTCTGATGATTCTGATTACAGCCTATTTCACGCTTTGTCAGGTCTTTTAGGATATTTTTATGACTGTCGGAATGCTCTTTCAGAGTTGTCCAGATTGTTATTATTCCTACATTTCTAGTATTGCAGTGCCACACAGTCCGTGAAAAGTGCAGTAATACACAAAAGTACAAATTTACTAGAAGTGCTGATGTAGAAACAATAATAACGGTTATTAATTCTTAAGGGGTATAAAAGAACAGTGAATTACAAAATTGCCTTAAGCATCTACCACAATACCTTCATTAAACATAATTAACAAGACAATAAAATTAGAAGAAGTGCTCAGCGGACGAAATAAAACGTAAAATATTTGGACACTGCTTCTGAACCAGATACAAAACTCAGTTGTATTATACGTCTATAAACATTCATAATTAAATAAGAAGCCAAGCAAAACGGCTGAATAAAAAATGCGAAGAAATCGAAAAAGAAAAAGTTGTCGGAAGGACTGGTTCGCCATTTGGGAAAGCCTCGACATCCTTCGGTGAAATTAAATGCATGGGCTTTAACACTAACAGTGCAATGGAAATCCCACTATTAGTCGCAGATGAGAGAACGGATAGCTGGAAAGATTACATTAACGGCCTCTACGAGGCAAAAATCCTGTCGGTTGACGTGACGACATCGAAAATCTGATTAGATGTAAGAAATATAGATCCAATATTAGATTCAAGAGTTTAATAGAGTTTTGGATGATTTGTGATCAAGTAAGTCAGAAAGGATAGATGAAATTCTTCGGAATTTCTGAAATGATTGGGGAAGTGGCAACCAAGCGAATATTCAAATTAGTGTGTATAGTGAACGAGACTTTCGGAAAAACATCATCCACAATTTCGAAGATAGCAAGGGCACGCACGTGAGACAATTATTGCACAACCAGCTTAACAGATGACGCATCCAAGGCGCTGACAAAAATAATATATAGGGGTGTAGAAAAGAAAATTGAGGAACTGTTAGGGGACGAATAGTTCTGGCTTCCGGAAAGATAAAGCCACAAAAGAGGCAGTCCTGACACTGCGACTGATTTTGGAAGCTAGACTGAAGAAAAAGTTTTGACATCATCGTAGAAAGTGTATGCCTAGAAAGAGCGTTTGACAATGCAAAATGGTGCAAATTGTTCTAAATTCTGAGGAAAATATGAGTAAGCTATAAGGAAAGATGGATACTATACAACATGCACAAGAATCAAGGGGAAGAATAAGAATGGATGGCCAAGAACGAAGTGCTCAAGTTAAAAGGGTTGTAAGACAGGGATGGAGTCTCGCGCCTGCTGTTCAATCATGCATACATCGAAGAAGCATGACATGACCAATCAAATGAGTACAGAATGTGAACTGAAAATAAGCCGAAGAAAATAGAAAATAATAAGGAGTAGCAGAAATTAGATTACCGACAGACAACTTGAAAATTACTGATAACGAATTAGACGAAGTGAAGGGTCTGCCTCGGGAGGAAAATGGTACGAGACGGACGGTGCAAGGAGGATATAAAAAGCAGACAAGGACAGGCGAAAAGGCCATTCTTGGCCAGGAGAAATTTAGCAGTATCAAATATAGACCTTAATTTGAGGAATAAATGTCTGGTATTGTACGCTTGGAGCACTGTAATATATGGTAGTGACTCTTGGATTGTGGAAAAATGGAGGCGTTTGGAGCGTAGTGGTATGAAGGGATGTTGAAAATTAGGTGACTTATTTCATAAGGAATGA
Source organism: Schistocerca americana (assembly GCF_021461395.2). NCBI lineage: Eukaryota > Metazoa > Arthropoda > Insecta > Orthoptera > Acrididae > Schistocerca > Schistocerca americana. The sequence continues at coordinate 792,257,669 of NC_060119.1, forward strand.
GGAGGTTCTCCGCAGAGTCGGCGAAGAAAGGAATGTATGGAATACACTGAAAAGAAGAAGTCGCAGGATCGTAAGACGTGTTTAACATCAGAGAATAACTTATGTGGTAATCGATGACACTGTAGAGGAAAGGCAGAGATTGGTATGCATCCAACAAATAACTGAGGACATAGGATACAGGTGCTACTCCGAAATGAAAAGGTTGTCACCAGAGAGCAGTTTGTGACGGGTCGCATCCAATCAGTCGCTAGACGGATGAGTTAAAAAAAGTCATATTATTAAACAATGCATGTTCACAGAGAATGACACTCCTTTAACTTAGCTGTACAAGTCCTTTCTTCATCTTATATTTTCCCACGACGAGATTAACTGACGCACATCTTCCGTGTCTCACATGCTGGTTCTGCTGGCTTCAGATGAGGTGGCGCAACTATTCTGAAATGCTGCCACTGCTGCGTCTCATACAAACGATCTAAATGTTTTGTCGAAAGTTTGTTAACGAGTAATGAAACCAGCGGCCCAAAGGAATACTGTGTTATGTGAACTCTTAATATGGTCCTTTACATTTTATCTGACATCTCTTTCTGTTTTTCACAAGCATTACTAATTTTGTTCCTTGCATGCTAGAACAAAACTGTTTGTGGCAATTTGTATTTCGGTAGACACCAGTGTGACACTGCTTTTTTCCCTTATCCTCTCATAGTTAAAAATGTCTTCATCCAAATGGTTAAAACTATTTTAATAATACAAATACTGCAACATTTTGTCATTTGTGTACCTATTCGTATATTTTCCTCAGTTCTGGTGCTCAGCTCATTTCGATACAATTCTGGTAATTGAAATGTGTCTCTGTCGGCGGAGAAGTGTACTTACATGATTTGCAAGGCGTCTACATTCAACTGCATAAGTGCATACTCCTGTGAGAGTTTCTAACTTCTCAACGTTTTCAACTTTAGGACTTCAAAAGCAACATCCTATAACACATTCTAGTGTGTCGTAGAGATATTTAAATGATCCGCAAAGTTCGAAATATTTCAACCATACCACTACGCTCTAGTCAAAATACGGAAAGAGAAGTCGTATGAAGCAGGAATCGAAGTTAATAAAGCTTGAGGGCTCCTGCAAAGCAGAAAATTGTCTAAGTAACCTGGATGGCTAGGCATGGCCTGATAATTACACATCGCTGAGTGAGCGAATGATCTCTTAAACCGAAGGAAAAACGAAATAAAATTAACGTAGGGCTGCAGCTTCAACTGGTATGATGCTTCTTAGTTTGCTTATACGTGGAGATTACGAAAGAGATTGTTTTAAAAACATCGTGACAGATCCAGTCGTATTTGAGAAGTGACAAACTTTAGGTTGACAAGAAGTTGTTAACCTTAAGAGCTCTTTTAGTTATTGGACCTCATCAAGAGACATTAAAATTCACCCATATAGCTAAATACTTAACCGTGTGTCAATTTGTCTTGCAGATAACTGCTATCAGATTTATCGTGAGCTCCCACCTACACGCAGAACCACCTACGAAGAAGAAAGGTTAAATGAAATTGTCTCATAGACACTTTGTATGATAACACTGAAAACTAATTTCCGTAAAGATATGAACGCCTCATTCCGCTATGTTTTCCTGTAGTGAAACTGCTGACTTACTGGAATTGTACGTCGGCCTGCAACTTCAACAAGAGTATGTGCCTCGTAGATGCTATGTTCTTACCAACTGACGTGTCCAGTGAGAAGTTCATTCCAGAAACACCGTCAAAGGCTGTAATTACGCCATTCTCAGCGATATCGTTTCTGCCGGGAGGGATAGGCCAACATGATATCCAGTAAGTCGAATGTAGTGCTTAAAAATTAGGAGAGGCGTCTTGTATGAGTTAAGCTTTGAGCCAAACTAGAAATAGCGACCGCATGGTTACGCTACTAAAATCATTGCTTTACTAAAACATGCCTTCGGGTTTGAGCCATGGTCTGGCACTCAGTTTTAATCTATTAGAAAAAGCCATTGTTTTGGCAATCACATCTCATTGTCCATGTATGTCTCAGAATGACTATATTGCTTAATTTCCTTTCTATGAAGGTATAGAAGATGGAAGGGTGGTATGGAAATTTCTCGACAGCAACTTGTTTTGGTGTTACTCGTTAGCTTAGTTTTCGTCATTATTCGAAGTTTGTTGTATATGTAGAGAGCTCTTTGTGTCATTAATCTTCCACAATATTATGTGAAGTATTACATTTATTGCAGTGAGATCACTGTCTTTCTTAGATGCGTATACATTTAACTGAAGCTCAAAGTAAAACAACAAACCCAGTTACTAAAACTACTTTGTTAATAAAGATGCGTTTCGTAGTCTTAACTCCACCTTCAGGTGACAATCTTGGACTTCGTCATTATAGGTCCCATGATCACAACGCGCTTAGATGATGCATTTCCCGTTGAGAAACATACAATAGCAACATAACTTCGCCGTTTTTGCGTTTTATCTAACTACATGGTACAAGAAGGAATGAGTTTCTCCCAATTCTATTGTTTCTAAAGTATGTAAGTAAAGTTTAATAAAAATGCTGAACATGGAAATAGTTTTTGTGTATTCGTTGTCCAATTTTTCGTTGATAAAAAAGTTATGCTTCAATTTTTGATTCCTGAAGATTTCAGTTGTCTCCAAAGTACCTTATTTGAGACCTTCATATTGAGCACGCGTCATGGTAAAAGATCAATGTTTTCAAATATTCATCGAGTTTCATGTAGGTCAGTTACACACCAGCTGTTTTCGCGTTTAACATTTTATTAACTGTGTGTGGAAGTGCTCTTGACTGAGAACTTAACAACATTTCGCAAGAACTGATTCCTGTGAATGGGAGGGTGTTCTGTGGGAGACCCTTATTTTCTTCACTACTCCATGCTGTGATGTCTCTCGCCTGGTATTAGTTCTCACTTTTTTTCACTTGACATCGTGTGAGGGCAGTTACAGCTAGTCAGATGCCTGAAAGCTGTGATATCTGGGACGTAAGATGTCAGAAGCTGCTATGGATTGTTGTTTCAGGCTGACATGAGCTACTGATATCACGAGACGACTTTTCGCCTTCTGTGTGCATAGAGACAAAAGAATTTCACTGTGTTGTTGATTTCATGTTCTAGCGCAAACTGAATAATATATGGTTGCAGGCTGTCACTAAGTTTGCTGGTGTCTAAGTTTTATATAGTTATGAAATCCTATATTGGCAGATTTTGGCGAAGCACCAGTATTCGTCCCTTATCCTCTCAATGTGTTTGAACATAACAGAGAACGCTGCTGAACGCGTACAACATTCCTTTACTGTCGTCAGTCAGTAAAATTGTGTCATCCAAATATGTGCAACAGTTCTGTATCTCTTGTACAAATGGGTATTTCAATAAAACAGTTGTTCCTCCTAATGATTTGTGAAGATACCTACTAAATATTGTGAAATACAGCTCCATATGCTTATGGTAGACGCTTAGTGAAATTGAAGACAATTGGAGAGAACATGCTCTACAATGCAAAAATTCCTTAATTTCTGACACAGGCATCTTTTTATGATCGTCCTGCTTATTTCTTCCAATGTGGAAACGTGAAGATATTAGTTTAGATATTTACAATGACTACAGATACAAGGTAGCGTCGATCCGTATGTAACAAGAATGAGTGAAACTGCCTAAGAGGAAGCAGGGGTACCCCTGAGAGTCCTATCATTCACCGTAGTGTCAGTTCTTGTCAGAATACTCAACAGTTTACAGCTGGTCGTATTCAGGTGTGTTTTTGATGAACTAGATAATTTGCACTTAATACTGATGACAGGGATTCATGCTTCCTTTATTGTGGGAATTTAACGACAATTTTTTATCAGTAAATTCAGTTTTTCAGATTATGTAATGGCGTTGTGTTCTTGGCATTCTAACAACTGGATTAAATCTATGAAACGTGTCAAGGCTAATGAATAAAATTTTTAGTAAATAGGTTTTCTGCGTTTTTATTGTTTCAACAATTTATATACGTTCGCCAATGCAACGTTCAGAAGTACGTAAAGAGGAGAAATTATCATGTGAAATATTTGTTTTTTTCCACGTAATAGCTGTGTTTGACTAGTGTACGAACTTGTCCCGTTGGATTTATGATAAAGGAGGCACTCATTTAACACTATTCTATTATATTACTTGAAGAAGTAGCTATATTCCAGTCCACAGTCACGAGTTTGGTAACCATTTACGTGGGTGGATTAATGGTCTGTGACAGTTAAAACTGAAAAACAAATCAGACACCCCAGTTTCGAATCAGTGCCCTTTCTATAAAATGTGGCAACCCTGGACTATTACACATCGAGCGCTGTACTGATAAATGTTGAACTATGTGCACTACTGGAATAGAAAATAAGTGGACAAATAATATGAAAACATCAGTTTCTGGCTTTAATCTTGCCTATGCCTCAACAGCCACAATCCAAATCCAGTTTAAATTTCTGGAAATGCTTCATGCACTCAGTATCCTGAGGATAGGAGAAAGTTTCCTGGCATAGTAATAAAAGACTGAGTTCCTAAGTTCAAAAATTCATTTATTTTTTTGATACAGGCCAGTTGCAGGGAAATTAATTTGGTTAACGTTTTTGCCAGTGGGTAGATTCCACACATTTTGGTGCAGAGTCACAGGTTTCCACCCTCTTCTTTCTTGCTGTTTCATTTCCGGGGTTAAGTAATGGACCGAAGTTTCAAAACAGCACGAAAAATCCTGCTGTGTTCGTTTTAAAACAGTCCAAACTTAGATATTCGTTTCCACTCTTGCTTTTAGTTATTAATCAAGATTTGTGGCCTCTCACTTGAGCAAAACTTTCTCACAACTAATTTTTCGTCTAAAATGTACCGCACACTTTCTTCTGATTTACTTATGTTTTCAGCTCTTTCATGCAACTGTAATCGCTGACCGTCCAATACCCTGCTGTGAGCTTTCTCGGTGTTTTGAGCCGTTGATGTAGTTTGGGGCCGTTCTTTACGGGAACCAGCTTCAAGGCAAGTCGGCATCGCATGAATTTAACCTACGATTTCCTAACTGTCAATTACAAAGAAGTCGATTCCTCAGAAATCTTCACTGACTTTGGATGAACTTCCGTTGACTATAACCCATCAGAAGCAAAGAGTTTTACGATTGCTCGGTATTTCAGTGTACGCACTAGAAAAAATTAATCGCACACAACACAACAACTTGAAAAAGGCACCGAGCGAGGTGACGCAGTGGTAAGACACAAGACTCGCATTCTGGAGGACAGCGGTTCAGTTCATCGTCCAGCCATCCAGATTAAGTTATTTCGTGGGTTCCGTGCGCCACTTAAGCTAATTACGGGACTGCTCCTTCCAAAAGGATAAAGTCGATATCTTTTCCAGTTCATTCTTATGCTCTCTTATGGCCTCTCTGATGGAACATAAAATGCTAATCTTTTTCTTCTTTAATAATTCCTGTAAACAAAATTATCGCTGGAATCTAGATGACTATTAAGTTCTTTGGTAGTATGTAAAAGCAAAATTTCGTCAATATCAACGTCATCTCTGCACCGTGGTTGTCACATGTTTTGACCCCTTCATTACAACTTATGAGAGTTGGCGTAGCGCTCCATTTCTCCAAACGCAGGGTGTGCTGCGAAAAATTTTACACTGCATGCGACTACGTTGAATGCAACGTAGCTGCAGTGTTACGTTTTCAGAAGAACAACGCAGGGAGAGACTTCGCAGCCAGCTGCTCCCAGGAAATAGGCAGACTTCCGCGTTTAGAACCCACATCTTGTGACGTACTTCTTAAGACAGCGCGGGTAATTTCGATGCTTGACAAAGGAAACTGGCACAAGATTTGAAGATCGACAATCAGTCAGAGCTATTTCATCATGTCTTTCTTCTCAAATAACTGTGCTGTCAAAATGTCATTCACATTTGCACTTTCGACTGTGATGATACCTCAACGAAATGGACCGCGGAATTTCGTTACAGAAGCTAATTGAAGAAACAATTAGGATCCCTGCAGCACGCCTTCGACAGTACAAGCAATATCTTGATGCTTGTTTCATCCTTTGTAAGGAGCCACATCACATTCTCATTCTACAAATGAGATTTCAATGAGCTTCCAACAAGATGGCAGCAATCTTTAAACAACGCCTTGCTCATCTCCGCAATGGGTTATTAGAATATGCTACTGACTGCATTCCATGAAATATCAGTGATACCTTCGTAATTCTGCGAGATAAATATGGTTTGGCCGTTGTGGCCGAGCGGTTCTAGGTGCTTCAGTCTTGCACCGCGCTACTGCTACGGTCGCAGGTTCGAATCCTGCCTCGGGCATGGATGCGTGATGTCTTTAGGTTAGTTAGGTTTAAGTAGTTCTAAGTCTAGGGGACTGATGACCTCAGCTGTTAAGTCCCATAGTGCTCAGAGCCATTTGAACCAGCCAAATATGACTTATTAAAAACAGTTTTCTTCAAACAAGCAAACTTTATGCAACCAATCGTGACTCACGGTTTCTTATCCACTTTTTAAATTGTTTTTGTAACGTTATTGCAGTATAAACATTTGAAATAGAAGTTTCTCATAACATTTACAAGGATTTTATACAATACTTTAATTTGGTTATCAAAGAAACATGGTAGTCATAGCCATCTCTATATTTTTTGCTTTAATTTTTTCAGAAACAATACAGGATTCTCACAAAATCCTAAGGTTTTCGTGAGGCACTGTCTGGAAACAAGAAAGGTCAGAACTTAAACTCCCCTCGACAATTGAGTCATTAGAGACGGACCTTTATCTCAGTTGGAGAGGGATGTGGAGTGGAATCAACTGTACCGCTACTTAAGGAACCATTAAGACATTCACCGAAGTGATATTCGGAAAGATTATGTGATTCAGTGGGATTTGAACCCAATGTCCCCAAGCACAAGTGCACTGTCCTCCTCATTGCGGTAGTTTGCCGTAGAGCTACTCTATGTGATCAAAAGTATGTGAACACCCCCAAAAACACACTTTTTCATATTAGGCGCATTGTCCTGCCACCTACTGCCAGGTAATCAATATCAGCGACCTCAGTAGTCATTAGACATCGTGAGAGAGCAGAATGGAGCATTCTGCGGAACTCACGGACTTCGAACGTGGTCAGGTGATTGGGGGTAACTTGTGTCATACGTCTGTACGCGAGATTTCCACACTCCTAAACATCCCTAGGTCCACTGTTTCCGATGTGATAGTGAAGTGGAAACGTGACGGGACATGTACAGCACAAAAGCGTATAGGCTGACCTCGTCTGTTGACTGACAGACATCGCCGACAGTTGAAGAGAGCTGTAATGTGTAATAGGCAGACATCTATCCAGACATCACACAGGAATTCCAAACTGCATCAGGATCCACTGCAAGTACTATGACAATTAGGCGGGAGGTGAGAGAACTTGGATTTCACGGTCGAGCGACTGCTCATAATCTACACATCTCGCAAAACGACCCCTCGCTCGGTGTAAGGAGCGTAAGCAGTGGACGACTGAACAGCGGAAAACCGTTGTTTGGAGTGACGAATCACGGTACACAATGTGGCGATCCGATGGCAGGGTGTGGGCATGGAGAATGCCCGGTGAACGTCATCTGCCAACGTGTGTAGTGCCAACAGTAAAATTCGGAGGCGATGGTGTTATGGTGTGGTCGTGTTTTTCAAATGGTTCACATTGCTCTGAGCACTATGGGACTTAACATCTGAGGTCATCAGTCCCCTAGACTTAGAACTACTTAAGCCTAACTAACCTACGCATATCACACATATCCATGCCCAAGGCAGGATTCGAACCTGCGACCGTAGCAACAGCGCGGTCCCGGACTGAAGCGCCTAGAACCTTTCGGCCACAACCGCCGTCTGGTCGTGTTTTTCACGGAGGGGGCTTGCACCCCTTGTTGTTTTGCGTGCAACTATCACAGCACAGGCCTACGTTGAAGTTTTAAGCACCTTCTTGCTTTCCACTGTTGAAGAGCAATTCGGGGATGACGATTGCATCTTTCAATACGCTCGAGCACTTGTTCACAATGCACGGCCTGTAGCGCAGTGGCTACATGACAATAACATCCCTGTAATGGACTGGCCTGCACAGAGTCCTGACCTGAATCCTATAGAACACCTTTGGGATGTTTCGGAACGCCGATTTCGTGCCAGGCCTCACCGACCTCTCCTCAGTGCAGCAGTCCGTGAAGAAAGGGGTGCCATTCCCCAAGAAACCTTCCAGCACCTGATTGACCGTATGCCTGCGAGAGTGGAAGCTGTCATCAAGGCTAAGGGTGGGCCAACACCATACTGAATTCCAGCATTACCGATGGAGGGCGCCACGAACTTGTAAGTCATTCTCAACCAGGTGTCCGGATACTTTTGATCACGTAGTGTATATCTTATATGCTGGTGGAGCAGCTTTTCAAACACTAGAACTTCGTTCCTGGGGAGCGGAATTCCAAACTCTTTCCGACCATTACGGTTCCGATTTTCTCTATCTGTAAATCATTTGTGGCGAGCACTGGTGTGTCTCTTTCTATAAGGTCACAGCCGTTTTCTTTCCCAATTCGTTACTAAACGATTTCTTTCACAAGCTGCGACATGGCCGCGAATTGAACAGTGATCAGAATATAGAATAAATGTCCTTTACTTCACGTCTATGGTCACAAATTTTTTGTCATCAGATTACTGATTTCGGTCTATAATGACCATCTTCAGATCTGTTTAATAAAAGGTGGTTATTACTTAGTTCTTTCAGTAATGATTGGCCGTCCTGCTATAACTCCTGCAAAGCAGCAGTTTCGGATGTATGTCGATGTACGCGCGAAGACAGGCTGTGTTCTACTGCCACCAGTTGGTGTGGCTGCTTCCAACTCGAACAGATGGCGCATTGCAGCAGCACGCTGGCTGGCTTGCGAGTGCGTTGGTGGGCGTCGATAAGACAACATTGAATCAGAGAAGCATCGGCAACGGTGGACAGTGTGGTTTCTCTGAAGGGGAGGAGTGACTGCTTCAGGCGTCCACAAGAGGTTAGTAGCTGTATATGTAGAAACAGCACTAAGTCGCAGCAAATCCGCGTTTCGTTGGGTGTCGGAGTTAGAGGCGGTGCGGACTGTGCTGGAAAACGCAAAAGCACTGGGCTTCCAGTAACTGCACGTAAACCACACCATGTCAGTGATTTGATAATGAGGCAGTAGCGAATCACGTTTGATGATGAAGAGAAAAGATACGCTAGTGTGTGGAGTCGAAGCATACTGGTAGCGCTTGTCGCAAGAAGCCACGGTTGGGACTATTCGTGCAGAAACAAATGGTGACCGTGTTCTGGTTCAAATGGTTCAAATGGCTCTGAGCACTATGGGACTTAACATCTATGGTCATCAGTACCCTAGAACTTAGAACTACTTAAACCTAACTAACCTAAGGACATCACACAACACCCAGTCATCACGAGGCAGAGAAAATCCCTGACCCCGCCGGGAATCGAACCCGGGAACCCGGGCGCGGGAAGCGAGCGTGTTCTGGTATTAGGAAAGAATACTGCTGGTGAGTTGACCCCTCTCAGTAAGATCCACTGCACCAACTCCGCCGACGCCTTCAACAACGCCGTCACGGGAAAGGGGACTGTAGCTTTCTGCTCCAACACGACAATGCACCTACATGCCAGTCGCCAGACCATTGCCACCGCGGGTGAACTAGCGTTTACCGTGCTGCCACATTCACCATATTCACTGTATCTGGTCCCTGGCGACTATGCCCTATTCGACGCAATGAAAGAGGTCCTGCGGGTTAAGAAGTTCACCTCCAATGACAAATTTCATGCAGTTGTCTATCAGTGGCGCTGGGAGAGCCATAAAGATTGGTTCGCTATGCAAGTACGGAAACTGCCAGGACAATGGCAAAAGTAGACATTGGCGTGGAATACGTCTAAAATGATCTATATTCGTTTAATCAGTAAATGTTTCCTATGAACACAAACAACTGTAGTGTCAATCAGTTTCGAACGCCCCAAGTAACTTCGTATCGATTTAACCTTAAATTCTAGTCTTCCTGTTCTGTTTTGCAGAGGGAATAACGTTGTTAACGTTTCAATATATTGTGTTAGAAGTTTCATTAAAATAAAAGCAAAAATTTGGTAGTTAGTATTACAGATACTATCGAGGTTTAGTTACTTTGGAAGTCTCTGTTAGTGTGAGATTGCGACAGGAAATGTACGTTATATGTACCAGAATACATTCATTACATAGGTAACAGAAGTAGAGAACTACCTGACGTCTAAGTTTTGGCCGCTCTTGTGACTTCCTCACCAGTTCCGCAGCCGCAGTCCTGAGTTTGTTCGGCTCAACTTTTCGTCCGAGCTCCCCCCTCGCAGCTAGGGGTACGCCTTGCTCTTCTATTTGAGCCTCACTGTTACATTTGTGTTAGGTTTTCAGTATAAACGTGGTTAAGAATTGAGCTAAGTTGTCGTGAGAACAGCAACGTAATACCGATTGAGACACTGCCTGCCAGTCCCTTCGGAAGTAAGGAGCTACCGCACTTTGCCAAGTGTGCCCAACATGAAGACATCAACCTAAACCAGTGCACATGACACAGCGATAATTATGTCAGTAGCTTCTACAGCATCCACAGAATTACTCTCCAATTCATACTCAAGTATTTGGTGGAGGATACACATAATCACATTGAGCCATTTTTTTTACCTCTCCACTCTCGAATGCCACTAGGGAGAAAAGAATATCTTTCCGTGCGAGCTCAGATTTCTCTTATTTTATCACAATGGTCATTTTCCCCTTCGTAGGTGGTAGTCAACAAAATATTTTGGCATTCGGATAAGAAAATTGGTAACTGACGTTAGTGAAAATATCTCGGCGCAAAAAACACTTTTGCTTTAATGATTGATTCCCCAACTCATTTATTATCTCACTTCCCTATTTCGTAGTAATTTAAACGAGCTGTCTTTCTTTGGACTTTTTCGATGTCTTCCGTCAGTCCTCTCTGGTAAGGGTCTTACACCGCGCTGCAGCACTCTAGAAGATGACTGGCAACCGTAATATAGGCTGCCTCCTTAGCAGATTTGTTATACCTTGTAAGTGCCAATAAAACGTAGCCTATGGTTCGCCTTCCACCCCACATTCAGTGGCAATCATTATTTTTCGCGCCTTGTAGGTATCTTGTCTAGATCATTTTGTAAATCGTTTTTACCTTCTGATAACTTTGCTTCATGTTTGACTTTTTTTGTTTTACATTAGACTTGTTTTGTTACAGATTAATTAAGTATTTTAACTTTTTTATGAATGAAGACGTCTTAATTAACTCTGACAACGTGACTACCATAGCCTAAAACATCGTTTTGTTGCTTTGTTAACAGCTGTTCTTGTAATGCAGATGTACACTTAGACATACTCACAATTTAGCGCTACCATTTACACTGAGAGGGTAAATTCGTCTCTCTGTATAACTGGTGAGCCATTGATTGTGGCTCATTCCTGGCGAGGTGAACCATCTGATGCTGGTGATAGCGATCATACTCTGCATATTTTAGGTAATCAGGTACATCTACTCGTAATTTCTTATATGTTTTGCTTTTAAATATCTTGGGTGATTGGAAGGATTTTTGTTGCATTATTTTACATGTAGATCCGGCGTTGGCCTAATGCGACCAAAAGCGAGCATAACAACGAAATACATGACTGAGACTTTGCCTAATTTACAAAGCGTTTTTTGACCGATGACCTCGCTGTCTGGTCTCCTTCCCCAAAAACAACCCCGACCCAACAAAGCGTTTTTTGTGCCCAAGACACTCTACAAACCCGGTGAGTTTCACAATCGAACATATGTCTCAATGCGTTGCTGAGCAACGACTAAGTCTTTGCTCAGCTGAAGTTAGATCTGAGACTCCATTTGACACGTCTTCGCTTTTGATGATGTAAGCGCGCAACCACGCAGAGTAGTCTACATCTACTTCTACGTCTACTCTTCGGAGCAGAGCGCAGGCTACGTTGTACCTACACTATTGATTTTCTTGCTATTCGATTCGTGCATAGGGTAAGGGAAAAATAACTGTCTACATGCCTCTGTACGCTCCTTAATCTCTCTTACCTGAACCTTATGACCCATACGTGAGATATAAGACGATGGCAGCACCATGATTAGCACAGTCATATTCGAGAACAGGTTCGCTATATACATCCTCCAGAGACTCGCGACAGTTACGTCATCTTCCTTCCAAGGATACCCATTTAAATCCCTCCAATATTTCTGTTACACCTCCATGTGGGATTTACCGACTGTTATGATCCTAGAAGCGCGTCTCTGAAGTCGTTCTGTGTCTGTTCTCGTTCCTGCTTAATGAGGAGGCCAAGTATAAGAACAACTCAGCACACTGGGATCGTGTACGTTATTTCCTTAATTGATACACCGCACTTTCCCAGATCGGCGCAAAAAATCTCAGTTGTCCTTTCGCATTCACAACGTGATCGTCCCATTTCACATCGCTTCTAAGTGACACTCCCAAATACTCATATACTGTGACGTACTCAAGACGTTCACCAGTAATCTCGCAGCAGGATACTATTGGGTCCCTTCTCTTTGTTACAGGCGTCATCTCACATTTATACACATTCGTCATGAACAAAAACGGCGTTCTGTTCAAGTAGTGAGTGGTTGTTATTAATGTACAGCTCCTCACAGATCTTCGCTATGGACTGTAACTGTCGTATGACAGCGAAGCTGGGTAGGTAATCTAACGTGTTAAAGCAGAAGTGATGTAAGCTGCACACACAAAATTATTTCCAGTTTTGGCCACCAGGTGCAAATCTGGCGCTGTAAGTGCAAGAAAGACATATAGAAATGTTTCCTTGGGCACAGAATTAGAAACTGGACGTGGGCAGAAGAGGTCAAACAAGTGAAAAGGGTATAATGTTAATTTTATTATTAACCGTCGCTTACATAATTTGTTCAGTATGAGCACCGGAGACGTCGACGAGACGCTGTACAGGGCCAGATTTGCATTTAGTGGCCAAAATTGGAACTAACTTTTGTTCCAGCGTAAATCGGTTCTGCATTAAAGCATTAGAATATCTACCAAGTAGCGCTACCGTATGATAATTACAGCGCACACTGGAACTCTGTCAGTAGCTGCACTTTAATTATAACCACCTGGTATTGGACTACGGCTGTTACGTGGCAAGACGGCCCGCAAGACGAAGTTTTCACGAAATCCTGCCAGTTTCATCACTTTTTGTTCTTTGGTGGCACCACTACTGAACATTTTCGAAAGTGAAATGTGGTCGACTTTGCAAGGCTGTCAGTTACACTAGTGTAGCGAGTCATAATCTTCATTCTTCGTCTTGAGCTCAGAGTTCACTTTTTGGTCCGTGCTTTCAATAAATATCTATTAGGAAAGGATTTGGCTTTCAGCGAACATAATTTTCTTATTTTCTTCACCCATATATGTTTCAGAGAATAATTTTCTTAGTATTGAGTACTGTTGTTCACGTAGTCGTCTGTCGGCTGTGTGCATCTGATATATTGGTACATTTTTTGGTGGTTTCTACAAACGTTGCAGATGCCAAAATATTAGCTGTGCGCATATGACAGACAGTTATATGAACAACTGTATGTGCTGTTAAGCAAATAAAGGGAGCATACTAATCGTGGTACCACTGCTCCGAAACATGAATGTGGAAACAACAGAAGAGAATTTCGTTCGCTCACGGTAGAATTATTTTTAAAACATATTCAACCTTCGTTCTACATCTATACCTACAATCATACTCAGCAAGCCACCATACAGTAAGTAGCGGGGTGTACCTTGTACCATTACTTGGCATTCACTTTCCTGTTCCACCCACAAATGAAGCGAGAGAAAGACAACTGCCTATATCCTCTGTACGAGCCCTAAGTTTTCTTTTCACGTTTTCGCAATCCCCACGTGAAATATACGTTCCTGGCATTAGAACCGTTCTCCAGTAGGTCGCAAATGCTGGTTCTCTAGATTTTCTTAAAGGATTTTCAGGAAAAGAACGTCGTCTTCCTTCCAAGTATTCACGTATGAGTTCACGAAGCATCCCCGTTATACTCGCACTTTGATCGAACCTGCCAGTACAAACCTTGCAGCACGGCTCTGAATTGTTCCGTCGCCTTCCTGTAATCCGACCTGGTGGGAATCCCAAACACTCTAGCAGTGGGTATTGTAGTGGGTATTGTAGTGTTCTACAGGGTGGTCAGAATCAGCCCGAAGAGCTTGTGAGGGTGTTGCGGTGGAGATCGTGGTGAGAAATAATTGTTAAAAAAATATCTAGACGGTGCGCTATTACCGAGTTATTCAGCTAAAAGCGGTAATGCGGTAATAGACAGACAACTGTGGGTCTGAGAGTTACCACTTGTTAAAATATCCACTACCAGTTCAAAATTCGCCTTTTTCGGTAGTGATAAATTGAAGCTAGGTGATCAAAAGCTACGTTAGTTCGGTCTGGGGAAATTAAACTAAGAACAGGTTTGGTGACACTGCCTCTGGCAGGCTGCTTGAATTTGCGCGCGCGACTACCTGATTGGCTAACTTCAAAACGAAATAACTCGGGAACGAAGGAACGTATGAATTTTTTGCTGAACATCCATTTCTCAGTACAATCTCCCCTTCAACAACACGCTGACAAGCTTTTCACACTCTTTCTTACTATCCTGTATACGCGGTCTCCTCTATAAATGATGTACACTTCCCTGAAATTCTCCCAATAAATCGAAGTCTACCATTCACCTTCCCTGCTACTGACCTTAGGTGCTCCTTGCATTTCATATCGATTTGTAACGTTGCGGTTAGATATTTAATTGGCACGAATTTGTCAAGCAGCACACCACTTGTACCGGTACAGGATTGTTTTTCGTGCTCCTCTAACTTGCATTTTTCTACATTTACAGCAAGCTGCTATTCATCTCAGCAAACTTGAATTCATCCTGGTGCTGCTAGTGAAGATGAGGAAGATCGTTAGGTACTCACGATCCTGCGGACGCCCGCGGCGGCGGGCACCTCCTGGTCGTCTGCTGGGTCCATGGCGGCCTGTGTGGGCCGCGAGCGCCGACGCCACTGACAGCGGCCGCCCGCCGCGGCCACGCCCCCTCGCTCCCTCTGCCTCTCGCCGCCCACGCTCGCCGTGCTGCAGCCCCAGCCTACTCTGCTCGTGCCCGCATGCCGGCCCTGCCTCGCACGGACAGCTTCTCGCGCCCTGCGCTGGCCTCTTACGCGCGACTTCCTGCTGCCGGCGACGAGGAAAGCGGCTGCCCTGCCCTGCGCGAGCACGCCCTGCCCTTCGCGGTCGGAAAATGTTGCCGACGACGCTGCCGCTCTGCCGCTACTCCTCGCCGCGTGCGCCGGCGCCGCGGCGCCCTCCGTCCAATGCGGGCCGGAGGAGGGCTATCATTTGCCGACGGCTAGGGCGCAAGCAGTCTCCGGCCAATCGCAGCCGGGGGGCGTGGCGGCGCCGCCACGTGCGTGAGCCGCGGGCCGCGGCGTCCACCACGCCCACGGCGCTGGAATAGCGGGCTTTCGCGTCGGCGTCGTGCTAACATTATTCCGAGCTTCCTTGCCGAGATCGAGAGAGCGCACGAACCGGCACATTTGTGTTTGTGGACCAGCTGCGACACTTGTAGAGACACGGAAGGACTATAATGCATGGAAGAGTGGCGGAAACAAAAAAGTGCGAGTAGGATTCGCGCGCACAGGGTACCGTATAGACCCAATCTATATACTGTGTATAAAAGGTAATCACCCGTCATGCCCAGGCCAAACCATTAAGGATAGAAACTTGAAATTTGGACAGGGTTTTCATTTTATACTGTAGGCATCGGTTAAGAAGGTGCTGTTCGAAATTCCACTCCTAACGGGGTGATATAGGAGACGAAAGGCTTCTGGAAAATATGTCGCCATGAAGACCAATCTTGAAGGTAGAACTATGGAAATTGGTATTTACTTTGTCAGTCGTATAAAAAAAAATATGCGTTGCAGATTTTTGGAAATTCAGCCTTTAAGGGGGTGAAATAGTGGGTGAATTTTTATGAAAACAATCATTATTAAAGAACTAGTAAACCATTTTTAAAGTTACATCTATGAGAATTGGTATTTGACTTTTCGGCTGGAAATTTAAAAAAATACGTATTTCTGTGTTTCTAGAAATTCAACCCCATAAGGGAGTGAAATAAGGGATGTAAAGTTTTGTATTCCATTACGAAAGATGGTTCAAAGCTAAATCTATGGAATTTTGTATTGGACTTCTTTAATAGGAATAAGAAAAATACGTGTTTTACAGGTTTTGGAAATTCGACACGTAAGAGGGTGAACAGGGTATGAAAATTTTTATGAAAATATTTCGTTATAATACAAAAATTATATAGCTGATCCTATGAAAATTGGTGTTTCTCTTCTCGGTTAGATATAAACTAATATGTGTTAGGAGATCAAAGTTTCTATGGGAATATCATGACAAAAACGCAAAAGGCATGATTAACAAGAACCTCAGACTCCAGGCATCAGATTCGCTTTTAGGTCACTAGTACTTTCGGAAAAGAGCATGCTTCTATTGCCTTAATCAGCGTGAAAAGTTCAGAAGGTGTTTACAGTTTCTGAACAACATAAAAATTCGATTAAATAAAAACGAAAAAAAAAATCTGAAGAGACCATATTGTCTACGCGAGCAAAGCAGAGTACGCTAAGCTAGTTACGCACATAGATAGCTCATCCATTCCGGAAATCGGAAATATCAATTATTTTTGGCTGTTATCGGTACTGGCAAGATATTGGGCTCGGAATTTCCGAGACCGTATGAAAATTTCTGCAGTAGTTCCCAGGACAAGCACGGAAATACAGAAAGGATCGATCAGGGGACTTCTATTTATATTTGTGTAATTTGTTTATTATTATGTAAGTTCTGATAGCAAAAAGATATATTTTATATGATAAAATTACAAACTAACATTTTCGGTTTTTTTCCTTTACTTATAGTGTGAAACCTTGATTCTTGCCAAACTTCATGATAATAGGTCAACGTAAAGTATCCTATAGGTTTTAATCAGTGTGTTTGCGAGTATCAAAATATGTTACATAAATGGCCATATCTTTTAATTGTAGGGCCTTAGAACCTTAAATTTTTTTCACCTCCAAGCGATCATAGACCTTAGTATGTGACATAAATTTCAACTGGATAACGCTACACGTTCTGAGAAAAAGGGGTCGTAACAGACGGACAGATAGAGAGGCAGACGGGTGAAAAAAAAAAGAAACACTTTCTCGTGGGTAATACTAGGGTTGGAACTTCAACTTCAATAGTGGCAACTATTTATTCACAACCGATACAAAAGAGTTACATGTTTACACCTGTTACTGCGCTTCGGCCGGCCGGTGTGACCGTGCGGTTCTAGGCACTTCAGTCTGGAACCGCGTGACCGCTACGGTCGCAGGTTCGAATCCTGCCTCGGGCATGGATGTGTGTGATGTCCTTAGGTTAGTTAGGTTTAAGTAGTTCTAAGTTGTAGGGGACTGATGACCACAGATGTTAAGTCCCATAGTTCTCAGAGCCATTTGAACCACCGCACGGCCACTCCGGCCAGCCAGAAGGACTTAAGTCCTGGGAGTATGGTGGATGGTACAGTACTTCCCAGTCCCATCGACCGAACAGAGCAGCCACAGCTTGCGGTGTATGCGCCCGCGCATTGACGTGCAAAATGATGAGTGGGTTGCGTAGAAAGTGTCCCCGCTTCGTTCGCAAAGCTCTGTCACATTCAATCTTGATCCAACTCCGTTGTTCCTATTTCGAAAACATAGTGACACTGTTACGTCAGACCGCTCGCTCACAAGTGACTGTGTTTCCCTCGATTGTGCGCAAGCCGGTTACGTGGGACGGGCGAGTCCATTTGCTCAGAGGTAAGGTAGGTATGTCAGCAAGGTGTCCTATCAGCGACAATAGTAGATTCCATTGCATAGTGTCTCCACAGCATTATTGCCACTATTTAAGTTCCTACCTACGTAATTACAAATTAGCAATTTTAGGATTTTTCCTTTGCTTGTACTGCTATAAATTGCTTCTTACCCAAATTTCATGATTCTATTTCAACGATAAGTACCCTATAGGTTTTGATGAGTGAGTTTGCGAGGGTCTAAATACGTGAGCTAGATGACCAAATCTTTTGATTGCACTGACGCCAGCAATGGACCGCAGGGCTTAGTATGTGGCATAAGTCTGAACTTACAGTTTCACAATTTTCAAGTTTTTTCTTTTAGGTGTACTGTGAAAACTAGCTTCTTGCCTAATTTCACGATTCTAAGTCAACGGGAAGTAACCCATAGATTTTGATGAATGATCTTGTGAGTGTCGAAATGCATGACATAAAGGGTCGTATCTTTTGACTGCATTGACTTAGAAGCTCACATTTTTCACACTGTCAAGGGACCGTAGATGAGAGTATGTGACATAAATTTCAACTTTATACCTGTACCCAGTCCTAAGAAAAATGGTTCTTAACAGTTGAACAGATAGACACGCAGATAGAGGACAACAAAGTGATGCTGTAAGGGTTCTTATTTTACCGTTTGATGTACAAAACCATAAAATGTAATTTTGGGATAATAGAGTTTAAAAAATTATTAATTAAAAAGGTGTCCTAGGAAATTGTATCTTGGTATTGCAATATGCCATTGTAAGCTTATTAGCCAGAAGAATATACTCTAATCTTTTTATCAAAGGTAAGTGTCAATGCATCGAAGTATCGATTCTTTTCATTCGATACTTCTATGAGTGCAATTATTTTCTTACGATACTACTCATGGCTGAAATATCGAAATTTTTCGTTCCGTACAGTGTACCTAGCCACAAGACCGTCTGATATGAGTGCGCGGTCTGTGACAAAGAGCAGAATGAGAAATAAATTTGACCGTAAAGCTCAGAGCAACTGTAACCAATTGTTTCTTGAAATGTTAGGAACGTGGTCATATATCCCGTGGATCATTTCCCCGATTTTTAGCGATATGCAACGGAACGAGTCAGCTTACAAGCCGTACGAATGCGCAAGAATGTGCAGTTGCCCCTACGGTAATCTGAGGGAATACACTTTTCTTTGTTACAAATTCTCACGCATTTCTAGTTATGTATGACTGCTATTCTACTAAACCGCAGATTTAGTTTGCTGCGGCCAACGTAAAATACTGTTGTCCTAACAGTTGCTGTATAATTAGGATTTGTTAGGTTGTAACCATGTCCTCGGGATATTACGTTGTTTCCTCGGCACGGCGACAGTTTCAGCGCTGTTCTGCAGCCGAGGTGGATGCGAAACTTTACAGAGCAGAACCCACATAGAGTCCTGTCGCTCCCTCGCCTCGCGAAGGCTACATCGAGCTGAAGAGAAGGACCGGTCCAGCACCCGGTTCGCGGTTTCCGACGACAATTCCCAGCGGCGACCTATTTAGGATGGATGGACCCCTAGCCTCATCCTTTGCTGTCCTCCCAGGGGATATTTTGTTTTGACTAATACGCAGAAACAACGTTTTACTCTATTTTCTAACTGAAGACTGTAACGCAGTACTTAAAGTTTATTATTTAACTGTATAAACTTTGCTCCAGAACTCACGATTTATAGATCTGGCGATATTAAAAAGCTAAACAAACTGAAATCATTAATTAGCACTTCAACTGATTCTTCCGTAGCTTCTTGGTAGGACAACATAAGTATAAATGAAAACAACAATATCGGACGCGGACGTTCGAGGGAGCGCCGGGGAAGAGACAACACCTTTCAAGCAGCACCAGGCGGGCACGAACGGCAGAGAGAGCACCCAGCGCCCTCTGGGCGTAAATACTGGACAAGATCCTCCAATACGGCAGTCTCAGGTAGCACCTGAAGAAGGCAACGAGTTACGTGGCCGAAATATTGTGCCAGAGCGACACAAACATCCAGCAGTAGACCCGATTATTCCACATGTCAACAATATCTTGTTTGTTCCACAGAAATAATTAATTATTTAAGCCTGATTTGGCTTGCTTTGTCATCATCAAACTTTAACTAAGTATCGACGTCAAAGAAGGTACAATTTTCGAGAAGAACAGTGAAAAAGATGTCAGTCATCAAGAGTGTGACACGAAGATAAGAGTAAATATTATCTTTGAAAATGCAGTGGAATTGCAATTTAAAACCTTAGGAGTTAAACAATAAATAAAAAACAACAAATACAAACAGTAAATAAATATTTATTTACTATTTTAAAGTAAATTTACTCTATTTTCATGTTTCACTCTCTATGAGTAACATATTGTTGACGAATATTGCACCTTCTTGAAATAAGAAAGTCAGTTAAAGTCTGATGATGGCTGTGGAAGCCGAAAACGGGTTAACAACGTAAGTTCATTCGGTATAATATTTTATTCATTATTAATATTTTATTTTATTTTATTCATTATTTATTTTATTCATTATTAATCAACACGCTTTACTAACGACTATTTTTTTATAAACTAAGAACAAAAAATACATATTCCTGTCCAAGCAAGTTAAACAGTAAATATTTATTTACTGTGAACGACACTGCGCCTGTATGGATTGCCCAAGATTCACAAAGATGGGGTGCCTCTACGGCCGATTCTGGACACTATCAACTCTCACAGTTATGGACTGGCCAAATACCTGGCGACACTATTGAAACCACTGGTGGGACACTGCAGTCATCACGTGAGAAACTCCGCGGATTTCGTTAGAATACTGAAGGACATCCGAATACAGAGAGATGACCTACTCGTAAGCTTCGACGTCACCTCCTTGTTCACGAAAGTACCTCTACAAGACGCCTTGGCACTCCTTAATCAGCACTTCGAGCCTGAAACAGTGAAGCTCTTTGAATATGCACTTACGACCATCTACTTCAAGTGCAGTGGAGAGCATTATGGACAAGTGGATGGAGTGGTCATGGGATCTCCCCTTGCTCCAGGTATCGCGAATCTTTATATGGAACACTTTGAGGAGGTGGCACTACAAACTGCTCACCGTAAACCCAGGCACTTCTTCTGCTATGTGGACGACACTTTCGTGATTTGGCAGCATGGCAGGCAGGCACTGGAGGAGTTTATGGACCACCTAAACGGCGTACATGAGAATATCACCTTCACGATGGTAGTAGAAGAGAATGGCTGTATTCTATTCCTGGACATACTGATCAGGAAGAAAGCGGATGGCACGCTGGGCCATTCAGTATATAGAAAGAAGACGCACACAGACCAGTACCTCCATGCAACCAGCTGCCACCATCCGGCGCAACGCCAGTCGGTACTGACCACCTTGGTACATAGGGCGCGCGTCATTTGTGACAAAGAAAGCCTCTCAGACGAATTACACCACCTTAGAGAGGTATTTCGGAAAAACGGGTTAGTGAAACGCAGATTGGCAGGGCCTTCAAGAGGAGACAGGCTGACAAATTTCAGGAAGAGGAAGAAGAGGAAGTTAACAAGAGACTCGCCTTTCTTCCATATTTGGGGCCCATATCAGCCAAAATCGGGAGGCTACTGAGAAAATCAAACATAAATACCGTCTTCCGACCACCGCTGAAGACGAAACAGCTGCTGGGCTCAGCTAAAAACCCACTCAAACTCAACACACCTGATATATACAGCATTGCCTGCGAATGTGGTGTACAGTACATTGGAGAAACGCAGCGCTGCATCTCGAAAAGGTGCGAGGAACACACCAGGCATGTCCGACTTGGACAGATAGACAAATCTGCTAAAGCAGAACATAGCATCAAAGAAAACCACACCTTTGATTTCGAGAACTCCAGGGTGCTCTGCCGAGCCGGGAGCTATTGGGACAGCGTCATTAAAGAATCAATAGAAATACGGATCCACGAGAATCTTGTGAACAGGGACGAAGGTTATCAACTGAGCGCGGCCTGCAATCCAGCATTAGCCGCAATACGCGAGGAACGCACCAAGAACCGTCCAGCTCACGAGACGCGACCGGAATGCTCTGACGGAGACACGAACGGCGCACCCGCTTCCCCCTCCACCCTGCCCGCCGGCTCCACTGGATCCAGCCTCCCGCAGCCAGGTGGTGGGGGGCACGCCGCAGGTATAAAGCGACCGGCATCCGCAAAGTCTCGGCACTTCGCCAGAAGATGACGAGTATGTCACTCGTCGAAACGTCGCAGTTTGAAGAGACCGCCACCCGGCTGGAAGCCCGAGAACTCTTCGCCAGCTATTTATTTACTGCTAAAATTTTAACCTTTTTGGTCGGATTACCGTTGCGCTGACAGAGATGACATTTACTCTACTTTCGTTTTAGTGTTGTTCACGAATATTGTACCTCGGTTAAAAGTCTAACGATGCCTTTGACAGCCTAAAACCGTTTCTCTTGATGAGACATCTACAACTATTCTATAGATTATTCATGATTGATAACATATGCATGCAGTTTTACTAAGTTTATTTTCCAATAAAAGGAGAGTACAATCAGGTTGCGCTGTGCGATTGGTACGGTACTCAATGGCCGTGTGTGAAGTATTGTGTGCGAAAGTTCGGTTACCTCGCTTATTGCGGGAGCTTGTTACTGACAAGCTTTTGCCGGAACCGGTGCCTAGTTCTTCGAGTAGTCTTCCGCGCAGCCATGGAAAATGAGATAAACTTTCTGTTTATAAGCAGTGTACCAGAGAATCACTATATTACGGCTTTTAGTTTTCTTATTTGGATACTCTATGCGCTTGTAGATAGAACCGTTGTCCTGAAACCCGGTTTTGTTCACCTTTCATTGGAAAATAAATTTAATAGAACTGTATGAGGATGTTATCAAGTCATGAATAAGAAGAAAAAGATGAGATTAATGTCCAGGCGATAACTACTATTGCAGTTTCAAAAACATGTTGTCCTCAGGTCGAAGACTGCTTTGATACAGATATTCACACCAGTCTATCCTGTGCAAGCCTCTTCACCTCTGCGTAACTATTAGAACCTACATCCATTTGAAACTTCTTATTATTTCAAGTCTTGGTCTTCCTCTACAATTCATACAACCTTCCCTCCCTCCCCTCCCCCCCTCCCTCCACCCTTCTCCCCCCGCGCTTCCTTCCATTGCCAAATTAACGATTAACCTATCCCTCCTTTCAGTCAAGTTCTGCAATAATGGTCTTTTCTCCCCAGTTCCAATACCTCCTCATTAGTTTTCCAATCGACGCATCTAATTTCAGCTTTCTTCTGTACCACCAAATACCACATTTCAAAAGCTCCTGTCCTCTTGTAGTGTGAACTGGTTATCGTCACATTTCACTTACGTATCTGCAGACAACCTTGTATGTAGGGCTTCCACAGCTATTAGTAGTCATCTAGGGTATTAATAAACGGCGTCAGTTGCATTTAGTCCTTTATTATTGGATCACTACCGCTTTCGTGACACTAAAGTTGTTTTGTTCTGACGGAAAACGAATGTTGGGTAAAAAGTTTCCGAGTTTTTTTGCTCTAAAATTTTAGATATATGTTTATCCGGGGATCAGGCTTTTAGTGCCACGAAACCGGTAGTGATCCAAGAATAAACGATTAAATACAACTGAAGCGGTTAATGAATACCAAAGATCGTATCTACTCCAGAGAAAAGACTTTCTAGAACTTCAATTTATATTTGATGCTGACAAGTTTCTCTTTTTTTTCAGGAAAAACAGTTATCAGTCAGCATTTCATAATTTGCAACTGTAAGCAAACATGTTTGTTAGGATGAATGCCATATAAGAATATCAGTGAAGAAAATTTTACATATCGGTATATTCAATTCAAACAGAATTATTTCTAAGAAATCAGTTTTAAACTGCAAGTTTTAAATAATCTTGTTTGCTAATCGATTTGTGTTTACAAACCATAAGTTACTAACGAAGCTGCTTTTCACGACTTGTCTGAAGCCAAAGTATTGAGCCTAGCTTCAAACGTGGCGATTCAAAATACGTTTTTGATCAACTTCAGTTTTGGAAATGCATTTTTTCCTCTGCTATTTGCGATCATAAATGACAGGTCCATTCTTAGAGATTCGATATTAGGTAAACAATATTTGATGTTTTATGGGTTTTGGCTGGAGGAAATGAGGAATGGAATAAATCGTTTCAGACTTGCGAAATTCCGTTAACCAATCTATCCAAAATCTTAGCGGGTTTGCCAACTGAAGGGAAATGTTGACTGGATGACACATGGAATTTGGTGCGAGGGAAGACAGGTAATGAAATTTGAAAGTTGACTAAACGTATAACAGCTCTCCATTGAAAAGTTCAGAGGAATAAACCCTTTCGAAAGAGTTGCAATGTAACTAGCTGAAAATCCTGGAATTTCCGGGGTATTCATTTTGTCAGTTTTCTTTTAGGAAAAAAAAAGAACTGTGTTTGTAAGGTAATATCGAAAAAAATTTATGTACTCGTGAGAAGACGTTTTAAATTATGAGAGAGTCGTACAAAGAAACATGTTTAATGTATAAATGTATAAGTACAGTTACTTCACGGATTTATAATGTAATTTTGTAAATGTCTCTATGGCAACGCCTCTTCATAGCTGTATAGAATGTTTCAAATGGCTTTGAGCACTATAGGACTTAACATCTATGGTCATCAGTCCCCTGAACTTAGAACTACTTAAACCTAACTAACCTAAGGACATCACACAACACCCATTCATCACGAGGCAGTGTATAGAATGTTTAATGTATAAATGTATAAGTACAATTACTTCATAGGTCTGTAGTGCAATTTTGTAAATGTCTCTATGGCAACGCCTCTTCATAGCTGTATAGACGGCTATTGTCTTCGCCTACAGCCATTTGTGTTTCGCAATTGAAAGTTGTCAAAAGCGCTGCCAGGTTTCAGGGATTTGACCGGACGATAGGAATGCCTTAGTTCTAAGCAATAAATATATTAAAAATTCATGCATGATGCGGCAGTTTTTCACTCACCTTAGTGGTTATGATGTCGTATCTCCTGAGCTATGATAGGTAGATGGTTCTTACCCTGACACGCAATTGTTGCCTGACACTAAGGGATTGCGTACCATATTTGATTGAAATCGGTCCTGTGATTTAGAAAGAGATGTGGAGCTCGCGCACACACACACACACACACACACACACACATACATACACTCAGTTTATAATGTGTACGGACTACACACACACACACACACACACACACACACACACACACACATACATACACCCAGTTTATAATGTGTACGGACTAAAGCATTTAAACAGACTTCTTCTTATGTAAACTATTTGTGCTGCCGAGCCCTTGGTGGCGTGGGCCTCTGAGGCATTCGTGCTGCATCACAGACGTGTTGTACACAATGCACCTGGCACACAACTCTCCCCAATTCCATTAAGGACGCCTGCACAGTCTAACTACAGTGGACGAAGAAGAACCGTGAAGGCTTTCTGAGCTTACATTCAGTTCTGAAAACATAGCAGCTGCTGCAGACTCGGAAAAACATGGCTATGCTGTGTACATGTGTACATTCGTGGATTTAAACGAATCAGTCGAGAAGACAGGGAAAAATGTGAACTCAAGGTTGAATATCGTGAAGTTAATTAATTCTGTGGTCCAGTTGGCATTGCCGCTCGTTAATATACCAAACTGGGGAGTCTAGGGCTATCTCTGTTCAATCCTAGGCTGTTCAAAGTCGATTCTACCTTTCGGTTTCAGCTTGTTTTTAAGGAGGTTTCCTATGTTTGTCTAACCAACTTGTGGCACTGCGCTATGCTTTACCCACACAAACCGAAAAATGTTGCTGTGGGAAGATGAGATGGGAGATGTGATACTGCGTGAAGAATTTGACAGAGCACTGAAAGACCTACGTCGAAACAAGGCCCCGGGAGTAGACAACATTTTATTAGAACTAGTTATAGTCTCGGGAGAACCAGCCATGACAGAACTCTACCATCTGGTGAACAAGATGTATGAGATAGGCGAGGTACCCTCAGACTTCAAGGAGAATGTAGTAATTCCAATCCCAAAAAAAGCAGTTGAAAGGATTGAAAATTATCGAACTGTAAGTTTAGTAAGTCACGGCTCCAAACTACTAACACGAATTCTTTACAGAAGAATGGAAAGAATAATAGAAGGCGATCTCTGGGAAGATCAGTTTGGATTCCGTAGAAATGTTGGAACATGTGAGGCAATACTGACGCTACGACTTATATTAGAAGATAGATTAAGAAAAGACAAACCTACGTTTATAGCATTTAGAGACTTAGAGAAAGCTTTTGACAATGTTGACTGCAATACTCAGTCGTAAGAGACGAGTGGCGTGAAAGGGAATCAGTGATTGAGAAGGGAGTGAAACAAGGCTGTAGCCTATCCCCGATGTTACTCAATCTGTATATTGAGCAAGCAGTAAAGGAAACAAAAGAAAAAATTGGAGTAGGAATTGGAATCCACGGAGAAGAAATACAACTTTGAGGTTTGCCGACGACATTGTAATTCTGTTCAGATACAGCAAAGGACTTGGAAGAGCAGTTGAACGGAATGGACAGTGTCTTGAAAGGAGGATATAAGATGAACATCAACAAAAGCAAAACGAGGATAATTGAACGTAATCGAATTAAATTAGGCGATGCCGAGGGAATTAGATTAGGAAATGAGACACTTAAAGTAGTAGATAAGTTTTGCTATTTTTGGGGGAAAATAACTGATGTTTGTCGAAAGAGGACATGAAATGTAGACTAGCTATGGCGAGCACAGCATTTGTGAAGAAGAGAAATTTGTTAACATCGAGTATATATTTACTTGTTAAGAAGTCTTTTCTGAAAGTATCTGTATGGAAGTGAAACATGGACGATAAACAGTTTAGATAAGAAGAGACTATAAGCTTTCGAAATGTGATGCTACAGAGAAATGCTGAAGATTAGATTGGTAGATCACGTGACTAATGAGGAGGTACTAACACAACTGGGGAGAAGAGAACTTTGTGGTACAACCTGACTAAAAGAAGTGATCGCTTGGTAAAACACATTCTGAGGCAACGAGGGATCACCAATTTAGTACTGGAGGGAATCATGGGGGGAGGGGGGGGGGGCAAAATTCGTAGAGGGAGACCAAGAGATGAATACACTAAGCAGATTCAGAAGGACGTAGGTTGCAGTTGTTACTCAGAATAGAAGAGGCTTGCACAGGAGAGAGCAGCATGGAGAGCTGCATCAAACCAGTCTCTGGACGAAAAACAACAACATCAACTGTTTGACGTACAAGACGTTTTATGGACTTCCTGTCAAATTTATTTCCTGCTGCAAGATATTTTCTCAAACTCACCTAAACAGTTATTTAAAAAATTGTAATTTTAGACACTTGCCCCTCCTGTATAATTTTCTGCGGACGTCTATGTTGCAGGCCATATACATTATCTGATCACCGGACACCGGCACGTAATGCAGAAATGACGACTAATGTCGAGGGGGCGGACCCGCCAATACAGAAGGAGGTGGGGAGGACTTTATTGTCGGTAGAGAGGCAATAACAGCAGAATCGGTCGGTCAGGAGAGGCCAGTGACTTCGAAAATGGACTAGTCATTGGATGTCACCTGAGGAAGAAATCCATCAGGGACGTTTCATCTCCTTCTAGACCAGCCCAGAGCGACTGTCGGTTTTGTGACTTCGAAGTGGAAATGCTAAGGGACACCCACACTCAGACCAAGAGCAGGCAGATTTGATGTACTGACGGACTGACTGTCGAATATTGCGGAGGGTGATTGTAAAAAATAGCATGAAATCGGCGAAAGGGAACATTCATGAGTTCCAAACGGCTACCAGCTCTCCAGCTAGTACAACGGCTGTGCGTAAGGAGTTAAAAAATGGGGTAGAATGGTCGAGAAACTCCTCATAAGCCACAATTTTTTTTAGTCACTGATAAGCAAAGCTTGAGGTGTTGTAAAGAGCGACGCCACTAAACAGTGAATGACTGGAAACGAGTGATCTGAAGTGATGAATCAAGTTATTCCCTCTGTGAAGCCGATGGAAAGGCCTGGAGGATGTTACCTGCTAAAACGTCGCAGTCTGGCTAACCAGCGGTAGAGCTGTATATATTGACGTTATATAAAAAATCTGTTTGGGCTGCGCTGAAATCCCACCGAGTGTGCATTATTTGTCTCGATCAGGTCGAGCAATTACGTGCTCCCCGGCGTATTTAAACACAGCTACACGTAGGGATGTATCAGTACCTATTCCGGTATTAATCATAGCTTCAGTACATACACAACACCAATATCTCCACTAAAGTTTTTCAGTTTACTTGAGCCTAATAGTACGTAACAGAGCGATAATTTGTTACTGCGGTAAAGAGTACTTATGCACGCCGCGTTCCTTGGACAATCAATGTCGTCGCATAGATCATTATTTACTGAGTACACAATAATGAATGGATTGATAGAAGTTACTAACGCGGTAATAACACTGAATGCTGGTGTATTGCATTATTTTCACATCCTAACATTGCCGTAAGGAACTAGCTTTTCCTATCTGGGTGGAATTAATGACATATACTTCAGTCCAAGATATTATGCAAGTTCTAGAGTCCATTAACTGATTTTACGAAAGTTAATTCTTTTCTCACAATTCGGTTTCAAAGTTTGGTCTCTATATCGGTCCATCATTAATAGTTTCTAACTTTTATTGAAAATATTCAATTTAAGACAATTTCCAATCTTTCACTATCTGGATTCTACGTGATTACCTATTTGAAGATATTGATCTACTTCTTACAAGTCCAGTGCGTCGTAGTGGATCGCAAATCTTTAGCGTTGAAAAAACAATCTCGTCGCTCCCACATATACGAGCACACGCTGAGGTACGACTTGCTCCGGCAAACTCTCGTAACACAGTAACAATGCATGGCTCTTTCTTAGGTATTACACACGATTCAGAGTACTTGTAAGGAGTATTCTTTGAGATCGTTCGTCCTACTCCATGATTTCTAATTACGGTACTTTGCGATCTACTATGATTTTATTTTGAAACTAATGGGATTCTATCTTTTTTCTTTCTTTCTTTTTCAAGAATTTCTTTTCTATCTAAGTGCTACTATTCAAGCAACATTATTACAAAAGGGACTTTGTTTTTTTTATTTTTTTATTTATGAAATCTGGAACTTGATTTTTGGGAATTTAGGGCTTTGGGGTACCATTTTTATATTCTTCATTTTTCGTCCAAAGGAAGCCGCGTTACACTGCGTCATGGGTAATGCCAGCAGTGAAGGACGAAGGAGGTTGCGTTGCGGTGTGGGAATATTTTTCGTGGTTCTTGTGTGAACCCATTACTGTGCGTAAGAAAATATTAATTGCGGAAGGGCATGAACACATTTTACCGTGTTGTGTAACGTGTACAGTAGAGGAACACTTCAGGAAGTATTTTTGTATGTATCAGCATGATAACGTAGCCTGCCACAAAGCAACATCTGGTAGGCAATGGTTTGTGGGCAATAATGTTCCTGAAATTGACTGGCCTGTCCAGCGTCTCGTCCCGAACCCAATGGAACCGCTTTGGGATGAGCTAGAACGTTGACTTCTGCCCAGACCCCAGCGTCGAACATCACTGCATTCTTTGGTTTCGGCTCTTGAGGAAGAAAGGACTGCCATTCCTCCATGGATGTTCACACACGCCATGGAAAGTATCTCCAGCGGAGTTCAAGCCGTCATGAAGGAGAAGGGAGTTCAAGCTGTCGTAAAAGAGATAGGTGTCTGGATTGTTTTGATCAGATTGTGTAAGCTACTCGTCAACGCGAACCGTAGAGCTGACCGTAGCGGGAAGTGGGTTGTTCACGTGGTTGGATACAGCCACACGTGGGCTCAAGGCAGTGTGGGTTGTCACCTCGCAGTGCAAGCACGGTAAGCTATCGCCGAAAGTGCCTTTACGGGCGGCATCGACGGCTTGTTGTGAACTTCATTAAGTTTATTGACGATGGGAAGGAGAAAGAAGTGGCAGTAATACAGAATAGGTAACAGAATATCCAACAAAAGTGTTAGAACTGAATAAATACACTCCTGGAAATGGAAAAAAGAACACATTGACACCGGTGTGTCAGACCCACCATACTTGCTCCGGACACTGCGAGAGGGCTGTACAAGCAATGATCACACGCACGGCACAGCGGACACACCAGGAACCGCGGTGTTGGCCGTCGAATGGCGCTAGCTGCGCAGCATTTGTGCACCGCCGCCGTCAGTGTCAGCCAGTTTGCCGTGGCATACGGAGCTCCATCGCAGTCTTTAACACTGGTAGCATGCCGCGACAGCGTGGACGTGAACCGTATGTGCAGTTGACGGACTTTGGGCGAGGGCGTATAGTGGGCATGCGGGAGGCCGGGTGGACGTACCGCCGAATTGCTCAACACGTGGGGCGTGAGGTCTCCACAGTACATCGATGTTGTCGCCAGTGGTCGGCGGAAGGTGCACGTGCCCGTCGACCTGGGACCGGACCACAGCGACGCACGGATGCACGCCAAGACCGTAGGATCGTACTCAGTGCCGTAGGGGACCGCACCGCCACTTCCCAGCAAATTAGGGACACTGTTGCTCCTGGGGTATCGGCGAGGACCATTTGCAACCATCTCCATGAAGCTGGGCTACGGTTCCGCACACCGTTAGGCCGTCTTCCGCTCACGCCCCAACATCGTGCAGCCCGCCTCCAGTGGTGTCGCGACAGGCGTGAATGGAGGGACGAATGGAGACGTGTCGTCTTCAGCGATGAGAGTCGCTTCTGCCTTGGTGCCAATGATGGTCGTATGCGTGTTTGGCGCCGTGCAGGTGAGCGCCACAATCAGGACTGCATACGACCGAGGCACACAGGGCCAACACCCGGCATCATGGTGTGGGGAGCGATCTCCTACACTGGCCGTGCACCACTGGTGATCGTCGAGGGGACACTGAATAGTGCACGGTACATCCAAACCGTCATCGAACCCATCGTTCTACCATTCCTAGACCGGCAAGGGAACTTGCTGTTCCAACAGGACAATGCACGTCCGCATGTATCCCGTGCCACCCAACGTGCTCTAGAAGGTGTAAGTCAACTACCCTGGCCAGCAGGATCTCCGGATCT
The DNA here is from genome assembly GCF_021461395.2 of Schistocerca americana. Taxonomy (NCBI): domain Eukaryota; kingdom Metazoa; phylum Arthropoda; class Insecta; order Orthoptera; family Acrididae; genus Schistocerca; species Schistocerca americana. The sequence goes on from NC_060119.1 coordinate 792,288,751, forward strand.
GTCCCCCATCGAGCATGTTTGGGACTGGATGAAGCGTCGTCTCACGCGGTCTGCACGTCCAGCACGAACGCTGGTCCAACTGAGGCGCCAGGTGGAAATGGCATGGCAAGCCGTTCCACAGGACTACATCCAGCATCTCTACGATCGTCTCCATGGGAGAATAGCAGCCCGCATTGCTGCGAAAGGTGGATATACACTGTACTAGTGCCGACATTGTGCATGCTCTGTTGCCTGTGTCTATGTGCCTGTGGTTCTGTCAGTGTGATCATGTGATGTATCTGACCCCAGGAATGTGTCAATAAAGTTTCCCCTTCCTGGGACAATGAATTCACGGTGTTCTTATTTCAATTTCCAGGAGTGTAGATGGTGGAGAGAACGGTGCTGAACGAAGAGGGATTCAGTTCTCTAGAAGCAAAGTGTGTACAGTAAATGTAGCATTGGTGATATAGATAAATGTATTTCTAACAAGTAAACAAGTATTTCTAAGATATTTAAAACAGCTCTCAGAATTACCAACATCGCGAAAACTTCACAGCATTTGTTGCACAGACCCGGACTTCACAGCTGGCAAGGAGACTCTGATAAAAATTAATTTCTCTATAGGATTTCGCTTAAAAGGTGTCAGAGAAGACTAATCATGTGTTCGAACGAGATGATATACACTCCTGGAAATTGAAATAAGAACACCGTGAATTCATTGTCCCAGGAAGGGGAAACTTTATTGACACATTCCTGGGGTCAGATACATCACATGATCACACTGACAGAACCACAGGCACATAGACACAGGCAACAGAGCATGCACAATGTCGGCACTAGTACAGTGTATATCCACCTTTCGCAGCAATGCGGGCTGCTATTCTCCCATGGAGACGATCGTAGAGATGCTGGATGTAGTCCTGTGGAACAGCTTGCCATGCCATTTCCACCTGGCGCCTCAGTTGGACCAGCGTTCGTGCTGGACGTGCAGACCGCGTGAGACGACGCTTCATCCAGTCCCAAACATGCTCAATGGGGGACAGATCCGGAGATCTTGCTGGCCAGGGTAGTTGACTTACACCTTCTAGAGCACGTTGGGTGGCACGGGATACATGCGGACGTGCATTGTCCTGTTGGAACAGCAAGTTCCCTTGCCGGTCTAGGAATGGTAGAACGATGGGTTCGATGACGGTTTGGATGTACCGTGCACTATTCAGTGTCCCCTCGACGATCACCAGTGGTGTACGGCCAGTGTAGGAGATCGCTCCCCACACCATGATGCCGGGCGTTGGCCCTGTGTGCCTCGGTCGTATGCAGTCCTGATTGTGGCGCTCACCTGCACGGCGCCAAACACGCATACGACCATCATTGGCACCAAGGCAGAAGCGACTCTCATCGCTGAAGACGACACGTCTCCATTCGTCCCTCCATTCACGCCTGTCGCGACACCAATGGAGGCGGGCTGCACGATGTTGGAGCGTGAGCGGAAGACGGCCTAACGGTGTGCGGGACCGTAGCCCAGCTTCATGGAGACGGTTGCGAATGGTCCTCGCCGATACCCCAGGAGCAACAGTGTCCCTAATTTGCTGGGAAGTGGCGGTGCGGTCCCCTACGGCACTGCGTACGATCCTACGGTCTTGGCGTGCATCCGTGCGTCGCTGTGGTCCGGTCCCAGGTCGACGGGCACGTGCACCTTCCGCCGACCACTGGCGACAACATCGATGTACTGTGGAGACCTCACGCCCCACGTGTTGAGCAATTCGGCGGTACGTCCACCCGGCCTCCCGCATGCCCACTATACGCCCTCGCCCAAAGTCCGTCAACTGCACATACGGTTCACGTCCACGCTGTCGCGGCATGCTACCAGTGTTAAAGACTGCGATGGAGCTCCGTATGCCACGGCAAACTGGCTGACACTGACGGCGGCGGTGCACAAATGCTGCGCAGCTAGCGCCATTCGACGGCCAACACCGCGGTTCCTGGTGTGTCCGCTGTGCCGTGCGTGTGATCATTGCTTGTACAGCCCTCTCGCAGTGTCCGGAGCAAGTATGGTGGGTCTGACACACCGGTGTCAATGTGTTCTTTTTTCCATTTCCAGGAGTGTACTACAAACTGGCCAAGGTAATGGACAAATACCGGGATTAGTTGATTATTATTCGAGAATCACTTTGAATTTACATCAGTCGCAGCGTTCAACAACATCTACAGATGAGAAAGAAATGTTTTCCATGGAGGCATTAGATGTAAAACCAATAACAACTCATGCAGCGTAGCACAGCAAATTATTTGAAATGGAAGTGGATGATCATCAAGACGATTTGAATTATTCGAGGCTTTGAGACACAGTGGAAAGTCTGTTCCAAGTCGTGCTACTCATGTAATCCAAAAATGAACCGGACAAGTATTAGGTTAGGTGGATGAGAAATTATGTAAACCAAACACTGAAATACTGACAAAAATACACTTACATTTCCACGCAGTTCCCTTTTAGTTAACAGAGATCTGTACCATTTGATTCTTCAGGCTTCCTCGCTTGAAACTGTCGATTTCCAAGTTTCTGACTTTCAGGCGAGTTGATGCCGTCATGTTCCACGATATTTCGACAACTCCCTTAGCTGTGTTCAACAGCATTCGAGCGTAGCTTTAGTTGCTCGCTTTTCGTCGGGGCAAGCTGCACATCGCCCTGGCGAGTGTTTCCCAACGCCGTCAAAGAATAAAACATTCTGAAACAGTATCAAAGAGTAAAATAGTTACCATTAACAAAATGTACAAAAATAGCTTTCACCAAACTACGCATTAATAATCACTTATCTCCTATGAGAAGCGATGGAGTACTGAGATATTTTTCGAGATGATTTAAGCAAACGGAGCACCGGCTCACACGCTTTACTATAAAACTCATTCTTCTTTCCCTCTTAATTAAATTATCTGCCACTCTAATCTCTACTTCTTCCTTTATTACATTGAATCAGCAGTTCGACGACTGCAGCGTAATGGATGGAAAATGACATTAACTCGGTTGCAAAGATGCTTGGATATCTTATACTGTATGACGTGTTTCCGAAAGATACATCCAACGCTGAAGTTCGAATGTGGAAGATCCATAAGAGTCCTACAATTTTCATACTCTTCTCATTGGACTCTAATCATTTGCACCAAAAAGGTTTTCAAATACTAGTGTATCATCATTAAGTGCAGCAATGTTTCAATTCAGCATGTATTTTTTTAATTGTTGAAAATTAAAGAGAAAACTCTTTATAAAGTTTCGCCAAGTTTGGATAGCCTTCGGTTTGCCACAACCACCCAAACAGCGAGTTTTATTAATTTAAGCAAGAAACGCGGTAAATGGCAGCTACAAAAACCATATAAACAAAACTATTCCAAACACCTAGTTAGCGCTTCACTGTCCGTAACACAGAAATTGGTTTGAACAGCGCGCAGTTTTACTGAGCACCCCGTCAGTTATAGACTGGCCCACTGTTTAACACTCGCCCCGAAACACGGTACAGTCTGCCATTTTTCACGTACACAGATCAGTGCCAAAGAGAAACAAAGTGATAAGGGACAGATGACAAATTGGGAGCTGCAGAGGGCTGAACCTCGGACTTTGGATTGGTTGTCTGCCACTTCTCCAACTGAGCTAATTTTTACTCCTTTTTTAATATTCATATTCCTCAGTTACTTCAAATGCTGAAGAAGGAGCCTTGGCGGAAAAGTAATATCTAAGCCGACGAGACTCCTCGTATCTTCTAAATCTGAAAGGTGTTAAAGCAAATTGGCTCTTCCCGCCAACATTACAAAAGTAAAATAATCCGCTGCACACAACGAATTAAGTGAATTACTAAAAATAATAAAAAATATAAGAAAATAAAATAAAAGTAAAAGTAAGCTACAACGAGACTGCTACTAACCTCTGATTTACACCGATCTATCTTTCTAAGATATCTTCTGAACTCAGATGAAGATATATCAAATCGGGTTTGCAGCTTCCAGTGCTGATCAAGCTGGTTATCCACTAATAGTGTATAAATAAAAGGTCTAAGCATCCATGTGCGCGAATTCGTGTTCGGGTGCTGCATAGAATCTCGAGTCTGGAAACAGTACCAATACATCATTCAATGATATTTTCTGTAGTGTTGACCTAGTGTGAAAGTGAGCATTTTCCAGGTCCAATTGAAGACCTTGTAGTGCTCGGTACAAGCTACCAACCCACTGTATCGTACTATATAGTGTTCAGAAATTCCCGTTACAAACTTCTAGGACCTGTAGACGGGACTGATCAGACAATGTTTTGAATTGGAACCCATGTCCTGAAACGTACCGTTTCCGTGCTGCAGCCGTTTGAGTAAATGTTTGCTAGCTAGGTATGCAACAAGGTAGTCATGGTGGTGGTGCTCACGTCGGATCGGCTGATGTCATTTGACGTGTATGCTACCTCTCTGACCTGGTTCGAGACTCATTCACATGTCTGTTAGCGTTAGAGCAAGCTAGTTGAGTACATGCTTGCAGAATACAGCGACTTGATCCCTTAATATGGATCTTACGTGCTTTCACACAAGCTGACGGGTCTCATTTACTTGACCTTCCTACAAAAAGTATTTGGCGTGTTGTTGGATACTGTGCCACTAAACGTCCGTCAAGACACGTGGTTTCAGGAAGATGACGCATGCGCTCACTTTTCACGTCATGTGCGGAAACATCTGGACCAACGATTCGGACACAGATGGATAGGCCGAGATGGTCCAACCGCATGGCCTCCACGATCACCGGTTTGATCCCATTGCAGTTTTTCCTCAGTGGTTAAATAGAGGGTTTGGTTTATGAGACTCATGTAGAGACAGAAGAAGATCTGGTGGCACGAGTTGTGGTCGCTGTAGGACAGACCGCATAGACATCAGGTGTGATAGAGTGCATACACCACAATATCATTAATATGCACAATGTGTGCATCGGAGTTGGTGGTCGCCACATCAAATCTTACTTGTAGTGGATCGTAATAATAATCCTCCTTTGAAATAGACCGGCCCCTCCCGCCGGAGGTTCGAATCCTCCCTCTGGAATGGGTGTGTGTGTTGTTCTTATAATAAATTAGTTTAAGTAGTGTGTAAGTCTAGGGACCGATGACCTCAGCAGTTTGGTCCCTTAAAAATTCACACACACATTTTTGAAATAGACACAACGATTTAAGTTTAACTGTAAAAAACAGTGTTTGTGAAAACTGATTAAGTTTCCTTTTTATTTCTGTCGTTATTAATTACTGGTATTGGAAAACAAGTGATGTATTGGTCACGCCTAATAAATTACTCAGAAAAGTAGTCACGGTACCAACGTGTTTTCGAATGGCTGTAGTACGGAGACGGCCGGAGTGGTCGAGCGGTTCTAGGCGCTACAGTCTGGAACCGCGCGTCCGCTACGGTCCCAGGTTCGAATCTTGCCTCGGGCATGGATGTGTGTGCTGTCCTTCGGTTAGTTAGGTTTAAGTAGTTCTAAGTTCTAGGGGACTGATGACCTCAGAAGTTAAGTCCCATACTGCTCAGAGCCATTTTTGTAGCACGGAAACGGTACCTTACCAGACATCGGTTTCAGTTCAAAATATTATCTGCTCAGTCCCATCTATAAGTTCTAGAGGTTTGAAAGAGGAATTTCAGAGCACCCTGTATAAGGTCACCACCGACTCCCTGTCCCATTCTTGTCAAAACATACCTGTCAATATTTAAATGCCTGTATGTATGAATTTCTTGTTTCCAATTTTAATACCATGAGATGTCTAACAGCCTTGTAAAAATTATCCATGGATGAAAAAGTTACTACTATTACTGCTGCTACTGCCACTACTACTACTACTACTACTACTACTATTACTATTGCTACGCATACCAACACAACAAGAATAAAATATCACTGATTTTGACGACTTCTTTAGCTGAAAGAACGAAAGGGAGTAAAACTATTATTCCAATCTACATGAAGATCATTAGAGACAGAGCGGTAGGTCATATTGGACGTTCTATACACGGAATGTAAGTTGGTATTCTGCGCAAGAGTGCTCGCACGTTGACCGCTGTTGGGGGAAAGCAACAATCACCTGTTTTTCTACGATAGTGGAGGTGGTACGCAGAGATAACGTTTGCTTAACTGACTTGATGTAGCTGAAACTAAAAGCTTTTTACGATATACTACAAAATACTACTACACAATGGTACTGACCTGAGAACAGGGTTGTTTGCTAACTGATATTGGCACTCTACATCTACATCTATATTCTGCACACCACCGTGAAATGCATGGCAGAGGGTATATCCCATTGTACCAGGTACCAGGGTTTCATCACGTTCTATTCACGGATGGAGAGCGGGAAGTTCAAATGGTTCTGAGCACTATGGGACTTAACTTCTGAGGTCATCAGTCAGCTAGAACTTAGAACTACTTAAACCTAACTAACCTAAGGACATCACACACATCCATGCCCGAGGCAGGATTCGAACCTGCGACCGTAGCGGTCGCGCGGTTCCAACCTGTAGCGTCTAGAGCGGGAAGAATGACTGACTGAATGCCTCTCTGCATGTAGTAATTATATGAATCTTATCCTCACAATCCCTATGTGAGAGATTTGCATGGGGTTGTAGTATACTCCTACAGTCATCATTTAATGCCGGTTCTTGAAACTTTGTTAATATTCTCAAAATAGTTTACGTCTATTTTCAAGAGTCTTCCAGTTCAGTTCATTCACTCTCCCAAGGATCAAACAAGCCTGTGACCTTTCATGCTTGCCTGCTCTGTATACGTTCAATATCCCCCGTTAGTCCTATTTGGTACGGGTCCACACACTTGAGAAATATTCTAGAACCGGTCGCACGAGAGATTTGTAAGCAATCTCCTTTGTAGACTGATTGCATTCCACCAGTATTCTACCGATAAAACGAAGTCAGGTATTCGTATGAGTTGGCCGATTCCAACAGTGGATTACTAATGTTATAGTCATAGGACACAACTTTTTTTCGTTTTGTCAGCTGCAAAATTTTACATATATGAACATTTAAAACAAGCTGCCAATCTCTGCACCACTTTGAAATCTTATCAAAATCTGACTGAATGTTTATGCCGCTTCTTTCAGACAATATCTCATTATACACTCCTGGAAATGGAAAAAAGAACACATTGACACCGGTGTGTCAGACCCACCATACTTGCTCCGGACACTGCGAGAGGGCTGTACAAGCAATGATCACACGCACGGCACAGCGGACACACCAGGAACCGCGGTGTTGGCCGTCGAATGGCGCTAGCTGCGCAGCATTTGTGCACCGCCGCCGTCAGTGTCAGCCAGTTTGCCGTGGCATACGGAGCTCCATCGCAGTCTTTAACACTGGTAGCATGCCGCGACAGCGTGGACGTGAACCGTATGTGCAGTTGACGGACTTTGAGCGAGGGCGTATAGTGGGCATGCGGGAGGCCGGGTGGACGTACCGCCGAATTGCTCAACACGTGGGGCGTGAGGTCTCCACAGTACATCGATGTTGTCGCCAGTGGTCGGCGGAAGGTGCACGTGCCCGTCGACCTGGGACCGGACCGCAGCGACGCACGGATGCACGCCAAGACCGTAGGATCCTACGCAGTGCCGTAGGGGACCGCACCGCCACTTCCCAGCAAATTAGGGACACTGTTGCTCCTGGGGTATCGGCGAGGACCATTCGCAACCGTCTCCATGAAGCTGGGCTACGGTCCCGCACACCGTTAGGCCGTCTTCCGCTCACGCCCCAACATCGTGCAGCCCGCCTCCAGTGGTGTCGCGACAGGCGTGAATGGAGGGACGAATGGAGACGTGTCGTCTTCAGCGATGAGAGTCGCTTCTGCCTTGGTGCCAATGATGGTCGTATGCGTGTTTGGCGCCGTGCAGGTGAGCGCCACAATCAGGACTGCATACGACCGAGGCACACAGGGCCAACGCCCGGCATCATGGTGTGGGGAGCGATCTCCTACACTGGCCGTACACCACTGGTGATCGTCGAGGGGACACTGAATAGTGCACGGTACATCCAAACCGTCATCGAACCCATCGTTCTACCATTCCTAGACCGGCAAGGGAACTTGCTGTTCCAACAGGACAATGCACGTCCGCATGTATCCCGTGCCACCCAACGTGCTCTAGAAGGTGTAAGTCAACTACCCTGGCCAGCAGGATCTCCGGATCTGTCCCCCATCGAGCATGCTTGGGACTGGATGAAGCGTCGTCTCACGCGGTCTGCACGTCCAGCACGAACGCTGGTCCAACTGAGGCGCCAGGTGGAAATGGCATGGCAAGCCGTTCCACAGGACTACATCCAGCATCTCTACGATCGTCTCCATGGGAGAATAGCAGCCTGCATTGCTGCGAAAGGTGGATATACACTGTACTAGTGCCGACATTGTGCATGCTCTGTTGCCTGTGTCTATGTGCCTGTGGTTCTGTCAGTGTGATCATGTGATGTATCTGACCCCAGGAATGTGTCAATAAAGTTTCCACTTCCTGGGACAATGAATTCACGGTGTTCTTATTTCAATTTCCAGGAGTGTAGATAACTACATCACCTAAAGAAACTCTGAGGTTACTAGTAATATTGTCTGCAAGGTCATTAACATACAATATGTACAGCAAGGGTTCAAACACACTTCCCTGAGTCTCACCTGAACTTATTTCTACATCTAACCATGAGTCTCCATTCAAGATTACATACTGCGTCCTTCCAACCAAAAAGTGCTTAATCCTGTCACAACTTTCACTTGATACCCCATCAATCGCACTTTTGACAATAAGAGTAGGTGTGGTAGTGAGTCAAATGGTTTTCGGAAATCAAGGAATACTGCATCTACCTGAATGCTTGATCCAAAGTTACCAGTATTTCATGTGAGAAAAGTGCCGATTAGGTTTCACATGATCGAGGTTTACGGAATTCATGCTGTTGGCATTGAGTAGGTCATTCTGTTCAAGATACCTCAATATGTTTGGGCGCAGAATATGTTCTAAGGTTATACAACTAATAAACTACAAGAATATTGGACGGAAATTTTGTGGATTACTTCTACTACCCTTCTTGTAGACTGGTGTGACCTGTGCTTTTTTCCAAGAACTCGGCAAGGTTTTTTTTCGAAGTATCTACGATGGATTATAGTTAAAAGAGGGACTAACTCATCCGAAAATACAGAATAGAATCTGAGAAGGATTCCATCGGGCCCTGGAGCTTTGTTCAATTTTAACAATTTCAGCTATTTCTCACCACCACTGATACTAATACTTATTCCATTCGTGTTTTCAGTGGTACGAAGATTAAATTGGGGAGAGGGTGGAGGGGAGATCTTTTGGGTTTCCCTTTGTAAAGAAACATTTGAAAACAGAGTTAAGCGCTTCGGCTTCTGCTCTGCTAACTACAATTTCATTTCCTGTGTCATTCGCTATGGACTGGACACAAACTTTTGTGCCACTAACAGCCTTTACATACGACCAGAATTTCTTTGGGTTTTATGGAATATCATTTGGCAACATTCTGCTGCGGTAGTCACTGAAGGCACCACGCATTGCTCTCTCGACACCCAAAGACGTTTCATTCAGCATCTCTCTGTCTACAGCCCTACTCTTTGTTTTACAACTGGTATGACGTACTCTCTGTTTCCATAGAAGTTTATTTACGGTGACTGTATACCATGGAGGTCCCTTCCCATTATGAACTGTTCATCAGGAACAGCAGAGGGCCTATGATACTACCTTGCAGAACGCCCGGTATCACTTCTGTTCTACTCGATGATTTACTGTCTGTCACTACAAACTGTGACCTCTCTGAGAGGAAATCACGAATCCAGTCACACAACTGAGACGATACTCCATATGCACGCAATTTGATTAATAGTCGCTTGTATGGGAACGGTATCAAAAGCCTTCTGGAAATCTAAGAATATGGAATCGATCTGAGATCCCATGTCCACAGCACTCATTACTTCCTGGGAATAAAGAGCTAGCTGTGTTGCACAAGAACGATATTTTCTGAATCCGTGTTGGTTATGCATCAATAAGTCATTTTCTTCAGGGTGATTCATACTGTTCGAGGACAGTATATGCTCCAAAATTCTACAGCAAATTGAGGTCAGTGATATGGGTCTGTAATTCAATGGATTACTCCTATTTCCTTCCTTGAATATTGGTGTGACCTGTGCTACTTTCCAGTCTTTAGGAACAGACCTTTCATCAAGTGAGCGGTTGTATATGATCGCTAAGAAAGGCGAATTGTGTCTGCATACTCTGAAAGGAACCTGATTGGTATACCATCTGGACCGGAAGACTTGCCTTTTCTAAGTGATTTGAGTTGTTTTGCAACACATAAGGTATCTACTTTTATGTCACTCATGCTAACAGCTGTTCTGGTTTCGAATTCTGAAATATTTACTTCGTCTTCTTTAGTGAAGGAATTAAGTAACTCTGCTTTAGTGGCACAATCATCGGTAACATTTCCATCCCTATCGTGCAGTGACGGCAGTGACTGGTTTTTCCACTGGTGTACGTTACATACGACCAGAATCTCTTTCAGTTTTCTACCATATTTTGAGACAATGTTTCATTGTGGAAACTATTAAAAGCATCTCGTATTGACGTCCGCACTAAATTTCGAGCTTCCGTGAAACTTAGCCAGTCTTGGGAATTTTGCGATCTTCTGAATTTGGCATGCTTTTTCCGTTGCTGCTACAACAGTGCTCTGACGTGTTTTGTGTACCATGGTGGATCAAGCCCGTCTTTATGCGGTATGAATCTATCTATTGCTGTCGATACTGTATCTTTGAATTTGAGCCATATCTGGTCTACACTTACGTAATTAGCTTGGAAGGAATGAAGACTCTCTCTTAGGAAGGCATCAAGCGAATTTTTATCTGTTGTTTTAAATACATATATTTTGCGTTTATTTTTAGTGGTTTTGGTTGATATGGTTATGAGCCTCGCTACAATGACCTTGTGTTCACTAATCCCTGTATCCGTCATGACGCTCTCTATTAGATCAGGATTATTTGTGGCTAAGAGGTCAAGTGTGTTTTCGCAACCATTTACAATTCGCGTGGGCTCATGAAATAATTGTTCAAAGTAATTCTCAGAGAAAGCATTTAGTACAATTTCGGAAGATGCTTTCTGTCTACCAACGGCTTTGAACATGTATTTTCGCCAACAAATCGAGGGTAGATTGAAGTCTCCAGCAATTATAACTGTATGAGTGGGGTACTTATTTGTAATGAGATTCAGGTTTTCGTTGAACCGTTCAGCTATTACATCATCTGAATCGGGGTAGAAGGAGTCAATTATTATTTTGGTATAGCTGTTGAGTATAACCTCTACCCATAGTAATTCACAGGAACTATTTCAACTTCACTACGAGATAAACTACTACCAACAGACACAAACACACCACCACCTACTTTATTTAATCTATCCTTTCTGAACACGGTTTGCACCTCTGTAAAAATTTCCGCAGAATTTATCTCCGGCTTTATTCAGCTTTCTGTTCCTATAACGATTTCAGCTTCAGTGCTTTCTACCAGCGCGTGAAACTCTGGTAATTTTCCAACACAGCTACGACAATTTACAACTACAGTACCGACTGTTGCTTGGTCGATTCTCGTCGTTTCTTTGCCGTGCACCGTCCGCAGCTCGTGGTCGTGCGGTAGCGTTCTCGCTTCCCACGCCCGGGTTCCCGGGTTCGATTCCCGGCGGGGTCAGGGATTTTCTCTGCCTCGTGGTGACTGGGTGTTGTGTGCTGTCCTTAGGTTAGTTAGGTTTAAGTAGTTCTAAGTTCTAGGGGACTAGTGACCATAGATGTTAAGTCCCATAGTGCTCAGAGCCGTTTTTTACCCTGTACCCTTTGAGATTGGAGCCGTTTTTGATCTTTCCCGAGACTATCTAACCTAAAAAAAACGCCCAGACCACGCCACACAGCCCCTGCTACCCGTGTAGCCGCCTCCTGTGTGTAGTGGACTCCTGACCTATTTAGCGGAACCCGAAACCCCACCACCCTATGGCGCAAGTCGTGGAATCTGCAGCCTCGTTACGTCAGTACACTGGGCACATGACTATGCTGATTAAATGAGAGTTGAAATTGTTTCTAGTTTGTGCAACAATGTTTCTGTTCTGTAAACAGTGATTTTGAGTTGTACTGTGATTTTGTTGCTATCAAGCCAGTAGTTCACTTAAGTGTACTGAAAACTGTCATTTAAGTGACTCATTTATTGTATTTGTACAGCATTACTAATCATTTAGGTGTAAGTGTGAGTAGTTGTATAATATTGTTAATAGTTGTTGTTTTGGTGATTGGGTGTGCTTAGTAGTTATAGGGTCAGGAGTAGTTAGTAGCTGTATTGCTTAATGTCTATCTTAGAAAAGTTGAGTATTTTCTAGTATAAGAGCTTGCAAGTGTCCCAACTACTGAGGACTGAGGGGCATATAATGTTACTTGTGACGTTGTATTTGGTTGCCTATTGTAGGGCCAGATTGTTTTTTTTTATACTGGGTAGTGTTATTTTGATGAGGATATTCGACACCAACTAAGGTTTTTTGCGCTACAAAGAATTTTACTGTTTTGCCAGATTACTTTCTACTTTTTGTATTTATACCTTACACGCTAAACAAATTATTTTTAAAATTGAGCCCACATCTGTACAACCCCGAGCCCATACCCAACTTCACCTAAACTGCACACATCATTCTGGAAGCAGAGTGTTGTTGCACATTGTGTAGGTGGAGGTGTAGTCTGATAGCAATGTTCAGTGTTCAATGTGTGTGAATTACTAAAGGATCAATGATAGCCTTAAGTTCTAAATTAGAGACTGTGCCATGCTTTCCTTTGTGCTATGTCAGTCATGGCAGATAGGGATGTGCCAGGTTTCAGCTGGCTGAGAAAGAAAGAGCTCAGTGTGTGAGCAGGTTCCGGCAGACACCATGGCAGAGCTGGCCCAGCAACTGCACCATGTCTTGGGTGAGCCAGTACAGTTGACTGACGTACAGCGCAAGGAGACGAGTAGCGCTACCAATATTGTTAGTTTGGCGCTCTCGGAATCTGAGTTGCTGGTGTAGTTCTTGCAGCGTGAATCACCCAGAAGCGTAGATTACAAGCTAGGGCTGCACATCGTAAGACCAGTATCAGTGATTTGTTAAGCAGTGTGGTGGGGCAAGAATAGTTCAGCGTTAAATGAGTTAGAGGAGAGTTTGGCCCAGATAGAAGTTATAAATATGAATTAAGTGTCAGTGTGTGGCACCTGTACATGCTATGGGGAAGTAAATTAAGTCACTTTACTAGCACAAACAGCAGTAAATAAACAGTTTGGTGACTATGTTAACAGAGTCTTGGTGGTTACCGATATTATACACTCCTGGAAATGGAAAAAAGAACACATTGACACCGGTGTGTCAGACCCACCATACTTGCTCCGGACACTGCGAGAGGGCTGTACAAGCAATGATCACACGCACGGCACAGCGGACACACCAGGAAACGCGGTGTTGGCCGTCGAATGGCGCTAGCTGCGCAGCATTTGTGCACCGCCGCCGTCAGTGTCAGCCAGTTTGCCGTGGCATACGGAGCTCCATCGCAGTCTTTAACACTGGTAGCATGCCGCGACAGCGTGGACGTGAACCGTATGTGCAGTTGACGGACTTTGAGCGAGGGCGTATAGTGGGCATGCGGGAGGCCGGGTGGACGTACCGCCGAATTGCTCAACACGTGGGGCGTGAGGTCTCCACAGTACATCGATGTTGTCGCCAGTGGTCGGCGGAAGGTGCACGTGCCCGTCGACCTGGGACCGGACCGCAGCGACGCACGGATGCACGCCAAGACCGTAGGATCCTACGCAGTGCCGTAGGGGACCGCACCGCCACTTCCCAGCAAATTAGGGACACTGTTGCTCCTGGGGTATCGGCGAGGACCATTCGCAACCGTCTCCATGAAGCTGGGCTACGGTCCCGCACACCGTTAGGCCGTCTTCCGCTCACGCCCCAACATCGTGCAGCCCGCCTCCAGTGGTGTCGCGACAGGCGTGAATGGAGGGACGAATGGAGACGTGTCGTCTTCAGCGATGAGAGTCGCTTCTGCCTTGGTGCCAATGATGGTCGTATGCGTGTTTGGCGCCGTGCAGGTGAGCGCCACAATCAGGACTGCATACGACCGAGGCACACAGGGCCAACACCCGGCATCATGGTGTGGGGAGCGATCTCCTACACTGGCCGTACAGGCAAAAGGTGATCGTCGAGGGGACACTGAATAGTGCACGGTACATCCAAACCGTCATCGAACCCATCGTTCTACCATTCCTAGACCGGCAAGGGAACTTGCTGTTCCAACAGGACAATGCACGTCCGCATGTATCCCGCGCCACCCAAAGTGCTCTAGAAGGTGTAAGTCAACTACCCTGGCCAGCAAGATCTCCGGATCTGTCCCCCATTGAGCATGTTTGGGACTGGATGAAGCGTCGTCTCACGCGGTCTGCACGTCCAGCACGAACGCTGGTCCAACTGAGGCGCCAGGTGGAAATGGCATGGCAAGCCGTTCCACAGGACTACATCCAGCATCTCTACGATCGTCTCCATGGGAGAATAGCAGCCTGCATTGCTGCGAAAGGTGGATATACACTGTACTAGTGCCGACATTGTGCATGCTCTGTTGCCTGTGTCTATGTGCCTGTGGTTCTGTCAGTGTGATCATGTGATGTATCTGACCCCAGGAATGTGTCAATAAAGTTTCCCCTTCCTGGGACAATGAATTCACGGTGTTCTTATTTCAATTTCCAGGAGTGTAGAAAGAATTAAACCTATTAATAGGCTGGGGTGGTGTTCCCATGACCATCAAGCACCTTTAGCGTTTTAGAAGAGTTAGCACATCAAATTGATGAATTTCTGTATGTACGAGCGTGAGTTAAAAACTAACAGGAACCTTTTGTTTCGAAGCATATATTTCACTCATAGACACAAACAGGAGGTCGTTTTTCATTATAAATACCCTCCTTCTCATACAATTGCATTAATTTTTCTATTCCAATCGAATAAAAGGTTTTCGGATGTGCCTGCAACAAAGAGTGCACCGTTTCTTTAACATCGTCGTCACTTTCAAATCTTCGTCCTCTGAGAGCTTCCTTAAGGGTTCCAAACACATGATAATCCAAAGGAGCGAGATCATGGCTGTATAGGGGGATGCAGTATGACCTGAAATTTAAAGCTCCGAATGACGGCAAGAATTGCAGTGGTAGTGTGGGGGCGCGCGTGTCGTGAAGAAGTACCCCTCTAGAGAGAAGTCCTCTGTGACAGCACCATATGTTGGCTTTAGCTCATTCTCCAACATGGCGCTGTACCAGGCACTGTTCACTGTTTTACCCCTTTTATGATAGTGCCCCAAAATCTCGCCCACTCATATCCCAGAAGAGGGTTAAAAGGACCTTTCCAGAAGAGGACTGAGACTTGAATATTTTCTTGGGTGGGGAAGATGCGTGTCAGCATTCTGAAGACTGTCTTTTGCTTTCTGGTTCATTTGATGCACTCAGGTTTCGTCTCCTGTGACGATGCGTCCCAGAAAGTCGTGTTCTTCAGCGTTATATAGCTTCAGAAATTATGTAGCAGCCCGAACACGCATCATCTTGTAGACATTAATGAGATTCCTAAGCACCTATCTTGCACACAAAAAACGGTACTTGAGAGCCTCACTAATAATGGTATTAGCAAATCCGATACTGACACTCAGTGCCTTGGCTACAACTCCTACAGAAACGGTTCTCATGAATCATGGCATCAGAGCGTCCCACGTTCTCGTCAATAACCATCGTGCTGGGACGACTAGAGCGTTGCTCATCTATGACTGACATATATCCACTTTTAAAGGAATCTACCCACTCTGAAACTCTTCTCTTACTAATGCAGCTGTCTCCATACCATTCCAAAACCCTTCTATGAGTCGGTAGAGGTTTTACATCCCCCAACCAGTAAAATCGTATTACTGCTCACTGTACTTCAGCTAGGGACACGACTGTTTTTGTTTCAACTGTCCTTCGTATCCATATTGTAATGTCTTCTATCAGCATATGCCGGAACGTCCTCAAACCATGCACCTTCACTTTCTGGGCGTTTCAAATGCCTGATGTGTTAACTGCATTTAATGTTGATAGTTTGCTGTTCCTTTTTGAATTGCCCTCGTACGTCAGGTTAGAGGAGGGGAACCTCTAATGAATATGGTAGATGACCGAGGTGCCCAAATATGTATAAGGTATGGGACTGGGTATATTTTTGGAACATCAGTACGCTGAGTATGGCAGAGACCAGGGTGATGGGTGAGCTCCTACCATGTTTGTTGGGCCCTTACAAAATTATGCTTTTTGTTATCCCTGTGGCCACGTTAATTAATGTGTTATCTGCTGCTAAGGAATGCAGGGCACACATCTCTCACCTCATACCAGCTTATGAACAATAATTAATTGTTAGTGTACATGTGCAGCTTGCTTGCCAATGCTTATAAGCTTTTTTATTATGTTTCAGTTTGAAGTTGTCTCGTTTCTGGTGCTAGATGAGGAGGCAGGAGTTTCAGGTGGGGAAGAGATTGTGCCATGTTGAATGGCATCGTTATTTTCCATGGCACCAGCGATACATTCTTGGATGTGTGGCACTGGTGTCACCAGAATGAGGTTGCTGCGGGACATGTGACCACTGAAGCTGCTCCCATCAGACAGCTAGGAGAGTGCACGGATAGAATGGGAAGTCTGTAGTATGATGAGGAACTGACAACATCTTCTGGGAACCAGTACCAGCACCACAGTAGAAGTGTTCACGGCACAGTGCTGGAGCCAGGCATTGGCACAACACCAGAAGTTATCTGATCAGTGGGCTGGACCTGGAGGCGTTGGAGTCAGGAAAAGTCCACTCTACCTAGAGGAAGTGGCAACTGTAATTTGTGCCAGCACTGACATCTGCTGCGAGTAGGGGCTTGCAAGTTGTGGGAGGGCGCTGCAGTGTTATGTGGCATGTGGACCACACTTATTTGGTCAGTCAAAGGAGTCATCATGGAAGTGGTCTGATACTGGAGAGATACAAACAATGCCAGTCTAGGAGGAGCCAAGTCCATGAAGCATCACGGAAAAACGCTGTCACATCACCTGATTCTTCTATCGTTTTATGATTAGAAAAATATTGTCTAGTCATGCATGTTCCCTTGTGGGGCTATTATTGGTACAATGTAAATTGCACTATTAAGTTATTCAATACAGTGACAGTATGCCTATGTGTTGTTACATCAAAATTTGCATTCAGATTTCCACCTGTTATAATGTTACAATATATCCCAGTGGTTCTCAAACGTTTTTCCTTGGGGCCCTCCTTCACAAGGAACTATAGCATCAGGCACCCCCAGCCACCCTGTTATTAATAAAAACAGTACCAATCTCAATTGAAAAGGATTTTACGTAGCAGAAACCAAAAATAATACGACTTATTATAACGAAAATATGGAACAAATGTTTTATCTTTGTCACGTTTTCATTTATTCAAATCTATGGAATAAACATTAATTACAATTCAGCAGACAAGAATTACAAGAGTAATAAAAATTTTAATTAAAAAGTTCAGTGTGATTAATGAACTTGCTTTTGGGAACAAAGTTTCTCAATATGTGAAGGAATAGCAGAAAGAGCCACTCGAAATTCTTTGTTTACATTTAGCTTTGAACAGTAGTTCGACTTCATAACTGACAAAGCTGAAAATCCAGTCTCACACAAGTATGTTATAGCAAAAGGAATCAGAATCTTCATTGCATTTTGGCGTAGTTTTGGGAAGTCCTTGAAAATATGTATCAAAAAAAAACACCACTTCATTAAATTTACTCTTCAGTGAAGCATCACGAGTGAGTTCAATAAGTTGTTTTTGCTCTTCTGTATTTAGAAATGACGGTCTGGGAGCATTTATGAATGGATTTTTAATCCGATTAAATTTATCAAAATCGTGGCTGAAATGCTTCTCGAAGTGAGCTTTTTATGTTGCAAGATGAGGAGGAAAGCAAGCTTTTATCGTCATTGGAAGTACCAGATTATCTGTATCCTGTAACAGTGACACTATAGTAGGGAACATATCTAGTATGTCACTCCACATTCAGTTTTGCCACAGCTCTAATTTCTGTATGAACACCTTCACCTTTTCATTCCAAGATAGTACACTTGCCTGATTACCTTGAAGTGAAGTGTTAAGAATATTTAGTTTCTCAAAAATATCGGTGAGGTAAGCCATTCCAAATAAAAAAATCTGGGTTATTGAAGCAGTCTGCCAAAGAGTGGTTTTTCTCCTTTAAAATATAGAATACCTCATTCCTCAGTTCAAACATCCTTTTGAGTACTTTACAACCAGAAAGGCATCGAGCATTACTAAAAAAGAGCAACTGAGGGTGTTCAGCACCCATCTCCCCACACAGCACCTCAAAAAGCCTCGAATTTATAGATTTTGCCTTCACAATATTAAATGTTTGTATAACCATTTGCAGAGCTTCATGAAGGAGCGGATTAAGCTCTTTAGCTGCCAGAGCCTCCTGATGTATCATGCAGTGAGTCTATACAGCAACAGGAGCTACAGCTTTAACTTTCGCTTGCAATCCACCATGAATTCCAGACGTTCAGCGTGCATACTCTAATGCACATATTCCATGCTATAGCGTTTAGATTAAAAAAGTTATTGAGCATGTCAAAAAGGCTTTCAGCTGTAGCTGTTTTCAGTATCAGCTCACAGAAAATAAATTCCTCTCAAATGTTAAATTCATCAAAGAAACGAACATCAGCAATCAAATAAACAGCTTTATGAATGTCAATTGCTTACTTGAATTGCAAAATAGTTGTTGCGCAATTTATCGATTAACTGCTCGAGTAAATCGTCAGAAATGTATAAAATTCTTCTACACACTGTGTCATTAGAGACAGGAACACTTTTCAACTGTTGAGTAAATGAGTCGCCAACATCAATCGCTGCTGGTAAAACCAGAGTTTCTGCAACCTGTGTGGTTTCTTGCATTTAACAGTTCTATGAGAAATCTGGTAAGAGGCTAAAAGAGCCTTAAACGTCACATTCGTGGTTCTAGCAAAGTCCTTCTCGGTAGATAATAAAACATTTAGTTTCCTGACAAAAAAACTTTTGATTTTCCTGTTTCAAGATGTCTCTTTAACCTGTTAGCTTTCCTGTTATCAGCGTTTAAAATCGTTAAACAAATGACATACTGCAGATGTTCTTCATCATTGATTGTAGTTTTAGCAAAGCCCAGCAACAAATAGTTCTCATCATACCTCCTCGTTTTTGCCTTTGGAGTATCTCCCTCCCCTCCACTAGCTGATGGACCACTACTGTCTTGATGTTTATCACCAATCAGTAAACCGCTTCATACTGCAGTCAAGTCTTCCTCACAAAGTCTATAATTATAAGACTATAATTATAGTCATCCCTTTAAGGATGCATTGAGATACATGAACTGAACCTAGCACTGCGTGGGAGAGTTACAGAAACAGTAATGGCGCAGGTGACAAAGGGTATTCTGCTGACTATCGAAGGAAGCAACGCCACCTAGGAACAAAGCCTACTCAGCTCGTGTGTGTAGGTTTTGTTCCTAGGTGACATTGAAGGAAGTCGCGCATCTCGACTGATCATTTCAAACAATGCTGAAAATGTGACAGTGGTTTCATTGTAGTCAACCACATCTGGCGTTAACACCAACGTCGGGCGAAATTCAAACCAGATAAGAGGCTTGTCGTTTGTTCACAAAACATAAACCTAATTGTTTGTTACTAAGAATATATTTTTTTCGTGAGATAACGCGCCCCCCTTGCACGCCTTTCGCCCCCCCCCCCCTCGAGGTCGCACCCCACAGTTTGAGAACCACTGATATGCCCATTTAATCTCTATAATTCACTCAAGAGCATGTCCTACTTTTTCTAGACATACATTGGTGATATCCCATGTTCATCTGTACAAGGACATTACAACGAATTTCAAACTGTCAGCAATTATAATGGAGCAGCAAAGTCGTGTTCTTCACACAAAAAACTCTAGAGTCAATCCATTGAGTGAACAACTGCGTGACTGGTTATCGCAGATTGCCACACCACCTCTTATGTGCAATTTTCTGCAGTAGATATTTGCTGAATTATAGTCATCAACTTTAACAACTGTAAGTCTCATTGGCCCAATTTTCACCCAAACTGTCTCTTATATAAAATATTTACAACTACTTTTAACTGGCCACTTGTTGCTGTGGCTCATTTTGGTTAAATGGAAAAGAAAAAAAGAGAAGGTACCCATTTCTGTTATGTTTAATTTCACAGTGCTTGTCAGTATACAATAGTTTTTGTTGTTCCATTTTCTGTGCACATATAGAGATTGTTTGGTTTGCCGACTCTAGAACATTCAACATATAATTGTCCATGTGAGAAGCATTCCGTGTCTAGATTTCTTTTTATGCAGTTTGAATGCGCGGCGCATTCAAACTGCATAAAAAGAAATCGATCATACCGCAAAGAAGCGGGAAGGTAATAGTGAAATAAAATCATCTCTTTCAGCTTCCGGACTTGCAGAGCAGAGCAGCAGATTTTATGATGTGTTTTGCAGGTTGACGTGGGCTGCAGCGGCTCGTTCGTTCGTAGCGCAGCTCTGCACCACGGATAATATTTAAATAACTGAAAATATCTCAAAAGGATGGGATAATATTCCAAGCAAGCTACTACAAATAATAATGCAAGGCTTCATTAAATAACTCTATTCCAAAACATTCAAATATGTTAACTAATACACACCTTTTACAATGAGTACATAATGGCGTACATCTATCGACCTTGACAAAAGAAGACTACGTTAGCATATACTACAGCGTCACAGGCTATCTTACTCGTACAACTCCAAAAAGAAGACAGAGAAATTAATGTTCGTTCTGTATTATTTATACTAGTGGTATATTCTTATCTTTGTATGATATTTATCGTCTGTGCGGTTTCAGTACTCGCCGACACAGATATTATCTAAAATAAATAATAATAAAAAAATACATAATTCCATGCAATAACAGAATATGAAGCACAATATTCTCTCTTTACTACAAAATATGTCCTTTGCTAATAGACGTTACAACTTGCATACTGAAATACAGTATTATGAAAAAGTTTCAAAGCAATCAGTGAAGGACTTTCAGAGATTTAAGATTCTGAACAAATAAACATTTACATTTTTATTTATATACGTAAATTTCTTGTCACTTAATCGTTAATGTTCAGGTAGAAAACTGTAAGATAAAAATTCTTATCTGGTATTGACTGAACATTTTGGTGATGGTCTATTAAATCCTTCACATTTATGGGGATATTTAAATCTTTTAAATTATTCATCTTCTGTAAATCGCAAATTTTGTCTTCACAGCAGGACAGTGCTGATGCCACTATTTCACCAGGGAAAATGTGTAACTGTACATGAACAGCCTGACAATCAAACAGTTCGTAACTATGTAGTGATTGCTTATGCTACAATATTATTCCTATCACATTCAGCAATGCTACATGTAAATTAAGTACAATCACAGATAAATGTATCCTAAAATATGCAAAAGTTGTGTAATGAATAAGGTTTGAGAATTCTAAAAAGTCTGTACCTCATATTCCAGGAGGTGTGAGTGACCCCTATTGCAGACAACTATAGACCCTGTAGATATAGTGTAAAAGTGAATTGTTACTGCAGAAACAGATAATCCTGAGTTAATAACGAGCATCAAAACCGATTCAGGGATTAGTGAACACAGGGCTGTAGTAGCAAGATTGAATATTGTAATCCCCAAATCCTTGAAAAATAAGCGAAAAATATACCTATTCAAAAAATAGATAAAAATTCACTTGACGCCTTCCTGAGAGACAATCTCCACTCATTCTAAATTAATAAATAATATAAGTGTAGACCAGATGTGGCTTAAATTCAAAGAAATAGTATCGGCAGCTATTGAGAGATTTATACCAAATAAATTAACAAACGACAGAGCTGATCCTCCTTGGTACACAAAACAGGTTAGAACACTGTTGCAGAAACAATGGAACAAACATGTCAAATTTAAACAGACGCAAAATCCCCAATATTGGCGATCTTTTACAGGAGCTCTAAATTTATCGCGGGCTTCAATGCGAGATGCTTATAACAATTTCCACAACGAAACTTTGTCTCAAACCTGGCAGAAAATCCAAAGTGATTCTGGTCGTGTGTGAAGTGTGTTAGCAGCAAAATCAATCAATGCCTTCTCTGCGCAATAGCAATGGAGATGCTATCGAAGACAGTGCTTCGAAAGCAGAGTTACTAAACACAGCCTTCAGAAATGGCTTCACAAAAGAAGACGAAGTAAAAATTGCAGAATTCGAATCAAGAACAGCTGCCAACATGAGTAACGTAGAAGTAAATATCCTCGGAGTAGTGAAGCAACTTAAATCACTTAATAAAAGCAAGTCTTCTGGTCCTGACTGTATACCAAGTAGGTTCCTTTCGGCGTATGCTGATGCATTAGCTCCATACTTAACAATCATATACAACCGTTCGCTCGACGAAAGATATGTACCCGAAGACTGGAAAGTTGCACAGGGCACACCAATATTCCAGAAAGGTAGTAGGAGTAGACGCTGTCGTTTATCGACTAATAAAGTCATCAGTACATCAAAACAAAATGCAAAACGATTTAGAAGAAATATCGGAATGGTGCGAAAATTGGCAGTTGACATTAAATAACGAAAAGTGTGAGGTCATCCACATGAGTGCTAAAAGGAACGCGTTAAACTTCGGTTACACGATAAATCAGTCTAATCTAAAAGCCATAAATTGAGCTAAATACCTAGGCATTATAATTACGAACAATTTAGATTGGAAGGAACACATAAAAATGTTGTGGGGAAAGCTAACCAAAGACTGCGTTTCATTGGCAGGACACTTAGAAAATGTAACAGACCTACCAAGGAGACTGCCTACACTATGCTTCTCCGTCCTCTTTTAGAATACTGTTGCACAATGTGGGATCCTTACCAGGTAGAACTGACTGAGTACATCGAAAAAGTTCAAAGAAAGGCAGCACGTTTTGTATTATCACGGAGAGAGAGTATCACAGAAATGATACAGGATTTGGGATGGACATCATTAAAAGAAAGGCGTTTTTCGTTGCGACGGAATCTTCTCACGAAATACCAATCACTTTCTCCTCCGAATGAGAAAATATTTTGTTGACTCCGACTTACATAGGGAGGAACGATCATAAAGATAAAATAAAGGAAATCAGAGCTCATACAGAAAGATATAGGTGTTCAATCTTCCTGCGAACTATACGAGATTGGAATAATAGAGAATTGTGAAGATAGTTCGATGAACCCTCTGCCAGGCACTTAAATGTGATTTGTAGAGTATCTATGTGGATGTAGATGTAGATGTAGAATATTTCTCTTGTAATTGCAACTGTCTGCAGGTACTCTCTAGGAAACTTTCAGCTATTTATGAGAAATCTAGACACATTATTGAGCTACCTGTCATACAAGGAGAAGCAGTTAGTAGTTTTGGAGAATTCAATGGAGGTTTCTTAAAATATTCTCACCAGAAAAATGAACTGGATTCATTATTTTTCTATTTCAATCTGATTTCAGTAGTGAATTACCCAACTTATATAAAGCAGGATGGCAGGACCCTGAATGATTACATTTTTAAAGATAGTGCTTAGATTGAAACAATTAATATGTAACCCATTGTTAATGACTTGTATTATAATGAAGAACAATTAATGAAAGTAACCAATGTTCACCTTATACCTCTGAGCCCTGTTCATGCAAAGCAGTAAGGTTTATTAATGAGAAAAGGATGAAGTGTTTCAACAATAACTTGAGGGAGGTGATGCGGGATGAGGGTTATACTGAAAGACATGCTAATGTTAATCCCATGTATTCTTTAGGAAATTTGTATCAGTAGGGCGATTTCATCTCAAATCATACAGGTCAAGAGTGAATGTGTCACATCAATATTTCAAAGCTTCCTCAAAACAATATATGTTGAAGTTCCACATTGTACCTCTCCAAAACTACAATATTTTGATTGTCTGATAATTTCTAACAATGCTACAGACCTCTCTAAATGGGAGTATTTGTGAAAATGTTATAATAAAGGGAAAATTGAAAATTGTAATAAAAAAATCGAAAGTGATAGAGATCTGAATTTTCAATAAATACTTTTTCTCCCAATACTATGAGACATGATTAATAGGTACACCCTTCTGAGCTTTGTTCGTTTTTCTCTTCTTCTGAAAAATAAACTTTGTAAATTTGTAACTTTTTGTGAATTTCAAAATTATCTCTTGAAAATATGAGTAGTCACAGAATGTTAACTGTCTTAGAAATGATAAAATGGAATGACTGCTAACTTTCAGCTATGGCATTAATGCATGAAACTCTTAAACTGTCAAAAGATTTATAAATAAAGATGAAAGAATCTGAAATTTTTTGGTTATTTAGAAATTATCTTCTCTAAAGCCGTCATCCTAAATGTTCTAGAAATTTCATGGTACTTTAGTTAGTCATTGTACTTAGGGAATGTACATTGTGGGCAGTACTTACCTTTACAAAATGTGAGAATTTTTTTACATAGACCTACCTCTACTCTCAAGGTCAAAAAATCATGGACACTTAAATATTTAAATTAATCACTGATTTTTAGTAAATATTATCCTAAATTGGTATTTCTGAATCAAAGTAATTACTTTACAACATTATAAGTGAGGGGCGAAACAATTCACTATTTTATTCAAAAGCATACAATAATGAGATATACAATATTTATACCCATTTTTTTTCTTTTTATGATATTATTAACAAACTGTTATTGTCTTCTGTTATGATTTTATTTCTTCATGACTTTTCATGAATTAAAATTGCCTACAATGTAACAATCAACACTGCAGTGTTGAAAAGAGTTCATTTGTTTTTTTGTTTTTTTTCATCTACTTCTTGTTGAACTTGTGTAGCTGAGCCGATTTTGCAGACAGGCAAGCATGATCCAACAAGAGCAGTATTTGGGAAATTGGAACTGCACATTGATCTTTTGATGTTGGCCAGTTGAAAGCATTAGCAGGACTCAGAGGTGTCATAGAGGAGATGGGCTTTATCTTGCAGCTCATGAGAGACACGTATTATGTGTTCCACCCACCATACACATAAGAAATGAAGTGGCTCACTACAAAGCCTTCTATTGTATATTGTGGTCTCTGCATTTCACACACAGTAGCAGGCTGCATTTCGTGGAGAACCGTTTTTGCAGCGTTTATGCCACTCCAGGATGCAACCCAGTAGTGACTTGATTGAATTCCTACCACAGGCTTCATAGTAGACCACTCTTCTCTATTTTTTAAATAGAATTCTCTTAATGTACTTTCATTTAGAGTTAAGACTTTCATGTTTGTTACTAATGTTGGTATGGTGTTTACAAATCCAGTAGCATCTCTTATAGCATCAACAGCTTCATGCTGGAGGTTAAATCTTGTTGCAAGATATTTACAGAGGCCTCCTACCCTATCAAACCCACTTTTTCCATGTTTTACTTTAATTCCTATACTACAGTCTTGACCAGGCTCATAAAGATCAAAGCAGTTTTTAAAATCAGATGCTGCACCATCAGTCACATACACATGTTTAGGAAATGCATGGCCTGTAGATGCTATGTCATCAATTATCATGCTGACAGCATAGCATGTATGTGTCCTGTCATGAATGAGATCATCACTGACAATAACAAAATGGTGTGATGTTCCAAGGAAGTGAGCAACACATACGAATATTGGTAGTGATGATGTGTGACAGTGGTAACTCTGAAATTTAGTTCCACAGAGCAACAGACTAGTTCTCAGCAAATTCGAAATGAAGAACTACTGTGTCAGTATTCTGGGATGTGGCTGTTTTACTTCTGCTATGACCTGTCTCTGAATCCTCCAGATATGATGGCGAGCTATTACTTTCATGACCCACACCTAGCCTCAGTCACAAACTCCTCTGGCTCAACTGTCTTCTTCACCAACTTTCCTCCCTCCCACAATCCATTGTCTGTATGCTGAAGCTGTACGGTAATGCTTCAACAGTCATCACTTCAGCACAAGGACTCATTGCACACTCCTGCAGGCAATACTTACCTCGCAGCTCTAAACATATACACAGGTCCATCTTGGTGTATTTCTTTCCCCTATGCTGTTTTTGGTGAAACAAATAAGTTTCAAATTAGTACAGTAAATACATGTGCATAGTTACTCCACTCACTGGCATTTTACCCATTTTAGTCATAAGGAGTAGAATTTTGTGAGACCAATTTTTAACTTTGTGTCCTCCTTTTTCATTAGTAGATATGCTTCTCTTATTGATTTTGTTACCTTTTTAACTAACACAGATAACATCAGCCTCTTAGGATTTCGCCTGCTGCAATCTTTGTCATCACTTAAGTAATATTCCTGAGCAACAGTAAGTGTATCATATTGCAACGGATAGCCACAGTACGAATGTGGGCATGCCCAAATGCCTTTCTCATTCTTTATTTTACGAGCTTTTGAAATCAGATAATGTGAGGAAGTGGGTATGTATTTCTGTATCTGCTGTGTAGAGTACCAACGTGATATCAGTGTCAATAACTGTACCTTCCCAGTATATGTAGCTTCTGAGATACCAGTATTTAGGCTTTGAAATCACACATCACATTTTGTGCACATGTCACTGTCTTCAGGTTCTGCACCGAGTGCAATTACATTATACACTACACAAAGTATCGAAGATGTTGGTTGCGTAAAACATATTTCAGTTTCTAAATTATTAATGGAACATCTCAAATAAAGATGTGAAACAAATACTAACACAGGGCATACTCTTTGATTTGAAGCTGGCACAGTACTTACAGTAGAATATCTTTGGCTTCCATCTGACAACCATGCCTCCATCCTTGCTTCCCTCCCTGTTCATCTTTCCCTGTTGCCTCATAACCTGGGTTGTGAGTAACTGAATCCACTTTCCCTTCTTCTCTTTCTTTCCCCTCTCTCCTCCCTGATGAAGGAACAAAGTTCCGAAAGCTAGGAACGTAAATTTTCTGTTCTGTTTTGTGTATCTATAGGCTGTACTGAGCTGAGGTAAGTACTGGTCAGCTCCTCTATCTCTTTGTTAATGTTTCAACTTCTTCCACTTTTCTTTTTAAGTACTGTTTGCTTCTTGTGCTTCTTATCTTCTCTGGACCTTTAAGGGGGGATACAGCAGAAAAGCTGACATTCAATGTGTCAACAGCTTCACACATCTGCACTGTCTTCTTCAGTTTCACATTTGAGTGATGATGGTCATTCAGATGGGTTGTCATTAAATTCCTTCTTGTAGTGACTGTAGCAGTTCCTGCAGAATGGATGTGGTGCTAATACCGTTACTTGAGGACCAAGATATTTCTGCAATACCTTGACAGATTTCCAGCAACTGTGAACTGTTTTCATTTTTCTTAAACATAGTCCACACACCTGACTCTTTAACTACAGTATTTTCTCACTGACATTGTATCCAAAAACTTTCAAACCAGACACACAACTCGATGCAGAATGGTTTATGTGCAAATACTCACTCATCTGTATAAAAAGAAAAGCGCTAGAAATAGTGTTGCTAACATGCATATTGTACACTAGAAATTCAGTTTTGTGAAATATGCAGAATGTTATTTAAAAAATACACATTTTTCAAAGGACTTTACCATTTACAAAAATTAAGATAAATGGAAAATACTTAATTTCTTTATACTTATGATACAGACGTCTAATATATATTTTTTGCAGAGAAATTCATGAGCACAAGTTGACACGAGTGATATGTTTTGAGATAAAATCACCCAGTACTTGGAAGGAACTTTCCTAAAAAGTTGACAGAAATTCTTCTATAAAATAAATTAAAAATACAAGTAAGGCACAAGTAACTAAAGGTATCAAAATGTCATGTAAAAGCAAAAGATAAATGTATACAAAGGCCATAATAAATTGAGATTGAATATTACTTGCATTCTACAAAAAATAAACAAGCAAATACTGCAAAATTTTAAGTAAAGTCATTAAATTGTCCAGAAAGATTCACATCTTTTATAAACTAATGATGCGGTAATTATGTTAAAATGATATGGGATATTGTGAAATGGAAGACAGGACAACCAGTCAGTATGTGATGTACCATAAGAAGTAAGCTAAATGACAAAATAGTGACTGCAGTTTAATTCTTCCATTCTAAATGTATGATTAAATGTCCATTTGAAGAATCAAGAGAATAAATTAAAAATCTCGTTCAACAAAACATTAGGCAGTTAAAAGTAACACCAATATCCTTTAATAAAACAGATAGACTTTTAAAACTTTTAAAAAACAAATGCTCACATGCTGTTCATGCAATTTCAAACAGAATTCTTAAATGCTGTTCTAATTTAATGCATAAATAATGTCCTTGTTGATATATGTAATGAATCACTGGCACAGGGAATTTTTCCAGACAGATTAAAATATGCAATTGTTAAACAAGAAAGATGCTAAGAAAGAGTTAAATAATTATCATCCATTTTCATTACTAACATCTTTCTTTCCAAAATATTCGAAAAAGTAATGAACACACATCAAAAAAGTCTTGCATCACCTCGGTTCTGACAGTTCCAGAACCTGTACAGAAAATTGCAATAGATATCAACATAAACGTCATTATCGCCCTTTTTATTGCTCATGAAAACCACACATTGCTTGTTGTACCACCATACAACGAGACCTTCAGAGGTAGTGGTCCAAATTGCTGTAAACACCGGTACCTCTAATACCCAGTAGCATGACCTCTTGCATTGATGCATGCCTGTAATCATCGTGGCAAACTATCCACAAGGTCATCAAGGCACTGTTGGTCCAGATTGTCCCACTCCTCAATGGCGATTCAGCGTAGTTCCCTCAGAGTGGTTGGTGGGTCACATCGCCCTTTTCAGTCTGTCCTAGACATGTTCGGTAGGGTTCATGTCTGAATAACATGCTGGCCTCTCTAGTCGAGCGATGTTGTTTTCCTGAAGGAAGTTATTAACAAGATATGCACGATGGCGGTGCGAAGTTTAGTCCATGAAGACGAATGCCTCGCCAATATACTGCTGATATGTTTACACTATTGGTCAGAGGATGGTATTCACGTATCATACAGCTGTTACTGCACCTTCCATGACCACCAGTGGCATATGTTGGCCCCACATAATGCCACCCCAGAATAGCAGGGAACCTCCACCTTTCTGTACTCGCTGGACAGTGTATCTGCGGTGTTCACCCTGACCGGGTTGCCTCCAAACATGTCTCCAACAATTGTCTGGTTGAAGGCACATGCGACACTCATCGGTGAAGAGAATGTGATGCCAATCCTGAGCGGTCCATTCGACATGTTGTTAGTCCCATCTGTACTGCACTAGATAGTGTCTTGGATGGAAAGATACATATATATAAGTACAATCTAACTTCTGCACCATTTCAGTGCAGTAATGGGTTCATTCTAAATAAGTATTGTAGTAATTCTATTACTTGTTTATAATCCTATTGTTCAATATAGTGGCATTGCTGTCACGGTTCTTTGAGCCATAATCCTTAGGTAGTGGTCATCTACTGCAGTAGTAGCCCTTCGGTGGCCTGAGCAAGGCATGTCATCGACAGTTCCTATCTCTCTCTATCTCCTCCATGACCAAACAACATCACTTTGGTTCACTCTCAGACGCCTGGACACTTTCCTTGTTGAGAGCCCTTTCTGGCACAAAGTAACAATGCGGACGCGATTGAACGGTGGTATTGACCGCCTAGGCATGGTTGAACTACAGACAACACGAGCCGTGTACCTTCTTTCTGCTGGAATGACTGGAACTGATAGGCTGTCGGACCCCCTCCACCTAATAGGTGCTGCTCGTGGATGGTTGTTTACATCTTTAGGTGGGTTTAGTGACATATCTGAATAGCCAAAGGGACTGTGTCTTTGATACAATATCCACAGTCAACGTCTATCTTCAGGAGTTCTGGTAACTGGGGAGATGGAAAACTTTTTTGATGTGTGTAGTGAAGAGCAGCCTCATATTTAAATAGAAAAAATGATGGAGCTCATCACAGTTTGGATTCCAGAAGAATTACTCAATTACAGAAGCCATATATACATTAACTCTCCAAATTTTACAAGTGTTAAGTAATAAATCTTCACCATTTGGTGTTTTCTGCGATCTTTCCGATGCATTTCATTGTATAGATCATGTTAATACCTGTTAGAAATTTTCCTTTTTTTTATTGATGGTTTTACACACACCTTGTTTGATCATACCTAACAAATAGAGTACAAAACTTTGTACTTAATAGTTCAACCAATGTTGGAAGCAGACAAAATTTTAGGAACTTGGGGTAAATCGTGAAGGGAGTCCCATAAAGTTCAGTTTTGGGTCAACTACTATTCCTTACACATGTGAATGGCATTCCACTTAACATGCATAAAGTAGAATTTGTATTTTTTGTAGGTTATACTGTTGTTATAATAAATACCATTAGAGCAAAGGCCACAGAAGAGATAGTTAACTATGTTTTTTTTTAAATAATTATTATGTTGTTCTCTGAAAATGGACTCTCCCTAAATTTTAAGAAAACACACTCTACTCAGATCTGTTCAATAACCAGAATCAAACCAACAATTGACATAGCATGTGAACAGTAGTCAATAAACAGGGTAGAATGCTCCAAATTTTTTGTCTACATATTGATGAAAACTTCAACTTGAAATAGAATATTACTGACCCATTCAAACAATTACGTTTGTGGTGGATCTGAGCAGCAAAACTAATGGCAGAATAACTAAGGCAGTTAGTGAAGATAATATGCACTTTATTACTGGCACCATGGTACAAAAAAAAGCCTGTGCACATAAAACTTTTGTTCACAGCAGACTGAACTCACTAAAGATATTCCCATCACAGGTGCTCTCACCACTGAGCAAGAAGTATCCTTCTCTCTTCTATCATTATCAAATCTGCAGCCACAACAAGTTCAGCTAGTTTTGCTCTTCATATAATTGTTAATCTTGGAATCAAAAAAATCAGCCTCCTGTCATATTTCCACTCAATAATGTCTAATGCAATAATTTTCAGGTGAGAATCATCACTTAGAAGGAAAGTATTTATTGCACAAAAGTTACCAGTAAGAATAATACATGGTGTTCACCCACAACTCATGTCGGTACCTCTTCAAGGAACTAGGCATTTTAACTATGTCATACAATATGTGTATTCGCTAATGAAATTCATCATAAATAATTCATCACAATTTGAAAAGAACAGTGTTGCACATGCCTACTACACTAGAGGAAAAAATATCCTGTATTATGCATTATTGAAGCTGATCATTTGTCCAATAACATAACATATCTGACAGGTAGCAAAGTAAATTTTAAATCTAATCTAAAATCATGTCTCCTGGGCAACTCCTATTCCATTGACAAATTTTTATTTAAAAACTGAAAGCCTGTAAAAAAACCTAGCTTTTAACTGTAGTTGCATGAATAGGGCTCAATAAATAATGTACTCATTAGTGTTAACACTAATCATATATGCATATACTGTAAACTAACCCGTTCCACATCATTTCGATAGAAGAACTGTTGAAATAATCTATGTGCCATGAAACTAATTAACTAATGGTCACCACCTGACAGAGTTAAAATACTGAAATGTGCCATACAAAATTCATAAAAACATTTGCAGCTAATTATGGGTGTTAATTCTCCAAAAACTGGTGGCTGTTGTTCCTTACAAAGAACAAATGACAAGATTACACCCTGTGCCCCACTGCATCCCAAGTGAAAGCATTCTAGGGGCACAACAACCCCAAACAGTGTCAAACCTATTCAGATTGTTAACACACAGAAACTATCAGCACTTTGCTGTATGACAGGGCAGTATATATTCATTTATGTTCTACTAGTGTCAATATTTCTTGCTCCTTTTGTAAACATCTACACACTTTATTTGGGGTGTCATTGGAGAAATACAAAATATTTTGATAGATAATGCTGTAGCAATGCTAATTTAGTACAAAAGCGGTAATATCAGTGCAGTGTGTGGTATAGTGTTTAATCACTGTAGGAACATAAATATTTTCATTCTCTCTTTACCTCTGATTCGTTTGCAGATGGCATGTGCTTTACAATACAAGTAATTTTGTAGTGCTTTGTTAATATTTTGAACACTATGCAGTCAAACTGCAACTTTTTTATTTTTTTATTTGGTATGCGTATTCCATAGATCCATACATGCGAGTGATTCGCCTGGATGTGGAACGTGTCAATACAATTGTACAAATGCAATTAATCCTACAGAATAGTAATATAATACAATGATATAGATATTAATAAGTATCACTTTTTCTCATTTAGAAGCCGTCATTTAACTAGTATAGCAATTCTCAATATAACATTATAACTATAACATAAACACTATAACATTAACATAATATTGTATAGTCCATCTAATAACTAAGAGACTAAATACATCTATTACTAAGGGAGGGCATTACTTCTGGAAAAGAATTCATCTAACGAGTACAGTGCATGGTCAAGCAGGTATTTTTTTAACATACCTTTGAACAGTGTTTCATTTTCTCTTGTACATTTAATATGATTAGGCAATGCATTAAAAGTCTTTATAGCAGCATACTTTACTCCCTTCTGTACAAGTGTTAAATTTTTTAGTTCAACATGTAGATCATCTTTACCTCTAGTATTGTAGTTATGGTATGAACAATTTGTTTCATACTGAGCATAGCCTTTACTAACTACCTTCATCAGAGAGTATATGTACTGACATGTTGTGGTCAGAATACCTAACTGTGTAAAAAGTTTTCTACATGAGGTTCGTGGAGGAACCCTACACATGATTCTGACTGCTCTCTTCTGAGCAGTTAAGATTTTTTTTGAGGCTGATGAATTACCCCAGAATATTATGCCGTAACTCATTAATGAGTGAATGTACCCAAAGTAAGCTGATTTTAAAATGTTGATGTCCCCAAAATGAGTAATGATTCTTAGAGCAAAAGTTGCTGATGAAAGCCTTTTTAGAGTAGGGGACACATGGTGTTCCCAGTTGAGCCTACTGTCAATGTGAACCCCCAGGAATTTAGTGGATTGCACCTGTTCTAGTTCCTGGTTGTCATGAGCAATTACTATATTTTCTAGAGTTTTATTTTTTGTGTGGAACTGTATAAAATTAGTTTTTTTAATATTAACTGAAAGAGAATTAATTGAAAACTAAGCTGTAACGTCTCTGAGTATATAATTAACATCAGTCTCCAGATCAGCAGTAGACTAACCATCTATGACAATGCTTGCATCATCAGCAAACATTGTGAATTCACAATTTTTACTAATGGACCGGGGTAAATCATTAACATATATTAAAAACAGCAAGGGTCCAAGGACAGATCCCTGGGGAACTCCATGCTGAATTTTGCCCCATTCAGAATCCACTAGATTAGAAGATCCTTTGTTGCAGCCATTTAGAACCACCTTTTGTTTCCTGTCTTAAAGATATGATTTTAGCCAGTTACCTATAGGCCCTTTGAATCCGTAATGAGAAGCCTTCTCCAAGAGTATCTTGTGGTTTACACAATCAAAGGCCTTGGAAATATCACAGAAGACACCAACTGTTGACTTCTTTCTATTAATAGACTCAAAGACATCATTTGTGAGTGAATATATGGCACACTCTGTGGAAACCCCTTTCTGAAAACCAAACTGTCTGTGGTTAATAATATTAAGTTTATCAAGATGTGCCACAATCCTGTTATACACTGCCTTTTCAAGAACCTTTGAAAATGTTGTTAAGAGAGAGACAGGACGATAATTTTTGACGTCTGTAGCATCGCCAGACTTGAAAAGAGGTCACACAATGGCATATTTCATTCTCTCTGGAACAACTCCCTCATAAAGAGACGCATTGCAAATGTGAGCAAGTACTACACTTATATCATTACTGCAGGCTTTCAACAGTTTACGAGAGATGTTATCTATACCTGAAGATCCTTTACTTCTCAATGAGTGAATTATTTCTTTTTATTTCATTAACAGTTATGGGTGTTACATTTATATCATTAAAACATTGTGGGAGGTTAAGTTTCAGAATATCTGCAGCTTCCCTTACGTCACCACTGCAACCTATTTGGGAGGTGACACTTAGAAAGTGGTTGTTAAATGTGTCTGCTATCTGTTTACTATCAGTTATTTCCAAATCGTTAATTTTTAGGACAGTAGTTTTTTCATTGTCAGATGGTGCAGTACCTGTTTCCCACTTTATTACATTCCAAATCGTTCTGATTTTATTGTTTGAACAGTTAATTTCAGATTGTATGCACATACTTTTAGATTTTTTAATGACTTTAGTTAAGATTTTGCCGTATGTCCTATAATATTTCATCTGGAGGGGATTATTGGATTGTCTGGATGTTATATACAGTTCTCTTTTTCTCTGGCATGATATTTTTATGCCCTTGGTGAGCCATGGTTTCTTGCTTGATTGCCTGTTCTGTAGTCTACAGACCTTTTTTCGAAAGACATTTTTAAATATACCTGATAATTCATCAGTAAATAAATTATATTTTGTATTAACATCATTTGCAAGATAAACATAACTCCAGTCAGTCTCCCAAATGCATAATTTGAATTTTTGGATATTTTCCTCATTCATGTTTCTAATGGTTTTCCACTGTGCACTAGCTTTATTCTGATTTGTATTAAAGTTGTCAATTGTGAGTATTTGCCCATCATGATCAGAGAGACCATTCATGACTTTTTCAACTTTGATGTGATTAGTTTTACTCATATCTACAAAGATATTATCTATTAGAGTGCTGGAAGTGGCAGTAGTTCTTGTGGGAAAACTGACAGTGGAGACAAGGTTGTACATATGCATTAAATTTGCAAACTCTGTCTTAGAAGATGAGCTTTCTAGGAAATCTATATTAAAATCTCCAGTCACTATAATGTCCCTATTTTTTCTTGTGAGATACAATAGCACAGAATCTAATTGTTTCATGAATACTTTAAAATTACCAGATGGAGCCCTGTATACTGCTACGATTACCAGTTTCTTGTTAGCTTCTACTATTTCTGTGACACATGCCACAAAGTCTTTCTCTACCAATATTTCTCTACATCTATTGTATTAAAGGACAGGCTGTTTTTCACATAAATAACTGCCCCACCTTTGCACATATGCTTTCTACAAAATGAGGTAGCTAAAACATAGTTTGGTATATTGAGCATTTCGATGCCAAAAGTCACATCGTGTTCTGTCAGACAGAGAATATGAGCACAATTTGCGCCTGTTGGTTCATCAATATTCACAATAAGTTGGTCTAACTTACAGAGCAGGCTTTGAATATTTTGGTGAAAAATTTTGAGCTTATTTTTAATTACATGATTAGTTGTCGTGCTGCCACTGTTGGGACTGAGTTTTATTTCTTTTGACGTACCAGTATTACAGGAACAGTTTTCTGCAGGGAAGAGGGAGCTATTGTGCTGGTAACACCCACATTTGTTGTTATTAACTACATTACTTACATTCTGATTGGAACCTTCCCCCTTCTGCCCCAGTACCATAAAAAATCCCCATTTGCAGCTGAGGACTTTCTTGATCTCAGTCACATCCTATGTGGAGCAGCTGCAGTCAGTACTGTGCTCCTTTTTTCCATAGAGGGTGGATGTCTTGTTGGTGAGGTTTCTACACTGTCAGCTTGTACACTTGATTCTGTGGGGGTTGGTGTTGCTGTTTCTGCTATTGATGACTGTTCTTCCTCCTTAAATGCAGCTGCTTCACAAGTTGGCAGTGGACTAACGTTTCCCACTTGAGTTGTAACTGCTGGTGCTGTCTTGCTTTTGTATAAAAGACCTATTTGTGTTGATTCACATACAGGTGCTCCTGCATATGAAGTCTTCCCTTGAGCTGTTCCATTAGGTTTGAAGGAGTATTTTGACGACACTGTCTGTATTTCTTCCAATGGTACAGTTTCAATGGGCACAGGTGCTTTTAGAATGATTGGAGGAGTGATGTTTTCAAATAGTTTGAATGTTTCTCCTAATAGTGCTTTAGCGAGTACACGTTTTCCTAGCCGGTTCCTTTGCATTCCATGTCGAGTAAAATGGTTTCTCTCTTCGGAATTACTGTCCAAAAACTTCACGTCCTTGAATGCTTTGCATACTTTTTGAAACATTCTGTTTGTGAATTTGATTTCATTATTTACACATGAACTGTTTATTAGGTCATGTCTATGTGGGATCCTAACGACGATTGTTTTTCTTGACGAGATTCTATCCAGTGCATTTCGCAATGCTGTGATTGCATCTTTCGACTCATTTTTATAAACATCGTTAGCTCCAGCAATAATTACACAAACATCGTTTGCTTGAGGGCTTAAATCTTTAATTATTTGCTGGAAAGGAGCCCCGGGTTTTGCTGTAGCAGTAACGGAAAATTTAGATTGCATATCCGTAAGAATAGTGGCTAAATCTCGTCCATGGCTGTCGGCAAAGATACAAACTTTTGGTTTTGTCTCGTCTTCTCTCAATAATTTCATTTGTCGGTGTTTCTCTTGTGCAATGGGCGCAAACGAGTTTTTCGTAACTATAGCAGATATTGGAGCAGTTTGAATTTCAGTAACGGTTTCTTTGAGAGTGTTGTAGTTTTCACTTTGTACATTTTTCACACAAGGATTAAAATCGACATTCAAAGAATTAATTAACGATTCGATGTCATTCATATATTTTTTAGCTATAGCGAGTTCTTTTTTCAGCACATCAGAGATGAGTTCTTCAGTACCAGCATCATACATCTTGACTGGACTTTTTCGACCACTGCACTGAACAAAGCCACATACACAATTCGGATTTATCACTTTTCTGTTCTTCATACACGATAGATGGATCCATATATGTGAGAAAGAGCACAAACGGATGCCGCTATGAACACTGTTTTGGCAGACCATTCACTTTAAACTAAACGTAATACGATTTTCTACGGTGCGATTTACTACTGCTTGCATACTCGACGCCATCTTAGTTACACTGAAAAGCAGTCCATCATAATTATAATCATCTACAGAGTACCAGTAGAAAACATCCCAAAGTTTCTTGCTCAGTTAGAAACTTTAGAAGAGCAACAGTAAGATTATTTTATGTGGAGATTTTAACATTGACCTATAATCAACCAACAGTAACCATAGACGATTACAAACATTGAATCTTGCTTTAACTTCGCCTAAACATCTCATTCCCAACTAGGGTAGATAACTGCAGCAAGACTAAGATTGACACTGTTTCCCTGGGCCCTTCACAATATTATGATGCAAAAATACAGGCTCTAGCAAATGATCTATGTGATCATGATGGTGACTTAATCAGCAACATGTTATACTATTTACATAGCCAGTCTATGGAAACTGGGGTATTTCCTAATAGGTTAAAACATGCTACATTGATGCCAATACGCAATGGTGAGGAGACACATGTAATACCCAAATTTGGTTTATCTCTCTGGTGTCAGTTCTTTCAAAAATATTTGAGAGGGTAGTGTACAAAAAGCTATGTAAATACATAATACGAAGTGGCTCACTGACACCCTCCCAATTCGGCTTTCATGAAGGGCTCTCCACAGAGGGGGCAATATTCAATCTCACTAAAGAGATTCTGGATAAGCCAAACTGTAAAAGGTATCCTGTAGAGATTTTCTGTGATCTCACTACAGCTCACGACTGTGTAAAACATAATGTATTAGTACAAAAACTGTCACACTACAGTATCAAAAACTAACCATTGGTTTGGCTACAATCTTATTTACATAACAGGAAACAAAGAGTTGCCCTAATAGGTGCAGGTGAAACAGTAAAATCAGAGTGGAGAACCATTAAGTATGGTGTTCCCAAGGCTCTTCTTATCTTCCAAGTGTACTTTAATGACCTACCAGCATCAGTAAATAACAGTGCAAATACAATAATGTTTACTGATGATGCTCATATCTTGATCAAGGTTGTGGAATCCTCAGTGTAGATTATAACTGAAACAATAACTCAACAACTATACAAATGGTTTGCAAACAGTCTTTCATTAAACCTCTCAAAAGCAAATTTAATGCAATTTCAGATACCAAGTAACAAGCCTCATGTCCTTGATATAGATATAAATGGCCATACAATAAATGAAAATTCACACATAATATTTCTAAGAATAAAAATTAATAATAAATTAAGATGGAATGAACATATAGTCTACGCACTCAAGAAACTAAGCTCAGAAAGTTTTACACTAAGGGCTATTGTGCCCTTTGTTGACAGGGAAACAATAATTTGAAGAAACAAGTGGTCTTGGTTACAATGTTAAAACATTGTACTATTATTTTGTCAAATTTAGCATATTGCCACTCTCTGATCTCATACAACATAATATTCTGGGGAAATGCTCAAAAGTAAAAAAAGTTTTGAAAATACGAAAACGAGCAATGAGGTTGATCTGTAGCATCTTTCACAAGGATTTAAAGTCACTTACTCTTGTACAAAAAGGTGTGCATTATTCAGGAACACACACTTTCATAAATTTTCATAACTTGCCAGCAGCCATAAAAAGCTTAACAACCAATGAAATTCAGTTTAAGAGAAGCCTAAAGGATTTATTGGCGGCCAACTCCTTCTCCACTGATGAATTTCTCAGTACGACCAACTGATTGTGTGTGTGTGTGTGTGTGTGTGTGTGTGTGTGTGTGTGTGTGTGTGTGTGTGTGTGTGTATGAGAGAGTGTATGTGTGTATTAATAAAATATTTTTTTTATTTTTAAATTCAATGTACTAATGCGATCTTAGTAAAAGAGTGCTGTAAAATGATCCTTTCATATAGTGTTCACTTTAAAAAAAATATATGACGATCATTCCACTTGGGACCTGTGGAATGTACATTAGCTTATTTGTTTTAGTTGTAAATATTTGTCATGTATTATTGTTTTTCTGACATGTTCTACATCCTGGAGGACCTCCGCACTATCGATCAAATGGAATGAAAGTAAATCTAATCTAAACATTTCAAATAGGACATCCAGCAGGCACCTATTCAAGACAGCTGGGATATTGACACTCGCAGGTCAGTACATATACTAGTTGATGGTTTTTGAAAGAACAAAAATATCTTTGCTAAACTAACTGTGATTTCCACAATCATAACACATACCAGAGGCAAAGCCGTCACGAAGACTCAGCTATTTTCAATATGGAGGTATCCAGCCTCAAATATGCGTTCACAATAAGCTCACACTGAATATAAAAATGGACATTGACAACACTCATGTATTCAAGATGAAATGAATAGATTAGATTAGATTAGATTTACTTTCATACCAACTGATCCGTAGTGAGCAGGTCCTCCAGGATGTAGAACATGTCAGGAAAACAACAACACATGACAAATATTTACAACTAAAACAAGTAAGCTAATGTACCATTCCATAAGTCTGAAGTGGAATGATTGTAATTTTTAATGAACGCTATGAAAGAGACATTTTACAAATACTAATGCACAAAATAAAAAAGTTTTTTTTATTTATTTATAAGGTAATAAAAGTGTAATACAACTACTATAATACTTATTTACAATGAACACATTACTGCACTGAAATGGTTCAGAAGTTAGATTATACTTACACACACACACACACACACACGCATATTTACTATGAACACATTACTGCACTGAAATTGTGCAGAAGTTATAATATCACACACACAAATCAGTTAGCTCTACTGAGAAATTCATCAATGGAGGGAAGGAGGTAGCCACCAATAAATCCTTTAGGCTTCTCTTAAAATGAATTTCATTGGTTGTTTAGCTTTTTATGGCTGCTGGCAAGTTATTGAAAATGTGTGTTCCTGAATAATGCACACATCTTTGTACAAGACTAAGTAACTTTAAATCCTTGTGAAGATTATTCTTATTTCTAGTATTGATTCCATGAATTTAGCTGTTGGTTTGAAAAAGTGATATATTTTTAATGACAAATTTCATTAAGGAATAAATACATTGGGAAGCAGTAGTTAGTATCCCTAGTTCCCTAAATAGGCTTCTGCAGGATGTTATCGAGTTCACACAACATACAACTCTTACTGCACGTTTTTGTGGATGGAAAACTTTAACTTGGCTTGATGAATTACCCCAAAAAATAATCCCATATGACATTATAGAATGAAAGTAAGCATAGTATGCCAGCATTTTCATTTTTATATCCCCTATGTCTGACACAATTTGCATTACTAATAGAGATTTGTTAAGATGCTTCAGCAGTTCTGTGGTGTACTCCTCCCAGTTGAGTTTATTATCAAGCTGTAATCCCAAGAATTTAGCACTGTCCTCTTCTTCTATCTGCGTATCATCATATGTTAGGCACATACTCGTGGGACACCCCTTACAAGTTCTGAACTGCATGTAGTGTGTTTTTTTTTTAAAGTTCAATGACAGAGAATTGCCTAGGAACCAGAGATTAATGTCCACAAATATTTTATTAGCTGATATTTCTAAGACTAGACTGGATTTGCTATTTATTGCAATGTTTTTATCATTGGCAAACAAAACGAACTTGTCATCTGGTAATGTTACTGATGAAAGGTCATTGATATACACAAGAAAAATGGAACCTTGTGGGACCCCACATGTAATTAGTTCCCAGTTGGATGATGCCTGATAGCTTGATACATGTCTATTTCCTAATAACACCCTTTGTTTCCTGCCAGAGGTATAAGATTTGAACCATTTTGTAGCATTTCCTGTAACACCGTAATATTCTAATTTACTTAAAAGGATATTGTGAATTACACAGTAAAATGCCTTTGGCAGATCACAAAATATACCAGATGCTGGCAATTTTTTGTCTAATGAATTAAGTACATTTTCACATTAAGTGTAGATAGCCTTCTCAGTATCAGAACCCTTTAGAAATCCAAAGTGTGACTTTTACAGTATGTTATTTGAAATAAGATGGTTATAAAGCCGATTGTTCATTACTTTTTCTAAAATTTTTGAGAATGCTATTTCTTTATCTCCCTTCTTAAACAGTGGCTTATATTCAGCATATTTCAACCATTCAGGAAATATTCCATTGATAAATGACTAGCTACACTGATAGCTTAATATGTTACTTAGCTCAGAATCACATTTTTAATTAACTTTGTTGATATTTCATCATACACACTAGTATTTCTGTTGGGGTAGTGAGGGTCAAATTCATATTATGGAAGTTACTTGAAATGTCTGGTCTGAGGTATTCCATAGCAGCATCTACCGAACCTGACAACCCCATCTTTTCAGTAACAATTATAAAATGTTTGTTAAAAAGTTGTGCAATACTATACACATCTGTCACCAATGTATCATTTACTCTTAATGCTATTTGTTCCTCTTCATGTCTGGTTCTACCGTCTCCTCCTTCACTATATCCTATATTGTCTTTATTTTGTTATCTGATATGACTATCTTTTCCTTGTAATATATTTGCTTTGATGTCTGTATTACAGTCTTTAATATTTTGCAGTCTTTCTTGTAATGTGCTGTAGCATCAACATTGGAACTGTTTCAGATTGACAGATACAGTTTTCTTTTTGTTTTACAAGATACCCCTATTCCTTAAGTAATCCATGACTTCTTTGTAGGCTTTGCTCTAACCTTGGTAAGTTTTGGGGGAAAACAGCGTTCGAATATGGTAAGCACTTTATTAGCAAAAGTGTTATATTTTTCATTCATGCCATGAGCACTGTAAACATCAGTCCAGTGAATGTCTCTGAGGAGTGTCCTAAAATAATCAATTTTTGGCTTATTGATTACGCTCTTGAGCTCAGATTTAACAGATTTAATATCCTGTTCAGTATTAACATTTAACAGAAGGAACTGCATGTCATGGTGTGAGAGGCCATTGACTATTGGTTTTGTAATATAATTTTGTTCATTGAACTTTTCTATAAAGATATTATCAATGGCTGTTTGTGAGCAATTGGCTACCCTAGTGGGGAACTTCCTCATAATCCAGACTGTATATAATTTAAATGAATTTCTAGGGCAATAAGATTTGAATAAGATCTTTTTTGTTATAAATGTTTTAATTT
This sequence comes from Schistocerca americana, assembly GCF_021461395.2. Classification (NCBI taxonomy): domain Eukaryota; kingdom Metazoa; phylum Arthropoda; class Insecta; order Orthoptera; family Acrididae; genus Schistocerca; species Schistocerca americana. The sequence goes on from NC_060119.1 coordinate 792,330,935, forward strand.
GTATGACAGTGTGTGTAATAATGTATAACTTGTATATGTACTGTCTGCAGTACTGTTGTTTTTCTTGAAACCTTGAATTTAATATTGTTTATCTTGTATTTATATTGTTTACAATACTGTTTTTCTTCTTTTTGCCTGTATACTATTGTATTCATCTGAGTTGTTCTACGTTAAGTACAGATTTGTATAGAATGTGATTTAAGAGGACCAAATAAAAATCACATAAAATAAAATAAAATAAAATACTTTACAGTAATATTTAAAAGATTTTTTTAGATGTTCCAAATATTTTTGCTGTTTCTTAATTGTTTTTTGTTAAGAGATGTTATAGAATAAGTCGTGTAAGCAAGATTTGTTGAGTGTATTAAGCATTCTTTTAGAGCTCCCACTTGTCTTTAGTCTGTCAGTATCGGTAGATGAAGTATTTGGGAATCTTAGTGCGCTCTGAAAGAGACTCCTGTAGCTGCTGGATAAGTGAAAAATAGTATCATGCTCTCGACAGACTTTTAATTCACATTAATACAATAATAACAAGGAGATTACCAATTTTCATAATATTACTTAGCAGTAATTTTAAAGTGGAGAAAGACTAATGGACTAATAAGATCTACAAAACAGTCAACGCTGTATGATCAGCAACTTCCATAAGATTTAGTGATCTGTGACTTAAACGTAGTTCCTAAATTACATTATAAATTATCTTAAAAATAAAAACTAATGTTGATTGGCGGTATTTCTCAAACACACGTTCTCTCACAATAAGTACTGCCCATTCACAATATGTACTGCATCACTGATTCAGGGCATTTTTCCAGACAAATTAAAGTATGTTTTGCTAAAGCTTTTTGGAACATATGAAGAGATGTGAACAATGACCGACGTGTTTCATTGTTGACACTCTTTTCTAAATCCTTTGAGGAAGTAATATCCGATCTGTGTACTAACAAAAATAATATTGAATGCAAATCATATTTTATAATTTCAAAAAGGCGACGAGTAATGTTATTTATATATTCACTAACCAATTTCAAACACTTTACCGGTAGTAAAAGTCGGTAATCTTTATGGTTGTAGGAAACGACAACCAAAGATTACTTGCTGTCAGCAATATCTTTGTATTTTCCCGATTAGCGCTGTCAATTGCAGTGTTTGTTTTTGAGGTGGTGCAGGTGGTTTCACCGAAGTGGATTCAATGTTAAACAGTAGTGACGGTGCCTTCGTGGTTTTAAGAGAAAGTTTGAGGACGTAAATGTTTCCGTGGTACTTTCGTGAGCTAGACATTGAACGGTTGGCTGAATAAGTCTAACAAGAATTGGGCTTTATACAGATTCCTATACTCTGTTAATTCGCAAAAGATTTTCTGCCGCTCGCTGCCTCTACGTATCCTTGACATGCACGACTGCGGCAGTTCAAGAGCGGAGACCGAAAATTTGTTTTTACCAGTAATTCACGAAAAACACGAGTTTCAACAAACGGCGAAGAATAATGAACTTATCCATTCATACAGCACAGTACCAGAGAAGTTACTGAGTATACACCAGGAATTAGCTAATAGGCTATCAGAATTACCATTCTCGGCACCAATCGAATACATTTATAATCCTGTGGACTACGCTTTTGATGTCCATGCTCAATTTGTAAATAAATTCTGCCAATCACAAAAGCAAATTTTATTTCTTGGTATGAATCCTGGACCATGGGGTATGTCGCAAACTGGGGTGAGTCGTTCGACCCACCCCCTTTCCCCATCGCTCCTCTTAATGGGAGAGATGACACTTTTCAAGTACTGAAGACGTTCTATTTATAAAGTGTTACATTGAACATTAAGATTAGTTCATTTCGTTTAACTTTTCAGGTACCATTTGGTGAAGTGACGATAGTGAGAGACTGGTTAGGTATTAGTGGGGAAGTTAGATGCCCGTCTAAACAATGCCCTAAAAGACCTGTGCTGGGTTTCAGCTGTAAGAGAAGAGAACTTAGTGGTTGGAAGTTCTGGAACTTCTTCAAAAGCATATGTTTGAATCCACACAGGTTCTTCAGACATGCTTTTGTTTATAATTACTGTCCATTGGCATTTATGACAGCAACAGGAAAGAATGTAACGCCAGCAGAAATGAAGGTTTGTTCTACCATTTCTATCTTCAACAAAGCAAGTGTTTATGTAAAAATTAAATTATTTCATAGATAATTGAAACTGACAAATGTTTAATGTTTGTCATAGAATGAGACCTCGTAGATTAGTAGAGCTCTTTGAAAAGTACATGTTTTTTCCGTTTACAAGCAGATGCAGACAGCCATTCTGCAAGGTTGTAGATAAGCTAATCTAAAGTAGATTAAATTCCTACCTGTTTTGTATATAAAGCTGTCATCAATCCAAAGAATGGTTTAAGTGCTACAGTGTTTTACTAAGCTTGGTCCTATTACAAATGGCATTCCCCTGCTTTCTTTCATACCGACTGAGGTGGCACACTGCTTACTGCAGCGGACTCACATTTTGGAGGATGACAGTTCAAATCCACCTCTGGCCATTAAGCTTTAGGTTTTCCGTGATTTCCCTAAATCCTCCAGGTAAATTTTGGAATGGTTCTTTCAAAGGGCACAGCTGATTTCCTTCACCATCCTTAACACAATCCGATCTTGTGCTCAGTCTCTAATGGCCCTGATGTTGGTGGAACATTAAAAATCAATCTTCCTTTGCTTTCTTTCAGTCTTTGAATTTCCTGGGAAGTACTGGAGTCCCTGTAACACGGTGTCATAATGGTCCCTTTCTGGTATTTAGTAAGGGCTGTATGAGGAAACATCAGGGGAAATAGCAAATATTTGGGGGGGAGGGGGGGACTGTTTTTCCAGTGGCCTGCAAAGATTTTCTTCTTCCGTTTCTGTCCACACCAAAAACAAACCCATGTTACATAGCAGTTACTAAAGCCAAAGTACTCCTCTCATGTTTAGCAACATTAAGCATGTAACTTGGCTGAATCACAATCGCTTCTATGAATGCAGAATAATTCTATGACGAATAAAATGTCTCTACTCCAGATATCAGCAGAAGGCAAAGGCTCACTCTTAGAGGTGCATGTACTTGAAAATTATCAGAGTTGTCAAAAGATACTTAGCAGATTAGAACAGTGTTCATATTATAATCAAATCACATTAGCATTATGTTAAACATTTAGGAGTACTGCCATTGCTACAAATGAAACTTTGAAGTTCTCTACTTCTACTTTTATTCTGCTATATCCTATAATATCAAATTCCAGGACAGCTTTGTGTGTTTCCAAAATGTATTCTGAACTAAATAATGAGCCATCACAAAGATCTATTGTGTCAATTCATGAAAGTGACATAAGATGAATTTCAGGGGTAGAATTCTAATACTGTCTAAATAACAAATCTACCTGCAGATTTGTAGTTAACAGCATTTCCCTGTTCAAAAGAAGTTGTGGCCTTAACTCATTGAACACAGGGCAGTAATGTAATAAAATGTGCGTGTGGCTAGGGCCTCCAGTTGGGTCGACCAGTCACCTCGTGCAAGTCTTTTAGAACCTGATACCAATAGCTTAAAAAAGGTGCATTTCATTTTTGAGGTTGTAATTGCGACAAGGTTTCTTGATAAATCTTTGTAATTTGTACAAGAGTTTCACACATCAGTTTCGACCATTTGCTATTATATAGTACTCAGTGTTTGAGATTTGATGTACAGTTCGTACTAAAATTCCATGACACTATGTTACGACGACATGTGCATGTGGTTGGCACTGTTTTTGTTCAGTGAAGACTAGGTACTGGTTCACTGTGGTGCCAGTGGTCCCACAGAGCTAATAAGGGGGTCATTCCATGTCAATTCAACTAATCTGAGAAAATGTTCTAGCTGTTGGTCTCATATTTGGCTGAAATGCAGCACACCAATGCTACCAAGTGTGGAACATTCATGTACACAATTCCCCTGCCAATTAGTTCCAGAATTATGGCTTGTGAAAGAAGATGGTGTGATCCGGAAATGGCAACCCTCATCTGGCAATCTATCTTCAGACCCACTTCAGCTCTTAGTAACTTTGGAACTATTCCGCACAGTCCAGTGAAATTTTTACAACCCAGTAACATCCACTTAGAAAACACACTCTATGAATCAGAACACCAACAACATATTTCTGAGGGAAAATAAAAAATTCCAAAAAAATGTAATACGTTAAAAGGTACATATTATAGGTGCCCTCTATGCCAAATATAATTCACTCAAAAAGGATATAATTTTTTTGTGGTACGCTTCATGTGACCTAAACCCACACAGAACTCATCTTGCCCATATCAGTCACAAAAACTGAGTTACATGCACACAAAAATACAAAAATTTGAAAAATTACCTGAAAAACATGGATTTTCTAAGTGTGGTAGTGCAAAAGGGACAAGTGATATCCAAACCAAATTTCAAACACTGCATAAGTGACCATAATATAATATATGGCAAAATTTCAACTTGTTATTGCAAGGCATTTGTGTACAATAAAAGTTGACAGAGATGTATTTGGTTACGTTTCTTTTAACACGATTTAGCAAGTAATAGTGATGATGCAGACAGCACAGAAAGTTAAACAATGGTAGTTTTCAGGGACAGAATGAGTCATTGTTAGGAAGGAACAACAAAGGAAACGAGCAACAATTACAGGTTAGTCATGTTTTTAAGATTCTAGTTCAGACTGGTCAGTACTGTTGTGGAAGTCAGTATGGAGGCAGAAGAGTGTACTATTGGTGCTTTTGTTCAAACAAGTTGCAGTATTGGTAGAGCTCAAGTGTCTGAATGTCATAAAACAACATATGGAACCAAATGTGGCATTCGCTTTGTACTATATGATCTGGATGAATCGGACCAAGATTTGTTGCTATGGAGATCTGGGATACACCCTGCGGGCACAAGAAGTACAGTTCCAGGAAACTTTAGTGTTTGTTATCATCATATGAAAGTGTTTCTGGATAAATATTCTTTCCTACTAAGAAGTTGATTTGATCCATTTTGGAATCATAAGGAGACAGTGAAGTGTAACCTCAGAGAAATTGATGTAAAATCAGTATTGAAAGTGAATCAGTTCATGGGACTTAACATGAAACCAGGACAAAAGTTATGTTCCAAGTGTGTTATACTGCTAAAAAATGAAGAATATTCTGATAATTTACATGATAGTGACGAAGAGTATCAGCCACCTACAACCACAGCAGATGAGCAATTAAATACTTCAGTGACTGCTCATGGTTTGTCTCCCATGAAGACACAAAGTTGGGAAACGAGACAGGCCCAGCTATGGTAGAAGAAAACTACAAGAAGCTCAAATGGAATTAAAACACAAAATAGCTGACACACTAATGGTGGAAGAGGAAGAACTATCTGCTCCAAAGGAACAGAAATCATGCCAGGAATGCTCTGATTTGCACAAAATTGTGCATGATTTGAAAGAAAAATGTGCCATATCCACACGCCAGAAAAAAGTAGCTATTCTTACCCTTGCACTTTCCAGCTGGTCTATTGACTACACTGCAAAGGAATTCAATGTTTCTACATATATGGTAAAGCAAGCTAGAAAAATAAAAGCAACCCAAGGAGTGCTTCCACAACTTCAGCAGGCTCAGGGTAAGCAATTGAGTTCAGAAATAAAGGTGGTAGTGTCAGAGTTTTATGAAAATAATGGCTACAGCCGAATAATGCCTGAAAAAAAAAAGACTATGTAAGCTAAAATGACTGTTGCTATGAAACATGTCAGAACTATATGTAGAATTCAAGAAAAAGTATCCGAATACCAAAGTAGGTTTATCATCTTTTTTTCAATCTTCGGCCAAAATGGGTTGTGCCTGTAAGTGCAAGGGGCACCCACAATGTTTGTGTATGTGAGACCCATCAAAATGCTAAGCTGATGTTTGCTGCTATAAAGGATTCTGGTCAGGATTACAAAGGTGCAATGAAGCTGCTAGTGTGTGACATCAGTTCCTACCAGTGCATGATACACAGGTGTGAAAAGTGTCCTGGTAAGGCAAATCTTGCGAAACACATGAAAAACAAACTGTATGGTGAACTCCTTATGGATGACGATGAACTTGTTTCTTATAAACAATGGACACACATGGGTCACACAAGTCTTGAAACAAATCAAAGTACAGTGGAAGATTTTGTTGAAATGTGTTGTCAAAAAACTGACAAATTGACCACACACAGCTTCACAGCAACAGCACTATCGGCTTATCTCCAGTTTTGTAAGGATAATTTGAAACAAGATAAAATTATAGTAATACTAGACTTTTCTGAAAATTATGCATTTATAGTTCAAGATGACATCCAAGGATATCATTGGGACAACAGTCAAGCAACTCTCCAGCCATTTGCGATTTACTATAGAGGTGAATCAGGTGATGCCTGTCATGAACCTGTGCGTTTTTAGTGACTATTTAATTCATGATGCCATTGCAGTTCATGCTCACATTCACACTGTCATGGCATATGTGAAAAACAAGCTGCCTCACATACATTTTGCGAAATACCTCAGTGATGGGGCAGCTAGTCAGCACAAAAACTGTAAAAATCTCAAAAATTTATGCATGCATTACCATGATTTTCAGATTCACGCAGAATGGAATTTTTTACAAATCATGGAAAAATGTATGTGGTGGTATTGGTGCTACCATGAAGCGCATGACATCACGAGCTAGTCTGCAGCACCCTGCAGATGGTCACATTCTAACACCTCTTCAATTATTTACGTGGGTACAGAAAAATATCTCTGGCATACAATCATTCTATGTTTCAAAAGATGAGGTGAAATCAGTTGAAGAGTTGCTAGAAAGCAGACTAGAACACGTTAAAACTGTTGCAGGCACAAGGAGCCATCATCACTTCTCTCCAGTGGACTCTGACAATGTGCAGATGAGCAGATTGTCCAGTTATAACTATAGGTTCATGCACAACATCTGTCTTCACAGTGTGTCTGATTCAGGATTCAGAAGCAAAAGCAGCAACATACAACCAGGTTGCTATGTTATTGCTATTTTATTTTATGATGACAAATGGTACTTAGGATGCGTTGCAGAGTGCTGTGAAGCAGAAGGTGATGTATTTGTGAACTTCATGGGACCAGCAAGATCATTTCATTGGCCGCGTTTGGCAGACAGGTGTTGGATTCCTTTTGAACATATTCTTATGACAGTTACAGTTCCTACCACAGTGTCAGGAAGACAGTACAATTTGCCACTCAATGTACAGAGTGCAGTAGCTTAAGTGTGGGAGAACTTCTGTTCAAAGGGCAATCGACTGGTTTTTAGCAGTTAAGGTGCAGTAAACATTAATGATAGGTTGTGTTAATCTGTCTATATGTTGTTGCTTAGTGATTAAATAGTTGTGGGAGAGGATAAGAAGAGGCAGAACAATATGTTTTTACAAAATTGTGTTGTGGAACAATGGCCACATCACCAAATACATCTGTCAACTTCGATTGTACACAAATGTCTTGCAATAACATGCTGAACTTTTGAGATATATATCAGTATGGTTACTTATACAGTGTGTGAAATTTGGCTTACATACCACTTGTCCCTTTTGTGCTACCACACTTCAAAAATCCATGTTTTTCAGGTAATTTTTCAATTTTTTGTATTTTTGTGAGCATGTAAGTCAGTTTTTGTGACTGATGTGGGCATGATGAGTTCTGTGTGTGTTTAGGCCACATTAAGCTTACCACAAAAAATTTATACCCTTTTTGAGTGAATTATATTTGGCATAGAGGGCACCTACAATATGTACCTTTTAACATATTACATTTTTTAAACAACAATTTGGATTTTTTCTTTTCTTTTCAGAAATATGTTGGTGTTTTGATTCATGGAGTGTGTTCTCTAACTGGATGTTACTGGGTTGTAGAAATTTCACTGGACTGTGTGGAATAGTTCCAAAGTTATTAAGATCTGAAGTTGGGTCTGAAGATAGATTGCCAGATGCGGGTTGCAATTTCCGCATCACACCACCTTCTTTCACAGGTCATAATTCTGGAACTAATTGGCAGGGGAAACTAATACTTTGTACACGAGTGTGTTCCACACACGGTAGAATTAATGTACTGGATTTCAGTCAAATCTGAGACTATGAGCTGGAGCCCCTGGTTGAACTGACATGGAATGACCAAAGGGACAGTCAACTGAAAACAAGACAGACAAAATAAAGGTGAATAAACTGTTTGTTGTTTCAAAATTAATTGCCGTAACTGGTAATAGATGTATCCTACTGTGACAGTCAATGCCTTTGTGGAAAAATGTTTGCATTTGCCAATGTAATTATGATTGTATCCAGGTGTGCACCTCTTTATCTGAAGCAAATCAACGGTCACAAATATCTCTGTTCTGGGCGCCATAAAATATGGAAACCGCTTGGGAAGAGGCAGGACTGTATGGAGGATGTGCAATGGCTTGCCAGCAAAACTTCTGCACCATTCTCAAAACAGTCTCGACAACATGCAGGCCCACCCCCTGAGGCTGTGTAAGGGCTTGCCAGTGAACCATCTGCAGCATGGACAGGCCCCATGTTGCCAAGGCTGTTCAGAGTACACTGCAGAGGTTTCGCTGAGAAGACCTTACTCATCCTCCTTACAGTCCTGATCTCTCCCCATGAAGTTTCCATATTTTTGGAGACCAGAAGAAAGACATTCATGGCTGTTGAATTGCTTAGGATGAAGACATGCACTCCTGGATATAATTATGGTTGCGTAGGCAACTGCAAACATTTTTCCATGACAGCGTTCACTCTCTTGTCTCAAAATGGAATAAGTGTATTAACAGTTACGGTGATTACTTTTGAAGTATGATTCAGTTTACTTAATTTTTCCCATCTGTCTCATTTTCATTTGACTGCCCCTTATAGAAAAGGAGGGAAATGGTATATGTCGGCAGTACTGCTTACATTATGATTATGTTCATTCCTCAATTTTTATAACATTCAAGAATCTGGGAGAGAGTATAATCATTTCTTCTTGGGCTTCTAAACATGAATACAAGCTTCAAATAGAAACTCTTTCAACCCTTGTATAACAGAATTCGTTACTCAGTCTCCAATGTGACGGAAACAGTGTCAAAAGACTGCAAGCCCTTGCCACACCTCAGTTTACTAGACTCGCTCCGATTTATGGGATTCTGCAAAACTGAACATGTATTTCTCTTAGTTCTTGTGGAACATCATAGGATTTACTTTTAAAAAAGGCTATATAGACAATGTGAACCACTGGTGAAGAGTAATGCAACTGGTTCAGAGAGAGTTTTGCAACACTCACAAATTCAAATGTAATTGAAGTTCAAAATAGGAACCAATAAGTTTTTAGAATTGTATCAGAGATAAGCAAATTTGAATGTGGACAAGTAGTTGGTGCTCATGTGGTGGATGCTTCCGTAACCAAGGTAGCCAACGTGTTTGCTGTTTCAACAGGCACCGTATTGAAGATTTTTACCATGTACAGGGAAAGCAGAAAAATATCCATTAAGTCACAAAGCAGATCAAAATTATGTACTGAATGTTCATGATGATGGTCACTGAAGAGGATTGTGATGAAAAATAAAGAGGACAGCAGCTCCAAAAGTCACTGCAGAAATGACTGTCACACGCACAAAACACACTGCGCAGGGAATGATGGGTAAGCTGGAATTCAAAAATCCGTCATCAGTTATGCAAAGGGCCTTAACAGAAAAACATGGTGCCAAAGTCCTAAAACATAACTGTGCAGATGTTCCTGTGTGTGTATGATTAAGAGTGAATGTGTTATTACTTATTACAATAAAAACTGATCACTTATCTTCGCCTACCCCCTTGTTGTAATTAAAAATAATAAATCATGTGAAACATTGATTCAAAGTTTAGCTGTTCCACTACCTTAGATTTCCTCATGGTACTTTGTAAATACTCCCCCCAGGGGGCTCACGGTTATTTCGTGAGTACGTGGGTGGCGAGCACGGGGTCCCGAGCTATTGCAGCCTTCTGTCTTTCCAGGGCTGCATTTCCGCTCCTTTCCTCTCCTAGCTCCTTCCCCTTTGCCTCACCTCTCCCTCTCTTGGTTTCCTTGTTTATGTTGGCCCCACTATCCTCCTGGTTCTGTTGGTTTTGCAATTTGGTTTTGTTGCGTAATCACATCATTCTTTTGTCATTCCCTGGTCCCCCTCTGGGGTTTGACCTCGATTACTAAATTTCTATTCTGTAGTGTGAGCCATTTAGGGAAGAGCACCTTACCTAGTGTCTCCGACGTGTGCCCTCCTAGTTCATTCCACCGTTTCTTTCACGTCGTTGTCTGATGCTAGGGTGCATAGCCAGCACAGTAGCCAGCCAGAGTGGTGGGGTCACTATGTACTCTTTTGGTTGAGACCCCAGAACACACAGGGATCACACTTCTGATACCTGACCTGTGACCACCTCATGTAAGCCTAGGAGTGGTTGCTTGTCGTCCTGGTGTATCGGAATTCCCAGCAATGGCCGCCATGCCAGACGTTCCTTTCTGTGGCTGGGTGGCACCCATGGGGAGAGCCCCTGATCGGAGTGGGCGGTATCAGGGTGGATGTTATGCAAATGAAATGCATACGGGTCCAGAACTCTGGCCATTCTTCTGCAGCCGTCTCTATGTGTGGAACTGATGCTTTTAGTGCTGCTTCTCCTGCCGCTTCGGCCTGCCCTTCCATGGCTACTCCCTGGGAGGAGGGTCAGGCTCATCGGCTAGGGGCGAAACCTTTCCCCTAATATCTGGTTTGCACCAGGACTGATGGGGATACTTTCACCAGTACCAAACCTTTATTTTTTGTGGAACACATTGAAGAAAAGTTTGGCGAAGTGGACTCTCTGAGCAAGAGGCGGTCGGGTTCATTGTTGATCAAAACTGCTTCAGCTGCCCAGTCTGCAGCCCTTCGTGCCTGTAACCATCTTGGCAAAATTCCTGTGTCCATTACACCCCCCCCCCCCCCCGGCCTATCAGTCTCTAAATATGGTTCAAGGTGTAATTTTTCACAGGGACCTCATCCTTCAAACTGATGAGGAACTTCGGTACAATCTCGGACGGCGGGGTGTTCACTTTGTTCGGCATGTTCAGAAGGGTCCGAAGGACAATCACATTGATACTGGTGCCTTTATCCTGGCCTTTGAAGGGGATACCCTCACTGAGAAAGTAAAGATTATGGTTTATCGATGTGATGTGAAGCCGTACATCCCACCACCTATGCGGTGTTTTAAGTGCTTGGGTTTTGGACACGTCTTCCTGCTGTTCGCAGGCCCCTCTCCGTGGTGACTGTGGACGTCCACTCCATGAGGGGAGTTCCTGTGTTCTCCCTCCTGTGTGTGTTAATTGTCATGGCAATCAATCTCCACATTCACCAGATTGCCCAGTTTATAAGGAAGAAAGGAGGTACAGGAGTATAAGTCCCTTGATCGTTTAACCTACACTGAGGCTCGTAAGAAATATGCACATCTTCACCCTGTGTCCGTGATGTCTAGTTATGCTTTAGTTACATCTTCACCCCTTCCTCCCCCTTCCTGACCCCAGTCCTGAACCCCTCTCCTCCCCCCCCCCCCCCCCCTCCCCTGCAGCTCCCACACCCTCTCCTCCGGGCGCCGCTCCCCCTCCCCAGCTGGAGAAGTGTCCCACTTCTTCAGCGTCTGCCAGTCAACAGTCAAGGGCGCCCCTCCCGGGGTACCCCTTCCAGGCCAAAGGTCTGCTGCCAAACGACGACCGCGTGAACCACAGTCTGTGGGCCCCCAGGTCGCCCGATCTCTTCCTGTTCCTGATCTTGCTGCAGCTGGCTCCTTTATGCCACACAGCTCTCCTTGATCTCAAACAGAAAAGAAGAAGAAACATAAGTCCCGGGACAAGGAACCTCTGGTGTCACCAGAGGTCCCATCCCCGCCTTCGCAACCTGATCCTGACATATTGTTCAGGGATGTTGCCCCCTACGTGTCGGTGACGGGTGGTGACCCGGCGGCATGACTGGCTTTAGCTTGTTCAACCCCCATTTGAATCATCATTCTGTGGTTATCCTATGGAATTGTAATGGATATTACCGTCACCTTCTGGAGTTGAAACCCCTTGTTTCGTCATACTCTGCAGCTTGTGTGTTTCTGCAAGAATCTAATTTTACTGATGATCACTCACCAAACCTCTGTGGGTTCCGTGTTTTCTGTCGAAATCGGGTCACCCCCCTGTGGGCCTCTGGTGGCGTTCGTAGATAGGTCCATACGGACGTTGCTAACATGTGGATTCCTCTTCAAACTACATTGGAAGCGGCTGCTGTTAGGGTCCACCTGGACTCTGAGATCACGATTTGCAAACTTTATCTCCCTTCTCCCCCCCATGAACCATGGACCTTGCGATTGGTGGAGAGGCTTGCGTGCCTCAGCCATACAGATGGCCGTACCGTAGGTGCAACCACAATGGAGGGGTATCTGTTGAGAGGCCAGACAAACATGTGGTTCCTGAAGAGGGGCAGTAGCCTATTCAGTAGTTGCAGGGGCAACAGTCTGGATGATTGACTGATCTGGCCTTGTAACATTAACCAAAACGGCCTTGCTGTGCTGGTACTGCGAACGGCTGAAAGCAAGGGGAAACTACAGCCGTAATTTTTCCCGAGGACATGCAGCTTTACTGTATGGTTAAATGATGATGGCGTCCTCTTGGGTAAAATATTCCGGAGGTATAAAAGTCCCCTATTCCGATCTCCGGGCGGGGACTACTCAAGAGGACGTCGTTATCAGGAGAAAGAAAACTGGCATTCTACTTCTTGGAGCGTGGAATGTCAGATCCCTTAATCGGGCAGGTAGGTTAGAAAATTTAAAAAGGGAAATGGATAGGTTAAAGTTAGATATAGTGGGAATTAGTGAAGTTCGGTGGCAGGAGGAGCAAGACTTTTGGTCAGGTGATTACAGGGTTATAAATACAAAATCAAATAGGGGTAATGCAGGAGTAGGTTTAATAATGAATAAAAAAATAGGAGTGCGGGTTAGCTACTACAAACAGCATAGTGAACGCATTATTGTGGCCAAGATAGACACAAAGCCCATGCCTACTACAGTAGTACAAGTTTATATGCCAACTAGCTCTGCAGATGATGAAGAAATTGATGAAATGTATGACGAGATAAAAGAAATTATTCAGGTAGTGAAGGGAGACGAAAATTTAATAGTCATGGGTGACTGGAATTCGTCAGTAGGAAAAGGGAGAGAAGGAAACATAGTAGGTGAATATGGATTGGGGGGAAGAAATGAAAGAGGAAGCCGCCTTGTAGGATTTTGCACAGAGCATAACTTAATCATAGCTAACACTTGGTTCAAGAATCATGAAAGAAGGTTGTATACCTGGAAGAATCCTGGAGATACTAAAAGGTATCAGATAGATTACATAATGGTAAGACAGAGATTTAGGAACCAGGTTTTAAATTGTAAGACATTTCCAGGGGCAGATGTGGACTCTGACCACAATCTATTGGTTATGAACTGCAGATTGAAACTGAAGAAACTGCAAAAAGGCGGGAATTTAAGGAGATGGGACCTGGATAAACTGAAAGAACCAGAGGTGGTACAGAGTTTCAGGGAGAGCATAAGGGAACAATTGACAGGAATTGGGGAAAGAAATACAGTAGAAGAAGAATGGGTAGCTCTGAGGGATGAAGTAGTGAAGGCAGCAGAGGATCAAGTAGGTAAAAAGACGAGGGCTAATAGAAATCCTTGGGTAACAGAAGAAATATTGAATTTAATTGATGAAAGGAGAAAATATAAAAATGCAGTAAATGAAGCAGGCAAAAAGGAATACAAACGTCTCAAAAATGAGATCGACAGGAAGTGCAAAATGGCTAAGCAGGGATGGCTAGAGGACAAATGTAAGGATGTAGAGGCTTGTCTCACTAGGGGTAAGATAGATACTGCCTACAGGAAAATTAAAGAGGCCTTTGGAGAGAATAGAACCACTCGTATGAATATCAAGAGCTCAGATGGCAACCCAGTTCTAAGCAAAGAAGGGAAGGCAGAAAGGTGGAAGGAGTATATAGAGGGTTTATACAAGGGCGATGTACTTGAGGACAATATTCTGGAAATGGAAGAGGATGTAGATGAAGATGAAATGGGAGATAAGATACTGCGTGAAGAGTTTGACAGAGCACTGAAAGACCTGAGTCGAAACAAGGCCCCGGGAGTAGACAACATTCCATTAGAACTACTGATGGCCTTGGGAGAGTCAGTCATGACAAAACTACCATCTGGTGAGCAAGATGTATGAGACAGGTGAAATACCCACAGACTTCAAGAAGAATATAATAATTCCAATCCCAAAGAAAGCAGGTGTTGACAGATGTGAAAATTACCGAACTATCAGTTTAATAAGTCACAGCTGCAAAATACTAACGCAAATTCTTTACAGACGAATGAAAAAACTGGTGGAAGCGGACCTCGGGGAAGATCAGTTTGGATTCCGTAGAAATGTTGGAACACGTGAGGCAATACTAACCTTACGACTTATCTTAGGAGAAAGATTAAGAAAAGGCAAACCTACGTTTTTAGCATTTGTAGACTTAGAGAAAGCTTTTGACAACGTTAACTGGAATACTCTTTCAAATTCTGAAGGTGGCAGGGGTAAACTACAGGGAGCGAAAGGCTATTTACAATTTGTACAGAAACCAGATGGCAGTTATAAGAGTCGAGGGGCATGAAAGGGAAGCAGTGGTTGGGAAAGGAGTGAGACAGGGTTGTAGCCTCTCCCTGATGTTATTCAATCTGTATATTGAGCAAGCAGTAAAGGAAACAGAAGAAAAATTCGGAGTAGGTATTAAAATCCATGGAGAAGAAATAAAAACTTTGAGGTTCGCCGATGACATTGTAATTCTGTCAGAGACAGCAAAGGACTTGGAAGATCAGTTGAACGGAATGGACAGTGTCTTGAAGGGAGGATATAAGATGAACATCAACAAAAGCAAAACGAGGATAATGGAATGTAGTCGAATTAAGTCAGGTGATGCTGAGGGAATTAGATTAGGAAATGAGACACTTAAAGTAGTAAAGGAGTTTTGCTATTTAGGGAGTAAAATAACTGATGATGGTCGAAGTAGAGAGGATATAAAATGTAGACTGGCAATGGCAAGGAAAGCGTTACTGAAGAAAAGAAATTTGTTAACATCGAGTATAGATTTAAGTGTCAGGAAGTCGTTTCTGAAAGTATTTGTATGGAGTATAGCCATGTATGGAAGTGAAACATGGACGACAAGCAGTTTGGACAAGAAGAGAATAGAAGCTTTCGAAATGTGGTGCTACTGAAGAATGCTGAAGATAAGGTGGGTAGATCACGTAACTAATGAGGAGGTATTGAATAGGATTGGGGAGAAGAGAAGTTTGTGGCACAACTTGACTAGAAGAAGGGATCGGTTGGTAGGACATGTTTTGAGGCATCAAGGGATCACAAATTTAGCATTGGAGGGCAGCGTGGAGGGTAAAAATCGTAGAGGGAGACCAAGAGATCAATACACTAAGCAGATTCAGAAGGATGTAGGTTGCAGTAGGTACTGGGAGATGAAGAAGCTTGCACAGGATAGAGTAGCATGGAGAGCTGCATCAAACCAGTCTCAGGACTGAAGACCACAACAACAACAACAATAACAACATCTCCCTCCTGACCGGACTCTTACACTTGTTGCCTTAACTGCCCTTCTTCAGCAACTTCCTCCTCCCTTCCTCCTCCTCGGGGATTTCAATGCTCATCATCCCTTGTGGGGCAGTGCATTTCCATCTAGACAAGGTCTTCTCGTAGACCAGTTTCTTGCAGACCACGACTTGTGCCTTATTAATGATGGCTCCTCTACTCATTTCAGTGCCGGTCATGGTACCTTTTCTGCCATTGATCTTTCTGTTTCCTCTCCCTCCCTCCTCCCTTCATTACACTGGTCGCCACATGACAACCTTTGTGACAGTGACCATTTCCCATTGATTCTTGTGCTCCCTTCCCACTCCCCGATGGACAGGTTACCATGTTGGTTTTTCCAATGCGTCGATATACACTGCACAGGCCGTGTTTTCTTCCTCTTTGTCGGTTTGTATTGATGACATCCTAAGTGACGTGTCTGACGCAATTGTTCGCATTGCTAGCCTTGCTGTACCGTGCTCATCTGGACCATTTCACCGCCGGCCATTGCCATTGCCATCCGTGATTGCCATAGAGCTTTGCAACACCTTAAGAGGCACCCATCCGTTGCCAACCTTATTACCTTTAAACGCCTTCACACTAAAGCCCGTTGCTTAATCAAACAGAGCAAATGGATGTGTTGGGAAAGTTTTGTTTCTTCCCTTGGTTCTACTGTCCCTATGTCAAGGGTATGGGCTACACTTTGTTCTCTCCAAGGTTGCCATCGGCAGTCTACCCTCCCGGGCCTTCACCTCCTGGATGGCCTTTGCACGGAGCCATTGATTCTCGCGGAACATCTTGCGACCCATTTTGCAACAGCATCAGCCTCCTGTCCAGCTACTTTCCTTCACCAGAAACAGCGGGCTGAAGCTTCCGGGTATTTTACCCCTTGCCAGTCAGAATCTTACAACGTACCATTTACTGAATGAGAATTTCTTTCCACACTTTCTTCTTCTCATGATACAGCCCCTGGCCCAGACTCCATTCATAACCAACTGCTTCAACATCTCAGTGTTCCACAACGGCAACATCTCTGGGTGTTTAACAATATTTGGCTCTAGGGTGACTTCCCTTCTCAGTGGAAGGAGAGCATCGTGGGTCCTGTCCTTAAGCCTGGTAAGAACCCCCTGTTTGTCAAAAGCTATCGGCCAATTAGTCTTACAAATATTGTTTGCAGGTTACTTGAACAGATGGTAGCCCGTCGGCTCAATTGATACCTCGAATCTCGGGATATATTGTCCCCTTACCAGTGTGTCTTCAGAGAGGGACGCTCTCCGATCGATCATTTACTTCGCTTGGCATGCGCAGTTCGGCTGGCTTTTTCCCAGCACCACCATTTGGTTGCAGTATTTTTTGAGCTTCGCAAGGCCTACGATACGGCTTGGCGCCATCACAACTTTCTTACAGTTCATGATTGGGGTCTTCGGGTCTCACTCCAGAATTTTATCCACCAGTTCCTGTTCCACCGGTCATTCAGGGTTCGGGTTGGTGCTGTTTTTAGTTCTCCACGGACCCAGGAGAATGGCATCCCAATAGTTCCTCTTCAATGGCCTCAGCAGAGCGGCAGCTCCAGGGAGCTATACGGCCTGCTTCTGCATGTACCCTCTCACAGGGGTTTCAATTCTCTCCTTTAAAATCGCGGGTGGTCCACTTCTGTCTCTGTACTATGATCCACCCCGATCTGGAGCTCTATCTCGATGGACAATGATTACCTGTGGTCCCACAGTTTCGTTTCCTGGGTCTTCTTTTTGACAACAAGCTCACTTGGCTGTCTCATACCAGACTTCTGAAGGTAGGATGTTTCCGTAATCTCAATGTCCTTCACTTCCTTGCCCAAACCTCTTGGGGTGCGGACTGCTCCATCCTTCTCCGCCTTTATCCGGGTTTAGTGCTGTCTCACTTAGACTATGGTTGTCAAGTTTATGGTTCGGCTGCTCCTTCTACACTGCACCTCCTGGATCTGGTCCCCCATCGTGGTGCCTTCCCTACTAGCCCTGTTGATAGTCTCCTGGTTGAAGCTGGGATCCCCCCCCCCCCCCCCCCTTTCTGTTCGGCAGTCCCAGCTTCTGGTTTCTTACGCAATTGCTGTCCGTTCCTCCCTCACTCATCCTTCCTATTCTATTCTGTTCACAGACCATGGACGTAACCCACCTGATTCCTGCCCTTGGGCGAGTTTACCGGTTGGACTCCGCCTTGCGTCTCTTCGCCGTGATTTTCAGCTTCCTTCTTTGTCCTGTCTCCCACGCTCCCTCCCCAATACCCCACCTTGGTTAGTTCCTCGGCCCCAAATTCGGATGGATCTCCGCCGAGGTCCAAAAGATACCATTTCCCCAATGGTGTTCCGTTGTTCCTTCCGCCGAATGTTATGGGAGTTTCGGGATGCTGTTGTTTTTTACACCGATGACTCTAAATCTGCCAATCATGTGGGATACGCCTTCACGTCCTCTGTTGGCACAGAAAATCATCTCCTGCCACCTACATGTGGGGTGTTTACTGCAGAATTGATGGCAATTTCCCAGGCCCTTACCTTTATTAAACAGTCCCAACACAACCGCATTTTGTTATGTACAGACTCAATGAGTGGCCTTCTGGCTGTTGACTGGTGTTTTTCTCGCCATCCCTTGGTCTTGGCCATCCATGACCATCTCGCTGATCTTCCCCGTGCTGCTTGTTCTGTTGACTTCCTTTGGGTCCCTGGCCATGTGGGTATCCTAGGTAATGAGCTTGCTGATCATTTGGCTGGGGGAGCAGTCACGTACCCCCCTTCTCTGTAACCCCTCCTTCAGCAGATTTACAGCTTCACATCAAATCCCACTTCGCACAATCATGGGCCAACTCTTGGGAGGCTACCTCCCTGTCTAATAAAATTCATGTGGTTAAGGTGACACCAGTCCCCTGGTGTTCTTCCTTCCGCCTCTCCCGAAAGGCCTCAACCACCCTGTGTCGTCTCCGCATCAGCCATACCAGGCTGACCCATGGTTTTCTTTTGCGCCACTCCCACTTTGTGGTTGTGGAGCCTTCCAGTCAGTAGCCCACATTTTGGTGGAATGCCCCCTTCTTTCGGCTCTGCATACTAAGTACAGACTTCCCCGCACTTTACCTTTAACGTTAGCTGACGATTCTCGGATGGTCGAACTGGTTCTCTGTTTCCTCCGTGAAAGTGGTTTTTATTCTCAGTTTTAAGGTTTTTAATCTCACTCTGGTGTTGGGGCAGGGCAGTGAGGTTTGAGGTGTCTCCCACTGTAAGCTGTGTTTGGAGGTTCCCGACTCCCCTCCTTGGCCGAGATCCTCTTTTCTTTCTCTTTTACTCTGTTTTTACCACTTTTTAGAATTCGTTAGTCTCTCTTTCCCATATGCGCATCTACGTTCTAGCAGTTGAACGCATTTACATAGCAAGTGGTCTTGCCTCTACTGCTTCAGAGGTGGGATATGTCCTGACTCTAGCATAGTCTTGAGGTTGCTCTCTTGCTGACTTCTCTCATTCTGTTTTTACCATTGATGACACGACTGCACTTTTACGATTTTTAACCTTTTCCCTTTTATCGTACTGACTTTTCTGAGATGTCAAATTTTCTGATTGGGCCACATTTGAAACAAGAGACTGCTGACCTTGCTGTTTGGTACCTTCAACACCAATCAACCAACCAACCAACCAACTCATAATACTGTCAAGGATTATGTGACCATTTTGGGTGATTGGATACATCCCATGGTACAATGTTGGTTCCCAGTGATGATGCTGTGTTCCAAGATGTCAGGGCCACTGTTCACACAGCTTGCAGTGTCCAGCACTGGTTTTGTGAGCACAGGGATGACTTGTGGCATCTCCGCTGACTACCACAGTCACGAGATCTCTATATTATTGAGCCTTTGTGGTCTACTTTGGAGAGAGGGCTACACAATAGTTATCCACCTGCATCGTCTTCACCTGATCTTACCACTGTTTTGCAGAAAGAATGGTGTACGATTCCCTCGAAAACCATACAGGACCTGTATTTCTCCATTCAGAGGCAACTGGGTGCCGTTTTGAATGCCAGTGGTTTTCCTACCCTGTGTTGGGCATGGTAGTGTGTTCTGTTTGTGTTGTTTCCATACTTTTGTCCACTTGAAGCTTTTCTGTGGTTTTGCTAAATCACTTTAGGCAAATGCTGGAATTGTTCCTTCATCAAAGCCAATGCCAACCACCTGTCCTATGCTCATAAAAGGATACTTATGTTTTCTGTGTGTATGCATATTTTTGTGCTATTTATTTTCATTGTATTGTAATGACAAATCTTAAATCATTATAAAATGGTGCCCGGATGAATAAATAGAAAAATATTTTTGCTTAGAAAGGCATATAATTGGTTATCTGAAACAGTTTTTATATTCAGAATGGTTCAGAGGGCCTTTCTGGGAATTAAAAAATACAAAATGGAACCCTTTTATTTGGATCAACCACATCTCAAAATACTACTACTGTCCTCAGAAAGATGTGTGATGGGAAGAACTGTGCAATACTTTCAAATTTAGGAGAAGTATTTCGATGTGCAGAGATCTTGTGGATGTGAGAACATAAGAAGGATAATTATTGTGGTGCACAGTACCTTAATACAGGTAAACAGAAACCTGGAATAAAATGATATCTTTCATTCTTACCATTGACAGTCGAACTGTGGTATATCAGTTTCATAATATGAGCCTATATCCTGAATTCCATGGGCTGCTACAATTTTCAAAAGTTCAGATGCATAATAATTGTATATGGATACAAAGCAATCTATGAAAAATGTGAATCAGCAGCACAACCTGGGAATATCATGCACCATCTAGAGCAGATTGCTCATGCAACCATCCAGTGTAAAATAACTCACTCCTGTTTGCAGAGGAAAAAATAATCGTGAACCAAAGTATATTTAATGCTGAAACAACAAACACATTTAAAGCAATATGATTCCCAGTGTTTGTTACGCATTTGTCTCTATCTTCAAGTATACTACCACAGGTGCTTCACATGTAAGATAAGAAATGGGAAGATCCACTGCAGTATTGTCAGGAAAAGGGGTTTGTGAAGAACAGTGACTAGGAGGAGGGCCATGGTAATAGCACATGTGTTAAGACATCAGAAAAGTACTCCCATGGTACTACAGCGAGCTCTAGGAAAGGCTGTGGAATTGATTACAATATATCCAACAAATAAGGGTGTTTAATGTAAGTGCACCTCTGAGGTCGATACTGGAAAGAAAGTACTGTAAAAAATGATGCAAAGTCTTCAGTGAGAAATTTTGGAGACCACACCCTATGACACCAAAGGCAATACTAAGTAAGAAAGAATCTGATGCAGAGACTCCAATAAATGGCAGCAGTGAGTCTGCAAGTGTTAACATACCTTCCTCAAACATCTACACTGTAAAGACTGAATCATAAAAACAAACCTCACTGCTAACACAATTCTCATATTTCAATGGAAAATAATCAATTCTGGATGTGTGTATAATTACTCATGCTCCTTGCAATTTAAATACCATTACATTTTATAGATACTGAAACACCTGTGCAAAGGTGGGATGGCTGCATTTGACAATGAGTGAGTTGGTGCAGTGGTAATCCACTGAAGTCATATTCAGTACGATGTTGGAACAATTCCCATCTGACCATCCCAATTTGTTTTTCGTGGTTTTCCATGTGACATTGTAAGAGTAATGTTATTAATGAGGGAAAGTTGTTGATTTCATATGCCTGCGCAATATTGCAAGGGCACTGATGACCATGCTGTAGAGCAACAAATACCATCATATAACAATGGAAACTCCAGGTAGGAATAACAATAATGTAGGAAAAGATAGATTTGTATTTACCATAGAGATAACACACAGGTACAATTAAGACGCTTGCACATAAGCTTTCGGCCTCACCCTTCGTCAGACAAAGAGAAACCCACACTATTCATTCACAAAAGCAAGCACACGACTGCCGACTCTGTGGCATTCTTGCCTGAGCTACCATAGTTGGCGGTCGTGTGTGTGAGGCGTGCTTGCTTTTGTTAGTGAACACTGTGCATTTCTCTTTTTCCAGCAAAGGTTGAAGCCGAAAGCTTTATGGAAGTGTCATTTAATTGTACCTGTCTGCAACTTTATTTTTGTGGTAAGTAGCCATCTATCTTTTCCCACATTGTTGAAATAACATCATCTGTTGGTGTGATGGCTACATGGAGAAGTGTTAGAATGCATATCTGAAGACTGAAGTTTTAAACCTTTCTAGGCTGTTAGACTATTTCCCCCTACCTCCTCCATCACTGGTAATTTTTCATGTATGTGGAATAGTCAGTTTACATTGTGGTTTGGGCTGGACTGCATGGTAAACTTTAAATTCCTGTGAAGTGGGTTGGATTAGATGGTTCACAAATCAGAGGTAGGCAAGAGAGGGCAATCCCCAACAGAACTGTATTTACATATTTATAATAAAACAATCTTTATTGCCTGTTTAAAATGCAAATGGAGATAAAATAAGGGGAATATACTGTCTGTCTGTTTAGTTGATCCTGTACTTACACTAGTTCCAGCAGCAAAACAATTTCAGTACGTTCTGTAGTAAGAAACTAGGACAGTATTCCTGTAAGCGGCATATGTTCTTATGGAAAAGCAAAAGGATAGATTAAAGGCAGAGAAAAATGCAGTTGCTCTATTGAAGCATGTCATTTGCTTGTAACCATCAGTGTAAACTTGCATGTAATCCAAGTATTGGCAAAAGATGTTATAAAAGGATAATTTTAAAATATTCTCTGTAGTACTCTAGTTTTTGACTTCTCAAGAGTCCACTCCTGGTCAAGGAAAGGAATTTGCTTGACAGTTTCACCTTATGTGACTCCCAAATTGGACTGTTAAGAGTTAATGATTTACAAAGCCATTCACATGAGTGTAATGTGCATACATAAATATTCTTTTTTCCATTAAAAAAAAAAAAAAAAAATACAGTCTATTAAAGAGGTGCATATACTTTGATGGTATGTCTTTCTTCCTTCTAATAGGATTTTTAGCTTGGCCTGTTGAGTTATCAATGTATTGAAGTTGGACAGCAGTATAGGATCCATGTATATATTATGAGTTTTCTTTCCTTTGGGGGTGAAAAAGCTAATGATAAATCAGAATACTCCTCTCAGGCATGCTTGATGTAAGGGATATGAAATGCTGCTGTCTGAGTTTCTGTAAATGCAGTCAGAACATAGTTATTTCTTGTGCCAGTACTTTTTAAGGGAAAAAACGGAGTCCGATACTTCCTTGTGAGTCATAGTTTGTTCTATCTTCAGGTTCCTGTTGTTCTGCGTACTTAGAGGATTAGGGTGTCATGAGCTTTGCAGCATGCAATTAGTCTGTGTGTATGTACATTTTGAGCTATTTATTGTCATTGTTTTATAGTGAGAAATCCTGTATCATTATGGGATGATCCCTGGATGAATAAATAAATCAAAATTCATGAAGCACAGATGGAATATAAGAGATCTGTTAAAAAAATTCTGAAACTTTGTCCAAATAATTTTTGTATCCTTACCTTCTACTTATTGTGTGTGGTATCCTTCGAAATACTCTCCTCCACAATTGATACCCTGCTCCCAATGCCATTCCACTTCTGGAAGCAGTCTTGGTATGCCTCTTGCTGGATTACGCAAAGTGCTGCATACGAACTTCCTTTTGTCTTATCTTTTGTTTTAAATCTTCATCCTTTCAGCATCTTTTAAACTTTGGAAATAAAAGATAAAAGTCCACAGGGGGCCAGGCCTGGAGAGTACAGAGAATGTGCAATAGTCACACACCAACAGGGATGAATGTGTTGGTGTGTTATCGTGATGCAAGAGCCATGAATTGTCTCTCCACATTTCAGGGTATTTCCCTCTCACATTTTCTTGCAGGTATTGCAACACACCCCGATAGTACCATCGATTAACAGTTCATCTCTGTGGCTCAAATTCATCATGAACTAATCCTTCAAAGTCAAAGAAAACTATTAACATGGCTTTGATATTTGACCTGACCTGAAAAGCTTTTTTTGTTCTTGGAGAACCTTTCCTTACCAGATGTGAAGATTGAACCTTGGTCTCGACATCATAACTGTAGACCCACATCTTATCGTCAATTACGATTTTCTTAAGGAACATCTCATTCTCAGTTGTGCGATCCAAAAGCTGTAAACAGATTGTGAGGTGCAGGTCTTTCTGGTCCTGACTCATGGGCAGTGGGATGAGCTTGGCGGCAACACAATGCATTCCAAGACACTGTGTCAGGTATTCAGGACATGATCCAGCTGAAATGTTACATTCTTCTGCAAAGCACAATTTTGTTGACTTGCTGACATTAGCATCATTGGTAGACGTTGATAGGTATCTTGAACGAGGGTCATCTTTAACTTCGTTCCAGCCATTTTCAAACCACATGAACCATTCATAACATCAAGTATGGCTTATGCGCTCATCACTTTTAACAGACCCTCTTTCTTCTGTAACTAACTTCAAAATTGTGGAACTGATGACCTCACTGTTTGGTCCCATAACCCCTCTCAGTTAATCAATCAGATGTTTCTGTTACATTGACCTTTCAACCACCCAAAAATCCAAGCTTGAGATGAAGACACAACAGGCCAAAATGATCTGCACTGAAGTCATTGGACCATGCGACCTTGATCCTGTCTGATGAATCTGGTGATGACCATTTCATCGCTGGTATGGCGTCAACGTTTACCTGAGGAACCAACGAGGCCCTCCCCACTCACCCCCCCCCCTCCCTCCCCACTGCTGCAGTCTCCCCAACAAGGTGGCACGACAAGGGGTAAGACAGAGGTAAACTTCACCTTTAAGATGGCTTCCATACTTGTAGGGGCTCAGGACACATGTGGAAGAACTATATCTGCTGGCCCAGGGCAAACCACTGTGAATGTGTCTTCAGGAGTTTAATTTCAAACCATCTGAAGCACCTGAGCTAAGTAACCTTGTCCTCCACAAAAAGGAAGACCTTAGCCGAGAGAGAGCTAAAGGAATAGTGGCTATCTTTGTCAACACTACCTATCAATCCTCGCCTCTCTCCCTCGTGACCAGCCTGCAAGCAATCGCAGTGTTCAAGCTCGTGCATCGTCGGTTGGTTGTATGTACCTCACGTGATATGCTCAAGGAAGTGGCTCTCCATGACCTCTTCACTCAGCTCCCTCACCTCTTCATCCTCTGTGTGATTTTAATGCACACACTGGGCTTTGGGGTTCTGCAACTCCTTGCCCCAGGGGTAGAGCAGTTGAGAGGCTTTCTCTTGTCCTCATGCTCGTATTTGCTAAATACAGGACATAGCACGCACTTGTGCACTTCAACAGGGCTGTTCTCTGTTATTGATCCCTCACTTCGCTCTCCAGTCCTTCCCCACACTGCTCAATGGGAAGTGGTCAATGACTTGTACAGCAGTTATCACTTCCCGATCTGGATTCACCTTCCAGATGGAGCAGTGCCAGACAGAAAACGGTTACAATGGGTGCTCAGGAAAATGGAGTGGATACTTTACAGGTGCATTGGGAAGTTTGAACTCCATAACAGTGCCCAGGAATGTGTGGATCATGTTACCCTAATGATCCACCACTCTACTGGATCATCCATTCCACAGTTTTCTGGACAACTGAAAATGCCACCTGTCCCATGATGGAGTGATGACTGCTGCTCTGTAATAAGGACCAGGCAGGTGGTGTGCGTACGTTCAAGTGCCAGCCAACTGCAGAGAACGCAGAGAACCTCGCAGTTTTTCGGATGGCTAGGGCTGATGTCACCAGATTATTCGAGAGCAAGAAGAGATCATGGCAAAAGTTTATGACTACTGTTAACTGTTCCACAAGGAGTACCATTGTATGAGAGAACACCAAGACGATTTTTGGGAGAGGAGGGAAGTGCCCAGTGGCTGTTGTACTGGGAAATGGCACTCTCCAAACTAGCCCACGAGTCATTGCCCAGACTATGGCAACCTATTTTGACACTGTTTACTGCCACCACCAGTCAAGTTCCAGCTTTCCAGTGCCTCAGAGCAGCTGTGGAGAGTGGCAGTTGGTACTTCCATTTCGCCACTGATAAAAGTACAACCACCCCTTTCCCATGTGGGAGTTGGATTCTACACTGTCTGCAGCTTGTGACACGTTCCCTGGTCATGATAGGCCATTATAGTATGCTAAGGCACCTCACAGGGTAAAGCACAGAAATCCTCCTCACCCTTCGTAACTTCATTAGGGCAACAGGTCACTTTCCAGACTCATAGTGAGAGGCAATTTTAATTCCTCTTTTAAAACCTGGAAAAGACCACACATGCCCTAGTGGTTATTGTAGTGTTGCCCTCACTATCTGCTGCCTCATCTAAATCAGAACCCATGCCACTCCATAGTCACTTTCAGTGTGGGTTCAGAATGTATCACGCCACCTTTGATGACCAGGCCTTCCTGAAGGCAGCTATACAACTGACTTTCCTGTGCCACCATCACCTTCTGGCTATATTTTTTGACATAGAGAAGGCCTACGACACTACGTGGAGGCAGCTTATCCTCAGGCAGCATCACGATTGGGGTCTTCATGGATGGGAGGCATGTTTATAGCGATAAGAAGTGCAGTAGTATCTAAGGAAATTGATGGAGACCCGAAATGTGAAATAATTTGGGTGAAGGTCACGGTTAAAGCAGGCTCAGACATGGTAATTGGATGTCTCTATAGGCCCCCTGGCTTAGCAGCTGTTGTGGCTGAGCACCTGAAGGATAATTTGGAAAATATTTAGAGTAGATTTCTCCACCATGTTATAGTTCTGGGTGGAGATTTTAATTTGCCGGATATAGACTGGGAGACTCAAACGTTCATAACAGGTGGCAGGGACAAAGAATCCAGTGAAATTTTTTTAAGTGCTTTATCTGAAAACTACCTTGAACAGTTAAACAGAGAACCGACTCATGGCGATAACATATTAGACCTTCTGGTGACAAACAGACCCGAACTATTAGAAACAGTTAATGCAGAACAGGGAATCAGTGATCATAAAGCAGTTACTGCATCGATGATTTCAGCCATAAATAGAAATATTAAAAAAGGTAAGAAGATTTTTTTGTTTAGCAAAAGTGACAAAAGTCAGATTTCAGAATACCTGACTGCTCAACACAAAAGTTTTGTCTCAAGTACAGATAGTGTTGAGGATCAGTGGACAAAGTTCAAAACCATAGTACAATACGCGTTAGATGAGTATGTGCCAAGCAAGATCGTAAGAGATGGAAAAGAGCCACCGTGGTACAACAACTGAGTTAGAAAACTGCTGCGGAAGCAAAGGGAACTTCACAGCAAACATAAACATAGCCAAAACCTTGCAGACAAACAAAAATTACGCGAAGCGAAATGTAGTATGAGGAGGAGGGCTATGCGAGAGGCATTCAATGAATTCAAAAGGAAAGCTCTATGTACTGACTTGGCAGAAAATCCTAAGAAATTTTGATCTTATGTCAAAGCAGTAGGGGGATCAAAACAAAATGTCCAGTCACTCTGTGACTAAAATGTTACTGAAACAGAGGATCACAGACTAAAGGCCGAAATACTAAATGTCTTTTTCCAAAGCTGTTTCACAGAGGAAGACTGTACTGTAGTTCCTTCTCTAGATTGTCGCACAGATGACAAAATGGTAGATATCGAAATAGACGACAGAGGGATAGAGAAACAATTAAAATCACTCAAAAGAGGAAAGGCCGCTGGACCTGGTGGGATACCAGTTCGATTTTACACAGAGTACGCGAAGGAACTTGCCCCCCTTCTTGCAGCGGTGTATTGTAGGTCTCTAGAAGAGCATAGCGCTCCAAAGGATTGGAAAAGGGCACAGGTCATCCTCGTTTTCAAGAAGGGACATCGAACAGATGTGCAGAACTATATCTCTAACGTCTATCAGTTGTAGAATTTTGGAACATGTATTATGTTAGAGTATAATGACTTTTCTGGAGACTAGAAATCTACTCTGGGAATCAGCTCGTGCTATTCGTCCACGAGACTCAGAGGGCCATAGACACGGGTTCCCAGGTAGATGCCGTGTTTCTCGACTTCCGCAAGGCGTTCGATACAGTTCCCCACAGTCGTTTAATGAACAAAGAAATAGCATATGGACTATCAGACCAATTGTGTGATTGGATTGAAGAGTTCCTAGATAACATAATACAGCATGTCATTCTCAACGGAGAGAAGTCTTCCGAAGTAAGAGTGATTTCAGGTGTACCGCAGGGGAGTGTCGTAGGACCGTTGCTATTCACAATATACGTAAATGACCTTGTGGATGACATCAGAAGATCACTGAGGCGTTTTGCGGATGATGCTGTGGTATATCGAGAGGTTGTAACAATGGAAAATTGTACTGAAATGCAGGATGATCTGCAGCAAATTGATGCATGGTGCAGGGAATGGCAATTGAATCTCAATGTAGACAAGTGTAATGTGCTGCGAATTCATAGAAAGAAAGATCCCTTATCATTTAGCTACAATATAGCAGGTCAGCAACTGGAAGCAGTTAATTCCATATTATCTGGGAGTACACATTAGGAGTGATTTAAAATGGCATGATCATATAAAGTTGATCGTCGGTAAAGCAGATGCCAGACTGAGAGTCATTGGAAGAATCCTAAGGAAATGCAATCCAAAAGCAAAGGAAGTAGGTTACAGTATGCTTGTTCACCCAGTGCTTGAATACTGCTCAGCAGTGTGGGATCCATACCAGATAGGGTTGATAGAAGAGACAGAAAAGATCCAATGGAGAGCAGCGCGCTTCATTACAGGATCATTTAGTAATCGCGAAAGCGTTACGGAGATGATAGATAAACTCCAGTGGAAGACTCTGCAGGAGAGACACTCAGTAGCTTGGTACGGGCTTTTGTTGAAGTTTTGAGAACATACCTCACCGAGGAGTCAAGCAGTATATTGCTCCCTCCTACTTATTTCTCGCGAAGAGACCATGAGGATAAAATCAGAGAGATTATCTCGCGACGGACCATGAAGATAAAATCAGAGAGATTAGAGCCCACACAGAAGCATACTGACAATCCTTCTTTCCACAAACAATACAAGACCGGAATAGAAGAGAGAACCGATAGAGGTACTCAAGGTACCCTCTACCACACACCGTCAGGTGGCTTGCAGAGTATGGATGTAGATGTAGATGTCTTCACATTTTAATTGAGTCCTTCATCTCGCCTTGCTACTTTCAATACCAAGTTGGTAATGTCTCTGATTGCCTAGAGCAGGAGAACAGTGTCCCTTAAGGTGATGTTTTAAATGTGTTAATGCCACAGCCATTAATAGTATTGTGTTAATAGTGAAATGTCCTGACCAGTATTCCTTGTTTGTGGATGACTTCTGTCTTTTGTCCCTCTTCAAGCCTTACAGTGGCAACAGACCAGTTGCAGGTAACTATTTGACAGTTAGGTGAATAGGCAGAGAAGAGCGGTTTTGTTTCCAACTGAGAAGTGTGTGTGTGTGTGTGTGTGTGTGTGTGTGTGTGTGTGTGTGTGTGTGTGTGTGTGTGTGTGTTTCTTTTTAATCATTCCAGTTCTGTTTCATACTTTCCTTAGTTGAGAATGAGGGTCACTGTGCATAATTTTAAAGCTTTGCATTTGACTTTAAAGTACATGGTTGCCACACCTTAAGGATCTTAATTGATGATCCCTCAAACCACTGAGTATTGTAAAATGTCTTAGCCACAATTCAGGGGGACAGGCCAGACTTGTCTGCTCCAGTTTTACTGAGCCTTCGTGCAAACTCAGCTTGATTATGGATGCATGGTTTATGGGTCTGCAAGACCCTCTTATTTAAAGATGATGGATGTGGGGCACCAGAAAGTGATTCAGCTGGTCACTGAGGCATTCCAAGCGAGCCCCATACTGATCCTCTGGGCCGAGACTGCTGAGCTACTGCTTCACATCAAGTGATGGATGCTCATGGCATGGCAGGAGTATGAAATGCTGTCCACGCCTACATGCCTGCGTACCACACTGTTGCTCGGCCTCCAGTTGAAAGACTTTTTCATAATCGGCTATTAGCCATAAGGCCCTATGGAATTCATATGAAGAACTGTCTTTTAGAGGTGAGTTGTGCTAGTTGTAATGTTTCACATCATGGTTTGAGCAGATTTGCACCTCAGTCCTCCAGACTTATTATAGATTTGAAAAATTTTAAGAAAGATTGCAATCCAGGTTTTACGTTTCAGTCTCCATTTTTTACCATTTTAGATAGGCATTGCGGTTTTGCAGTAGTGTACATTGATGGCTCCAGGTGTGGAGTTGGCACAGCTGATATCTAACCAACGGTACTTCCTCCAACAGCAGGGGAAGCAAGTGTCATTTTGCTGGGTGGCAGGTCATGACGGGATTTGGGGAAATGAACAAGCTTATCAGGGTGCGAACAAAGCCTGCAGCGGACATGGTGTGATACATTGCACTATTCCCCTGCAAGGTGTCATTTGTGTGTTACATCAGAGGTCCATGAAGTTGTAGTAGGAGGAATGGTTGTCAGTGACAAACAATGAGCTTCAGTTGATGGAGTCAAATATCCGGCTGTGACATTCCTCCTTCCAGTCCTCAGGTGGGATGAAATGGTCCTCACAAACCTCCAAATTGGGCACCGTCCCCTTACACATGGCTTCTTACTCTGGAAAGAGGATCTCCCATTCTGTGATGCCTCTGGTGTGCAAATCACTGTATGTCATATTTTAACTGAGTGCATTTTATATCATGATGCGAAGGCAGAAGCGAATTTCAGTGGGGATTTGCCATCTATTTTAGCTGATAACAAGGTGAATGGGGTCAAAGTTTTAAGGTTTTGTGATATGGATGGACTGTGGCCTAAGCTTTTAGTGTGTTGCAGACTAGTAGGCTCATTCTCTTTCTTCCTGTAATTTGCCAGCCACAGAATAGTCATCTGCTATATTGTTTTAAACTCCTCCTACCATTTTCTCCTTTTTTGTCACAGTTTTAGTCTTTACATGATAGCTTCTTCTCATGTTTCATTGTGGGGGGTCCACATGGTCTGTTACAATTGTGTTGCTTTTAATTCCCATTTCTGTTTTATACTCCTGTTTAGTGTATTGTGCTACCATTTGTCTCTTACTATTTTCATCCAGGTGCTAAAGACCTTGCTGTTGTGCATCCCAGTCCATCCACAATAAAATGTATCACACCATGTTGTACTGCCTGACAGGGGCAGCTAAGGATGTCCTCCTACCAGATGAGGCAGAAGACACTTCTGGAAATATATGATCCTAACACCCTCCTGAAACCACTGAAGTATGGTTACATAGTGTTGGGTGCTCTAACATCATAGAAAAGACCTTAGATTGAATGATTGATCACACACTTTCCTGGGATGTTGAACCCAGACAATTTTTTAATTGCTTCCAATGTGGACTTAGATGCTGTTATTGCATCATTGATAACACAGCTCTGCTACCAAATGCAGGCACCACCTAATAAGTACAAGCTTTGATCTCAAGCAAGCCTTTTATATGACATGGAAGAATAATATTCTCAAATAGGTCGATCATTGGGACTCCCAGGGACGTGTCCCCTCTGTTCACTGTCTGTCATAATGCTGCTTTATTTAAAGATTTGCAGAAGTTATGTTCAGACAGGTTCGAGCAGAAGAATTAAGTTCATCAGGACAACATTCTGAGTGTTATCACATTTATTATAGAGATTAACAACATAATGTCTGTGGTTAGTGCAGTACACTTTGGGTCAATTTCGTTCTTTTTCCAACCTTACAGGCAACATGACAACTGCAGATCACCCTAAAGAGAATGAAGGAGATTGTGTGCATCAGTTCCATGTTACCCTCTGCCAGGCACTTGTTAATAGCAGAGTAATCACGTAGATGTAGATGTTTTCACTGGCAGAAATAGTCTTATGTTTTCTCAATTCAGTTATTTTTCACAGCCCATCAACACTAGTCATGATTCAGTGAGATTTCAGGGTCTTGTTATTGCTAAATTGTTCTCTAGGCTGCCTCACATAAGGAATCCAAAACTACAAGCCCCCCCAAGGCGCTTGACATCCGTTAGCCTCCAAGGCACTTAGCATCCTTTAACCACAGGTCTTTGGGATCACTCATGACCCAAACAGTAATGTTTGCTGAGCATGTAAGTACAGTAAAACCCCGCTTTTGCACTTTTCAAGGGACTGGAAAAAATGGTGTAAACTGTAGGAAAATGCAGAATGTGCGAAACGACTGTTTTAAGAATAAGATTTTCACTCTGCAGCGGATTGTGCGCTGATATGAAATTTCCTGGCAGATTAAAACTGTGTGCCGGACCGAGACTCGAACTCGGGACCTTTGCCTTTCGCGGGCAAGTGCTCTACCAACTGAGCGACCCAAGCACGAATCACGCCCCATCCTCACAGCTTTACTTCTGCCAGTACCTTGCCTCCTACCTTCCAAACTTTACAGAAGCTTTCCTGCGAACCTTGCAGAACTAGCACTCCTGAAAGAAAGCCTCGGTCTAGCACACAGTTTTAATCAACGACTTTTTTAAGTTTTTACTGGTTGTGTATGGGGCCCCCTTTCCACTTTCGTAATTTTGTATGATATATATATAAATAATAGGCAACAAAATACTCATCAGGGAATGTTTATTTTTAATAAAGGTTATCTAAATTTAGTGCTATGTTTAGCAAGTGACATGACATTCACCGACACTTTAAAACAACAAATCGCATTAAGAACAGTGCAAACCTCGTGGCCGCCATGTTGATTTACATGTTTGAAAACCTAAAATGATGCAGTTGGCAGTTTTGATATTTATACTTGATGCCCATGAAAAGTGCATGTCAAATGTGTACTGCATTTAAAATCTCTCTAAACTGCATCATTTTTAGTGTAACTTTCCTGTGAAAGTGATGTCAGCATCTGTATACAGTACCAGCCATTTGTCTGCTGTTATGATGTGACTTACCAAACGAAAGTGCTGGCAGGTCGATAGACACACAAACATATACACAAAATTCAAGCTTTCACAACCAACCGTTGCTTCGTCAGGAAAGAGGGAAAGAGAGGGAAAGACGAAAGGATGTGGGTTTTAAGGGAGAGGGTAAGGAGTCATTCCAATCCCGGGAGTGGAAAGACTTACCTTAGGGGGAAAAAAAGGACAGGTATACACTCGCACACACACACATATCCATCCGCACATACACAGACACAAACAGACAAATGTCTGCTTGTGTCTGTGTATGTGCGGATGGATATGTGTGTGTGTGTGTGTGTGTGTGTGTGTGTGCGCGCGCGCGCGAGTTGCGAAAGCTTGAATTTCATGTGTAATTTTGTGTTCGTTTGTGTGTCTATCGACCTGCCAGCACTTTCGTTCGGTAAGTCACATCATCTGTGTTTTTAGATATATTTTTCCCACCTGGAATGTTTCCCTCTATTATATATATATATATATATATATATATATATAAAAACAAAGATGATGTGACTTACCAAACGAAAGCGCTGGCACGTTGATAGACGCACAAACACACACACAAAATTCAAGCTTTCGCAACAAACTGTTGCCTCATCAGGAAAGATGGAAGGACAGGGAAAGACGAAAGGAAGTGGGTTTTAAGAGAGAGGGTAAGGAGTCATTCCAATCCCAGGAGCGGAAAGACTTACCTTATGGGGAAAAAACGACGGGTATACATTCGTGCGCGCGCGCACACACACACACACACACACACACACACACACACACACACACACAGGTGTATCTGTATGTGCGGATGGATGTGTGTGTGTGTGAAACTCGTCTAGCTTGAAGGGGGAAACCAGATGGCGCTATGGTTGGCCCGCTTGCTGCCATAGTTCAAACGGATTTCAACTGCATTTTTTTTAAATAGGAACCCCCATTTTTTATTACATCTTCGTGTGTGCGAGTGTATACCCGGCATTTTTTCCCCATAAGGTAAGTCTTTGCACTCCCGGGATTGAAATGCCTCCTTACCCTCTCCCTTAAAACCCACATCCTTTCGTCTTTCCCTCTCCTTCCCTCTTTCCTGACGAAGCAACCGTTGGTTGCGAAAGCTAGAATTTTGTGTGTATGTTTGTGTTTGTTTGTGTGTCTATCGACCTGCCAGCGCTTTTGTTTGGTAAGTCTCATCATCTTTGTTTTTAGATATAGAGGGAACATTCCACGTGGGAAAAATATATCTAAAAACAAAGATGATGATGATGACACACACACACACACACACACACACAGGGTGGTCCATTGACAGTGACAGGGCCAAATATCTCACAGAATAAGCATCAAGCGACAAATCTACAAAGAACGAAACTCGTCTAGCTTGAAGGGGGAAACCAGATGGCGCTATGGTTGGCCCGCTTGCTGCCATAGTTCAAACGGATTTCAACTGCATTTTTTTTTAAATAGGAACCCCCATTTTTTATTACATCTTCGTGTAATACGTAAAGAAATATGAATGTTTTAGTTGGATCACTTTTTTCGCTTTGTGATAGATGGTGCTGTAATACTCACAGACATATGGCTCACAATTTTAGATAGGTGGATCACATCACACTTGTGATCCATCATGCTGCTGACCTGTCCATACCACAGTCTTCTGGTCCTCTTAAGCGGCGCCTTGTGCCTTGGTGGACAGAAGAGTGCCGTTCAGCCATCCGGGACAGGCGTGCGGCTCTTCGCCAATTTAAATGCCGCCCAACAGCGGTCAATCTTACCGCCTTTCGACTCGCGAGAGCCAGGGCACCCCGTGTCATTAAAGAGAGCAAGAAAAGGTCATGGCAGGATTTCCTGGACTCCATCAACTGTTCCACTTGTTCCACAACAGTATGGGAAGCCATCCAGAGGATTTCCGGCAAACGCAGCCGTTTACCAATAGCTGCAGTCCTGAACCAGGGATGCCTCCAAACAACACCCAGAGCCATTGCTCAGACGCTGGCAGAGCATTTTGCACAAAGTACTGCCACTGCAACCCAGGATCCAGCATTTCGTCGCTACCGTGCGACTGTCGAAAGAGCGAACTTGGATTTTCGGTCGAACAGTTCTGAGGCCTACAACTCCCCTTTCTCCATGTGGGAACTTGAATCGGCACTTACTGCGACTTCTGACACTTCACCAAGTTACGACCGCATCCGGTACTCCATGCTTCGACATCTGCCAGCAGCGTCAAAGGAAATCCTCCTCGAATGTTTTAATCTGATATGGCAGACAGGAGTGTTCCCCACCTCGTGGAGGGAGGCAATCCTCATACCTCTCCTCAAACCAGGAAAGGACCGCACATGTCCCAGTAGTTATCGTAGTATCGCCTTGACAAGCTGTGTCGGAAAGACCCTGGAACGGATGGTTAACCGTCGTCTGGTCTGGCTGTTAGAGACTAGACAGCTCCTTAGCCGCTTTCAGTGTGGATTCCGAAAACTTCAGTCCACGGTCGACAACCTGACCCTCCTAGAGGCGGCTATTCAGCAGGCTTTCCTCCGTCAGAATCACTGTATTGGTATCTTCTTTGATATCAGTAAGGCATATGATACTACTTGGAGACACTGTATTCTTGGACAACTGCATCAATGGGGCTTTCATGGCCGCCTCCCCATTTTCATTCGGTCTTTCTTGTCTCAGCGGTTTTTTCAGACCCGCATTGGTAACACACTGTCTGATCGCTTTGAGCAAGAGAACGGTGTCCCCCAGGGCAGTGTTTTAAGCGTTACCCTCTTTGCCATAGCCATCAACAGTATAACGTCTACAGTGAGGAGTCCAGTACAGTGCTCCTTGTTTGTGGACGACTTTGCTGTTTTCTGTTCCTCCTCCAGTGTTGCAACCGTGAGCCGTCAGTTGCAGCTAACAGTGCGGCGGTTAGAGGAGTGGGCTGCAAAGACAGGTTTTCGGTTTTCTGCCGATAAGTGTGTTTGTGTTCATTTTAATCGTTCTCGTCGTCTTTTTACTTTGCCTGCCTTGCATATGGGGGATACTGCCGTACATTTTAGAGACACAGTGCGGTTTCTGGGCCTAATTTTTGACTCCAGGTTGTCATGGCTGCCACACCTACGTGACTTGAAAGCCAGAACCCTGAAGGCACTGAACATCCTCAAGTGCCTCAGCCACAGGTCTTGGGGAGCGGACAGGGTGCGTCTCCTTCAGTTTTATCGAGCTTTTGTGCGTTCACGGCTGGACTGTGGGTGCACAGTATATGGGTCAGCAAGGCCGTCTTGTTTGCAGATCCTTGACGTTGTCCACCATGCTGGGATTCGACTGGCCACGGGTGCTTATCGGACCAGTCCCAAACCCAGCCTCTGTGCTGAGGCTGGCAAACCGCCACTTACCATCCGGCGGCAGCTCCTGCTGGTGCGCCAGGCTTGTAAGTTTCTTGCAGCTCCCAACTCGCCTGCTCACCACCTTGTTGCTCATCCACCTCTGGACCGCCTTTTTTCCCACTGTCCCCGGGCTACGTTGCTGTTTGGGATCCGTGTGCAACGTGTGCTAGAGTCGCTCGGTGTGGAGTCTATACAACCCCAAATCCAGGGTTTTAACCGCCTGCCACCCTGGTTACTGAAGAGGCCCGGAGTGATTTTAGATTTATTGCAGTACAAGAGAGATTGCACTCCTGCCATCGTTTTTAATGCAGCATTTACTGCTATTTTATCTGAGCACCACGACTATGTAGCTGTTTTTACGGATGGGTCGAAACAAGAGGATTCCGTTGGTTGCTCAGTTGTTTTTCCGGATCATGTCCTCAAGGTCCGACTGCCTCAGACTTTTACTGTCTTTGATGCAGAATTGTCTGCGATCTTGCGTGCGCTGGAGCAGATGAGACATTCTTCCTCTCCTAAATTTCTTGTCTGTTCTGATTCACTCAGCGCCCTTCACTCATTGCACCATTTGTATCCGGCAGATAAAATAGTCCAGACCATCCAGGATGCCCTCCTCCGACTACAGCGACTGGGGAAGTTTGTAGCTTTCTGCTGGGTTCCGGGGCATGTCGGCATTGCTGGGAATGAAAGGGCAGATCCTGCAGCCAAGGAGGCGTGTCTCGATCCACACGTATCTCAGTGTGCTATCCCCTTGCACGCACTCACCTCGCTGTTGAGCTCACGAGTCATGTGTCGGTGGGAGGATGAGTGGCTGGAAGTGACTGACAATGAGCTCCGTATAGTCAAGCCCACAACGCGTGTGTGGTGTACTTCCTTTCAGCCCCATCGACGGGACGAGGTTCTCCTCACTCGGCTTCGAATAGGCCACAGCCCTATGACGCATGGCTTCCTGCTCCGGCGAGAAGACCCTCCAATGTGTGGTGCTTGCGGCGTCCAGTTCACTGTGCGCCACATTTTATTGGATTGCGTTTTATTTTCTGACCAGCGGGCCACGGCTGACTTGCCAGTGGACATGCCAACTCTTTTAGGCAACACTCGGATGAATGTGGTTAAAGTTTTAAAGTTCTGTGCCATGTCAAATGTTTTTACAAAGATTTTAGGGAGAGGATTTTAATTTGCGCACTGTGTGACAAGCTTGCCCATATTTTATGTAAGTAGCCAGCCAGTGACAATTTCAGTGGCATTCTTGTTGCTATGTTTTCCCTTTCCTTCGGTTTTACTTTATTATGTAGCATTTTATTTCTTTTCCTGCTTTCTTTGGTCTGTCCACATTCGTTCCTTTTAATGTGTGTCAGGGTGCTGATGACATCGATGTTGAGTGCCCACAAACCCCAACAAACACACACACACACACACACACACACACAATTTTAGATAAACAGTTGGTAACAGGTAGGTTTTTTAAATCAAAATACAGAATGTAGGTACGTTTGAACATTTTATTTCGGTTGTTCCAATGTGATACATGTACCTTTATGAACTTATCAATTCTGAGAACGCATACTGTTACAGCGTGATTACCCCCAAATACCTCATTAATGCAATAAATGCTCAAAATGATGTCCCTCAACCTCAATGCATTTGGCAGTACGTGTAACAACATTCCTCTCAACAGCGAATACTTCGCCTTCCATAATGTTCGCACATACATTGACAATGCGCTGACGCATGTTGTCAGGCGTTGTCGCTGGATCACGATAGCAAATATCCTTCAACGTTCCCCACAGAAAGAAATCCAGGGATGTCAGATCCGGTGAATGTGTGGGCCGTGGTATGGTGCTTCAACGACCAATCCACCTGTCAAGAAATATGCTATTCAATACCACATTCGTTCCTTTTAATGTGTGTCAGGGTGCTGATGACATCGATGTTGAGTGCCCACAAACCCCAACAAACACACACACACACACACACACACACACACACACACACAATTTTAGATAAACAGTTGGTAACAGGTAGGTTTTTTAAATCAAAATACAGAATGTAGGTACGTTTGAACATTTTATTTCGGTTGTTCCAATGTGATACATGTACCTTTATGAACTTATCAATTCTGAGAACGCATACTGTTACAGCGTGATTACCCCCAAATACCTCATTAATGCAATAAATGCTCAAAATGATGTCCCTCAACCTCAATGCATTTGGCAGTACGTGTAACAACATTCCTCTCAACAGCGAATACTTCGCCTTCCATAATGTTCGCACATACATTGACAATGCGCTGACGCATGTTGTCAGGCGTTGTCGCTGGATCACGATAGCAAATATCCTTCAACTTTCCCCACAGAAAGAAATCCAGGGATGTCAGATCCGGTGAATGTGTGGGCCGTGGTATGGTGCTTCAACGACCAATCCACCTGTCAAGAAATATGCTATTCAATACCACTTCAACCGCACATGAGCTATGTGCTGGACATCCCTCATGTTGGAAGTGCATCGCTATTCTGTCATGCAGTGAAACATCTTGTAGTAACATCAGTAGAACATCATATAGGAAATCAGCATACATTGCACCTATAATGCCGCACCATACATTAACCCGCTGATGTTCCACTTGTCGCAGCCATGATGGATTTTCCGTTGCCCAAGAGTGCATATTATGCCTGTTTACGTTACCACTGTTGGTGAATGACACTTCATCGCTAAATAGAACGCGTGCAAAAAATCTGTTATTGTCCCGTAATTTCTCTTGTGCCCAGTAGCAGAACTGTACACGACATTCAAAGTTGTCGCCATGCAATTCCTGGTGCATAGAAATATGGTACGGGTGCAATCGATGTTGATGTAGCATTCTCAACACCCACATTTTTGAGATTCCTGATTCTCGTGCAATTTGTCTGCTACTGATGTGAGGATTAGCTGCGACAGCAGCTAAAACACCTACTTGGGCATCGTCATTTGTTGCAGGTTGTGGTTGACGTTTCACATGTGGCTGAACACTTCCTGTTTCCTTAAATAACGTAACTATCCGGTGAACGGTCCGGACACTTGGATGAATGTCATCCAGAATACCGAGCAGCATACATAGCACATGCCTGTTGGGCATTTTGATCACAATAGCCATCGCAATTGGTAAACGGTCCATTTTAACACGGGCAATGTATCACGAAGCAACTACTGTCCGCACTGGTAGAATGTTACGTGATACCACATACTTATACGTTTGTGACTATTACAGTGCCATCTATCACAAAGCGAAAAAAGTGGTCCAACTAAAACATTCATATTTCTTTACATACTACATGAATATGTAATAAAAAATAGGAGTTCCTATTTAAAAAAAAAAAAGCAGTTGATATCCATTTGACCTATGGCAGCACCATCTAGCAGGCCAACTCTAGAGCCATCTGGTTTCCCCCTTCAAGCTAGATGAGTTTCGTTCTTTGTAGATTTTTCGTTTGATGCTTATTTCGTGAGATATTTGGCCCAGTCATTATCAATGGACCACCCTGTGTGTGTGTGTGTGTGTGTGTGTGTGTGTGTGTGTGTGTGTGTGTGTGTGTGCGTGCGTGCGTGCGTGCGCGTGTGTGCGTGGGGGTGTGCGTGTGCGTGTGGGTGTGGGTGTGGGTGTGGGTGTGGGTGTGGGCGCGCGCGTAAATATCGTTAAGTGCGTTAAATATGACACTACACTGCAGATCAATCTGTCACTGCAGCCTTTATTCCACGCTCACTGGCTTAGTCAGCTCCCAGCCAAACTGACATTTCAAATCATCATAGACATCGGGGTTACGATAGAGATCGGTCTATATCCACAGCCAAAATTACAGTGAAGGAAACCATACTACACTTAAGCATTTTAAGCAGACATTTACAAAATATTAATATGCCATTTACATTTATTATACTGACCTCTAATTTGATTGGTCTATAAACGCGACGTGAACAAAAGGATACAGTAGTTACTACGTTTTTGGCAAAAAAATCCAAAAGTGTGGGTTGTTTTAATTTTGTCTGATAAATTTTTTCGGTGTGGTTTTCGAGTTTGTAAACACAAAGGAAAAATGTCATTAACGTCTGCAGCTGAAATATATTTTTTAATTGTTTCCACTGCTGCATTAACAACTGCAAATGAGAGAACCTCATTGTTTTCATCACTGTCCCTGTCACTTTGTGCATTTTCTTGTGTGTGAAAGTCAGTAACATCATCAACAGAAACACTTTCCACAGTGACATCATCATTGTCAATGTGTAAGAAATCGTTAACCGGATACTGAAGCTGCAGCTTTTCCCATGGTGAATGAAGCAGTTTTTCACCGTTGTCACTAACACCCATGTCTGGTGCATCAGATCCATTTCTGTTGTCGGCTTCAATGAGTTCCGATTTTCGGAAGCAATTGGAGATAGTGGCTGCTGTAACTTCTGTCCATGCCTTCGCAGCATAAAGCAAAGCATCTAAAATTGACACTTTAAAGGAGGCTGGGTCTTCCATCAAAGTTAATGCCTTCTGCACAATCACCTCCCTATAGTTTGTTTTGAAGGCATGGACAATACCCAAATCCAAAGGCTGTAATTTGCTTGTGGAGTTTGGTGGTAAAAACTCTTAATTGCACATTACATAGCCTTATGTTTCTGGGATGCACAGGGCAACAATCCACTAACAGGAGAATTTTTCTGTTGTGAGTACCCTTCTTGCATCAAGACAATGTAAGTGCTTCTCGAATAATGCAGACTTTTTAAAACAGATTTATAAAAGATTTGCCAATCACAAACAGTTTTATTTTTTCAGAACCATGCGCATTCATGCCTAACATTACTGTCAGGCGAACTTTCCTTTGTTTACCTCCATGCCAATTTTTACCTTTACAGGCAAGCGTTTTATTTGGCAATACGCTGTAAAAGAGACCTGTTTCGTTAATATTGAAGATATCCTTTGGTTTATACTGTTTCAAAAGCTCTTGTAACCTGCCACTCTGCCATTCCATAACAGATTTTATGTCCACACTGTTTTCTTCACCACTTACAGTTTTATACACTACATTTTACCATTTCTTGAATCTATCTGTCCACCCGTTTGATGCTGCGAAGTCCTCAATCCCAAGTATATTGGCAACTTTCAGCACCTTTTTGCACAACATCACACCATTTATTGTAATATTCTATGCACATGCTGCCTGAAATGTTCTTTGTAATTTCTACCAGTTGTGAGTATTTCAAATAGTTAGCATATTTCATGTTTTTGGAATTTGGCCCACTGTTGACTACACTTTCCAAAATAGTCTCCATTTTTCACGATAGTGTTCAATGTAGATATGGATATTCCTAAACTCTGCGCTAATGCAACATGTGTTCCACAGTGAGCTTCAACTCTCCAGAATTGTGACTGTTTCTTCCATAGAAAGGATTTTCCTATCTCTTTTGGCAGTATTGGCGTTTTCCATCTTAAAACTGCGACAGAAAATGACAACGTGAACGAAACAACTAACCACAGACT
The DNA here is from genome assembly GCF_021461395.2 of Schistocerca americana. Lineage (NCBI taxonomy): Eukaryota > Metazoa > Arthropoda > Insecta > Orthoptera > Acrididae > Schistocerca > Schistocerca americana. The sequence goes on from NC_060119.1 coordinate 792,372,378, forward strand.
TCGATCACATCACATAAGGCTATGAACGTGCTATGCGGTACACACAAATTCTACGCACTGCAGTTGTCGAGAGTAGCTGTTTCGACTGAAATCAACTAACTTTGGTTGTAGGAACAGGCTTGTCGCGTTGCCAACATTAGACACCCAACAACACTGGACAATGCGTATACAATCCATAAAGGAAACTACTGTATATTAACAAGTTACAAATACTGGAAAATGGGTATCCTCTGCATGTGATCATTATCACTGGGTGAAGTTAACGCTGAAATGATGTGGATACAATAAAATAAGGGTACTACTTATTGTAGCACACAGTACTGACAGATAAAGTTGGTGTCGACTCTAAACAAATTAATGTTCCTCAGAAATTGCTCATTCTTCCGGTTTCTATTGAAACAGTTACTCCCATTATTGACCACACCAAGTTGTAGTTGGCAGCGGCAGGATACAAATCACGGTTTGTTCCGGCTTAAGATTTGCTGAGTGAAACACCCGAGTGTCAAGAAAGTTAAACAGGTAACATATGTAAACATTACGTGAAGGCAAATAAAGTGCCTGTGTCATTTTATGTCAATCACGCCAGTCTTTTTTTTCCTCCTCAAACATTGTTTCATAAAATGTAAATCGCGGGAAAATTACTGTTATGTTAACGTAAAAACGGGTGTGAATTAACATTGTGAGCATGGGAAATTTGAAGGGAACGATAAAAAAATGTTGTAAATGGTGGGAAAACGTTAATTCTGGGAGCGTAAAAGCGGGGTTGTACTGTATATAGATAACAGGCCAAAATAAATCTGCACCTCACTGCTATGAGAATAATGGAACAGGATCACAGCCAACAGTTTAATTCTAGTACATAAACTCATGTTATGCAGCTCCAAACAAATAAAAATAAAGAAAACAAGAATGACTTGTAAGTACAAGAAGGATATGTCAATGGGGGTACATTGATTGATGCTTCTTATATGAAGTTCCTGGGCATGCAGATTGATAATAAACTGAGGTGGCTTCAGCATGTGTATAAGTTAGCCAAAGAGCTCAGTTTTACTTGCTTTGCACTCGGAAATCTCTCTCACTGTCTTGACCTGCTGATGGCATTGCTAACACACTGTGCATACTTCCACTGAGTCTGTCCTGTGTCAGAATCTCTCTGCACATTGTAGCTAAGGCGAAAGAAGTGTTTAGTCTGCAGAAGTGTACAGGGACTGCAGATTCTGATACTTACATATACTCCCTAATGGATTTTTGGTTGGTAACAAGAGTCAATTTATAACCTCAGTAATACACAACCACAACAGAAGGAGTAAAAATAATTTCCAATTGACTATGCGTCTGCCTAGGACTCAGAATGGAGTTTTATATTCTGGTGCGAAAGACTACCCATGTTGCCAGTAGACATAATGCAGAAAATTGAAAATCCCCAAAAACTTTTAAACAAAGTAAAAGAATACCTCATTAATCACTTAGGAATGTAAAATCACCACCACCTTAATATTTCTATTAGATAGGTCCCATCTTTGTCAGTATAGTATATAGACAGCTGATAGTGGTCTATGTAAAGTTACACTTTGTTTAAAGTGATGGGTGAAAAAAGTGCCTATAGTTGAGATGGCAAGAGACGATTCCTGACAGCTCACAGTGCAGTCTTTCAACTGCAAAGTGCTAATGGTTGCAGGCAAAAACAGTAGCTGTCTGTAGAGTTGTGACAACAGTGAGGTGTTGCCATAGAGACATTTGCAAAATTGTGTTATGTTATTGGTTGACATAGATCTGTAAAGTTGTTGTGCCCAGCCCACTGAAACTGTCAAGAATCAACTTATGCTGACTCGGCTATAGTTAGTATAGGCAGAAGTCTGGCGGCTTCTTTCAAACTAGCTGTGTTTCTCTTAATATACATATTTAAAATTATTATATAAGTAATTTCCATAATTATCAGTTTGGGTAAATTAGCACTAGTTGCAATTTATTAGTAATTTACTTTACATAATTAACTGGTAGTGGTTGCTTGTCCCTACTAAGGTACAACTTGACTCGATCCACATCCCTGAAGGCATCTCCTCCATGTTGTGACTTTCAGAACATTTTGGGATTTTCTTCAAAGATGTACAGCCTCAGTGTCAAAACATGTTTGCAAAATTGTTTTTGGTATACTGTTGTGTAGTTGTTTGCATTAAGATTCTTCCTTTCCTTAGTACACATTTCTTTGTATGTCATTGGTGGGGAAACTGCTGCCAGTATTGAAAATTAGGGAAAAACAAGTTTTGAGGTTACTTCCACTGCATGGACAGATGAAAGTAAGGCTATGTAATTATATCTAATTAACATTGTCAAGAAACCAAATAAATTCTGCTGGGCTTACTCTGTAAGCTGCTTGTGTTTGGTATCTATCTGTCAGCTGATGGAGATGTTGGTTTCAATATAAATATGTTAGGTGTTGTCTATACCACCACTGATCTAAGAACAGCAATCTAGTAGAGGAGGAAATGACACTCTGCTGAAATCCAAGCGTATGGGAACATAGGTTGCTTGTACAGTATCTGCAGTGGCAAAATGTTAAGGTCCTCTGCAAGCTGTAACCTCAAATTTGAGGAACTGAATCATATGTATTGCATGTGGTACCATGAAACACAAACATCAGTATACAAAAAAATTTTAAGTGCACCCAGTTTTACAATAAGGGAGCAGCCCATGATTTACAAGGCATTTACTCTCTATTTTCAGTGGTGACTTCAAGACTGCAAAACAGTTATAGGATGTTTATTTCTTTGTAGCTGCTCCTCTAGGGTTTTGAAAGGAGCACCTTATGTGTTGATCAGGATCACTGTACCTCCCAAGTATTGTAATTATTTTAATTCTTCGTTGTATATTTTACAGCAGTTTTTATGCACCTACTGTTTTAATCACCTTGCTGTTTTATTAGTAACATTCACTATAAGCTATTATTGGTTTGTTCTTATATATCTTAATTATCTGGGAATGTAAACATTAATGTGCGGACACTAAGGACCATGCTGAGTGCTGTCATGCGAGAACAGACAGGAATTGTAAGTGCTTCGGAATTGTATACTCGTACTATAGCCACAGTGAAAAATGGATACAGAGTAGTTATTGTTACTCTGCACTCTTTAAGAATATGTTCTAATTTATTTTCAGAGTAGTGATCGCAAGATGATAGCTTCCCTTTGTGAGAGAGCATTCTGCAAAGTACTGGATCTGTTACATGTGGATACAATAATTGCTGTTGGGAAGTATGCTGAGAAGAGTGCTGCTTCTGTGACAAAAGCAAATGGATTGAACCACATAAAGGTGCATTACTAGCTAAGTAATGTATAGATAAATTAGGAAACCAAATCAGTTTAAGAATTCATTTTATCTTGATCTTGTAGCAAATTAAAACACTACAAAAACAGTTAGATGTATAAGAAAATATTAACTTTTCACTGCTGACACTATCTATCAACAATTTAAAGTATAATATGGATTTCACGCATCCCCCACAATCTTTTGAGCTAAATGTTTTGCATTAACACCATTTCATGAATTGGAACTAACCAGGGAAACTCCCCTCTCCCCTGATTTGATAGTCAAATGATCCAGTGGGTCAAAAACTGAACACAGGTCAAGCATGAAAACAGGAAAAAAGTGTACTGAACTCTCAAAAAAGATGCAAAATTGAAACAGTGAACGGTCCAAGCTTGGTTGTGTGGTCAAGGTGTTAGACTGTCAAGTGGGAGATCCATGTTCAACTCTTCCTCGTATCCCATATTTATTATTATTATTGTTGTTGTTGTTGTTGTTGTTGTTGTTGTTGTTCACAAGTTTATGATCCGTCTGTCCGGTCATTAACATGTCTGTTCTCCTTCCGTAGTCTTGGCAATTGTCGTACCACACATTGGTTGTAGAATGTCAGTCATATGGTAAGAATATATTACCATTGCAGGTAAATGTGATTAAGTGAGAACAGGTGAGATGCTTCATAGATCTCTCACAGAAATGAAAGCAACAAACAAACGGGTGTGAACTATGTTACAACAAAGGAATTCAAGAGTCAAAGCTACCGAAACAGAATGCAAGAATCATAACAAGTGGTGCTTGTGTAGAACAAATAGAAGGTCCCTTCGTTAAACTTAGCTGTTGTAAATGGACTGTACGCCGTTGTACAGACACAAATTTGGATACAGTGAATGGACACATTAATGATGTGTGTGTGCGTGTGGGGGGGGGGGGGGGGGGGGGGTGGAAGAAAATGGGGCATGAGGGAGATCTGAACATGGATCTCCCCCTTTGCAGTCAAACATCGTAACCACATAATCACAACACCATGGCAATTGAAAATGGCCTATGTTCCACATCTTGATATTGGACTCTTCACTGTTTCTATTTTTCTTCTTTTTCCGTAGTTCAGTACACCTTCTTCCTGTTTTCACATCTGATCTGTGTTTAGTTTTTGACTGGTTGCCTATTAGGCCATCTTGCCACTAAATCTGAAGGAGGTGCGATGGGGAGTTTCCCTTGTAAGTAATCTGGCAATACATGTTGTAAAAGGAGATTTAAGACTGTTTCCATTCAGTGGTGAATTCACCTGTCACTAATGTTTATCCTGCAGAATTCTTGTGGTGTGCCGAACTCTTGAGTTATTTGTGTAATAAACTTTGTCTCCTTACTATCATCATTTCTAGATGTGGCATTCAGACAGTGGCATACTGGCATTGCTGAAAGGTTATGGTTTAATAACAGTTATTTGCTTGACTGAAGGAGTGGGGATCAACAAGATACAGTATAACCCCACTTTTACGTTCTCAGTATTAACGTTTTCCCACCGTTGACAACATTTTTTATTGCTCTTATCAAGTTTCTTATGTCCACAATGTTAATTCACACCCAATTTTGTGTCACCATATTTATAATTTTACCATGATTTATGCTTTATGAAAAAATGGTCATTGAAAAAATGACATTGGCATGATATTGGCCATGAAGTAGTGTTTACAAACATTACGTGGTTAAGTTGCTTGACACCAAGTTGCTTTACTTACCGGATTTAAACTGATAAATGTGTAAAAGTTGGAACAATTCGTGCTGTATCTCTTTTAGTATTTGTTCGTTAGATTTTCCTTCGGTCTAGGATGTATTTATGCCTCATCCCCATATCTACATTTCTGTTGCTTCTAATTTTTTACTTTTCTTGTTTTTTCCCAAAATCCACCCTTCATAGCGTAGCTAAAAATGCTCTAATTATAGGTCCTGAATAATTTATTTCTTGCCTCTACATGAAAGTGAATGTTTGTTAATAAATTGCTCTTATTTCTCGTTTAAGAATCTAATTGAGGCGGCCCCATGGATTCTTGACTGGGTTTAAATTTGAGGAGTTTGGTTACCAGGGGAGTACAGTAAACACATCCTGGTGCTCTTTGAACCATGCACATACACTGCGAACTGTGTGACATGTTGCAGTGTTCTGCTGGTAGTTGCTATCATGCCAAGGAAAAACAATCTGCATAAAGAGGTGAACACAGCCCCCAAGGATAGCTGCATACATGTTTTGAGCCATTGTGCCTTCCAGAATTAAGAGATCATCCAGGGGATCCTATTAAAATATTTCCCAGACCATAATACTTCCTCCTCCAACCTGGACCCTTCTGATGATTGTTGCAGGTTGTTTGCTTTTAGAAGTTTCATGCTTAACATGCATAATTCATCTGAAAAGGCCATCTATCACCACTCGGTGGATATCCATCTGTGGTATTAGTGTGCAAATTCCAGCCTTTGTCGCCGATGAACAGCAGTCGGCATGGGTGCATGAACCAGGCCCTTACTGCAGAGGCCCATACACAGTATTTTTTGCTGAACAGTCAGTGAGGAGACACTGTTTGACAATGCCTTGGTTCATCTGGGTGGTCAGTTGCTCAGTGGTTGCCCTTCTGGTCACTCATACGTATCTCTGCAGCTGTCTTTCACCTATCTCATATATGGCCCATGGTGTGCCATAGTTGCCTCGGCACCAGTTTTGGATAGTGCCATTTTGCTGTGCCCAGTATATTTTAACCAAAGCAGCACACGAACAATTTACAAACTTAGCCATTCCAGAAATGCTTCCACCTTTGGCCAGGAATCAAATGATCCTGCCCTTTTGGATACCGGAGCAGTCACTCCATTTCTGCATTGCGACAATGACTGCACTGTTTTTTGCATCCCAGGATGTGCTTTATATACCCTCCACTGCTAATGCTGCCACCTGTGAGTGGTTGTTGCACATTGACACTGAAGATAGGCAGTGGTCATAGTAATGTGAGTGGACAGTGTATTTCGTATGTTAATGTTTGTTCATCCTGATTTGTGCAATTTATCCATCATGATTATTCTAGTCTTGTTTGTGTTTATTTTCAGATTTTAGTCGTCCAAGGCACATGACGAAATTTTGAACATGTAGTTAAAGTCCTTTTCAGAATCTGCTAAGACTGGAAATTAAACACAATGTATTTTTTTACTAATAATTGTGATCATTTATGTGCCATTATTCATCATTTGTATTGCTGTTTTTATAAATGAATATGGAGAGAGAAGACAACCTTGTTGGATACCTCATTTTATGCTAGCCTCTCATTCAATGCTGTTGTTATCTGTGCTCTAATTTTTATATAGAATGAGAATCAATCTTTTATCACTCCAGTCTATTCCAGTTTTATTCGTTTTTCCTAACAGTTTCTTCCAGTATACTGTGCGGCACTTGTGTTCCTCTTCGTCTTAATTCTTCTTTCTAAAATCATTTCGATGCCATCCCTGGTTCATTTTCCTTTCCAAATTCGTTGTTTCCTAAATATTGGTTAATCTTCCAGTGTTTCTTAACAATATTGAGAATAATTTTTGAAGCATAGTGTAGAAATGCTAAGGTTCTACAATTTAGGCAGTCATTGGCTTTTTTAAATTAATTCCATTGGTAGTATCCCATCTTTGACAGCACATGCCCACAAATCTGTACAGTTGTTCTGTTGCCTTATCTCCAACGTTATTTAACAACTCGGCAGGTCTGTTATCTGTTTGTCACTTTGTTGCTGTTCAAGTTGTTTAAAGCATTGTTGAATTTTGCCCTGATTGTTGTCCTATGAATTCATTTTCCACTTCTTCCATTGTGCTTACTTAATCTAATCATCTCTGAAATCTTATCCATCATATACGTTGGGACATCAAAAGGTAAGTTACACATGCCTTACCATGATGAGAGCATTAGGCAACAAGAGTGGCATATTGTCAGAAAAGAGTACATATTTCAGGTTTCCTGCAGACAGTTTTCCTGTAGTACAGATAACAGCTGCATTGCAATGTGGGAGTGAAATGGCGTGGCAACTGGAGACACAACCCAAAGCTAAAGTATGTGGGACAGTACAAATCTTGTGAGCAAAATGCCTAAATGAAGCCTAAATTCTACATCTCCATCTACATATGTACTCCACAAGTCACCACATGGTGCATGGCAGAGGGTACCTTGTACCACGACTTGTAATTGCTTTTCCTGTTTCACTCACAAATATAGGGGGAAAAACAGTGGTCTATATGCCTCTATATAATCCATAATTTTTATTATCTTATCTTTGTGGTCCTTATGCAGAATGTGCATTGGCAATGATAGAATTGTTCCGCAGTCAACTTCAAATGCTGGTTCGCTAAATGTTCTCTATAGCGTTTTGTGAAAAGAATGTCATCTTCCCTCCAGGATTCTCATTTTAGTTCCCAAAGCATCTCTGCAATACATGCATTCTAATGTTCTGATGACTTAAAGTGTGAGTGTGGGTGTGGGTTATACTGATTTATTTCCCCAATCACATTCCACTTCTTTACGAGATGACTTACTTGGAATTTTGCAGCCCCTCTTCTTTACAGGAAGTCGGCTGCTGGAAAATCTCTTGACTTCTTCTCCATCGAATAGAGCTAGGTACAGGAACTTTTAAGCCTCTTTCTACTTATAAAATGAGTCATAATTCACACTTTCAACATACATGTGCAACTTTCTGTAAGTACCTCGTACCGGCAAACATTAGAAACAAAATGATTTACCAGATTATTCTATTAACTTTTAAAAACTGTTGCTTTTAATTGTATTATTATATACTGCATAAACTGTGTAGAACTAATATTTACTGCTACACATTGTACTACTTTGCATTGTATATCCTTTATCTTGTATCAAATTGACAAAACTAAGTCCAAAGTGTTGGGAGTTGTGTGACGTTCCAGCTGAATTCTTTCACAGCTAATCTGCAAGTTTCTTGTGGCTGCCTTGTTTTTTAAATACTACGCGTATGTCTGTTTTTTGACTGGTTGTTGTTTCAACTGATTTTTCTTTTAACAGTCAGGAAGAGAATCAAGGCTTTCCACAGCTTCCACTCACTGATCTATTACAGCACATCATCCACATACATGAAATTTTAAGTTTCTTCAAAATCTGACACTTATGGTGAATACACTTTGGAGATTTAATTATGTGTCTTCCTCAACTGCTCCTCTGTCCATTGCACTGTAAAGATGGTGATATGTGGTATCATAAAAGGGTAGTTTGTTAATTATTGCATGTTCTGTATATTGTAATAGCACTTCTCATTATGATGGGAAAAAGTCAGTAATGAATCAGTCTTCATCAGGCTTCCTCATCAGCCTCATTAGTGGTCTCTCTCCAGCATTTTGTAAAGAAGGTGAAACACAGAGATTAGCCTGTAGTTCTTCAGATCATTTGTGTCTTTGCCTGGGTTTGCACAGGTGTGACCTTAATTTTCTTTGGCAGGTTAAGCATTCTTCAGAACTGGCACAGTTGTTCAACTGTAGAAATCAATTCACAGCAACAGGGCTGAAATTCGAATGTACTACATTCTTAGATAATTGAGGTCAGCTGGTTTGCTCGCCTTAAACTTACTCAAAGAAAGCTCCATTTCTACAGTGAAATAGTGACACAAGTAATTCTTTCTTTAGACACTTTAAACACCAAATGCCGACCAGCTTCCTTTGCCATATGGCATCATTTGTGTGCATATGAGGTTACACTGCTGCTCTTCTAGTTATTGTCAGCTTTCTATACATTGGAGCTGCTACTTCTCTTTCAAGCAGCTCTTCAGTTAGCTTTACAAGGCTGATTGAGGGCACCCCATACCGGATTTCCCACTGAGGAAACAGTCCTGGCAGTGCCAGGAATTGAATACGGGTTCTTTACATGGCTGTCAGACGTGACTGCTCAGTACAGAGGCCAGAGGCAGACATCTTGGGTACATTGCCTGAAAAAATGTGCTCTTCTGTCATGATGGCCACAGTTGGCTTTCCACTTGACAGGAATTGGAGCAGCTTGTTTGCCTTTGTGACTTTTTGTTCACATAGTATGTGCATTTGTTGTATTTGCTTAAGGAATAAATTAAACCACAGGAAACTTTGTTGCAGACTAGTAGGCTGAGCTGCATTAGCACAGATAAACAGGTTTTTTTTACACAAGCAGTCTCCAGGAGCTAAGCCATATCACCTGTCACTTGAGGTGTGGTGGGTGAGGAAGAAACCAGGTATCAATTCTACAGTAAAATCAGTTACATATTTGTAATAAGCTTTTCTGGACAAACAGTTATAGTAAATTATGAGGACTGACAGAAAGACATAATTTAAGATTAATAAACGTAAACATGGTCCGTAGTAGGCTGTAATGTGATGTCTATTTAATAGTGTGATTAGCTAATTTTTACTAATCGTCATTGTCAAACACATTTCTACCATGTGTATTCCATGTCATTTTCAAATGACTCTTAATTACACGTAAACATCAGCCATATTCCATCATTTTACAAAAGGATCCACACTAAGTTGCACCTTTTAAGGTCAAATTCTGAACTTTGCTCTTTGTACAACAACATGGAGTTACCTTTCATAAAATGATGGAATATGGCTACTTTTTACTTGTAATTAACAGTGATTTGAAAATGACATGAAATACAGATGTTACAAATGTTCTTGACAATGATGCTTAGTCAAAATTAGATAGTCGCATGATTAAAGAAACATCGCATTACAGCCTATTATGGAGCATGTTTACATTAGTTAAGCATCTGGAAGCTGTTGATTCCCCAAAATTTTAATTCAAAATGGTTACAGTACATTAAAAATGCAGTAGCTTGCTGATTTATACAACAGCTGACTATCGAATTTTTGTTTGGAAGCCAAATACTTCCAGAAGTATATGAGATTGCAGTTGCCTATCTGCAGATTATTAGAGCATATTTTGAGTTAAGTCAGCACTCAGATCGAGTTCAGGACATATTCCCATGCCATACCTCAAGATTTTGCTGCAACTGATTTATTGATAATATGTATAGCAGCACAGGAAACATACAGTGTTCTTTGTGCTTTTCCTTAATTCATTAGTGAGTGATACTCCCTGCACAAGGGCAAGCCATCTGTTTCTGTCATGATTTACAATTAACACATCCATATGCAGGAGTGAAGAGAGAAGGTGATAAGCAGGAAAAAGGCTGTCGAATGCTGGCTCAGAGGTGACATGTGATATCGACATGGAGCACCCTGTCTGTCATACAGGTGCTGTGGTGCCAGAAGCATAACACCTACTACTTCTTAGCATAGGAAATGGAAGAAAGATTATTTTGTGCAACATGGAGTTTTTAGCACTCTTCCAGTGAGGTTGCTGTTTCGGTGATACAAGTGATTTCTGCAGCATATGGGAATGGATAACCAAGAGCGCTAACTTATTGAAGCCTTCATATTCTTAATGAACTGCTGCAACTACTGTTCTTGTTAAACACAGTAGAAAACTTAACCCAGTTTGCCTTCTTAAAATTGTATCAGTTTGAAAGGTCCCATCAGTGGTTTTACTGTCAGTTAGAACATACACACAACAGGTCAATGCCATTGTTCATTACTGGATGAATACTGATTTTGTGCACTGTTTCACTTTACAGTCACTCACAAACAGCAGATGTAGGTTATAAGGATATTGCTATCCTTTAATGGCATTGCAAGCTAGAATTTTACTGGCATGGGTAAGTTCATGAGTTTCGGTTTAAGTTGTTTTTGAAAGCCCTTGACCTCACACAATGAATAACTAAAATAACCAAAAGCAACTGACTCTAATTCCACACAGAGTGTAGATAAGCAAGAAATTGCTTGTCCTGTCACATTCCATTGGTAGTACATCTTTATGGATATTTCTATTTAATTGCAAAATATGCCATCTTTTATCTGTCTGTTCCCTAGTAAGCACACTTTTTCTTATCTTCATTTGGTAGTAGTTTCATTTTTGAGATATAATATATGCCATGGAGAAAAGAACAGCCATTGATCACAAAATCTGTCATTTTATTACAGCAGATGCAGACTTCAACTATTACATAGTCATCTTCAGTGCATATAACAACAGGTGACATTAGTTCAAAGTGTCACATAGTTCATGTTAGACCCCTGTAAACTCTGCACCACCAGTGTTGTTTACTAAGTGACACTTTGAACTAATGCTGCCTGTTATATGCACTGAAGATGATTATGTAATAGTTGAAATCTAGATCTGCTGTTACAAAAACAATGTATTTCACGATCGATTGCTGTTCATTTCTCCATTGTCTATTTTAAGTGATTGCTACATACAACAGGCTCACATGGATTTCAATCTGATGTAATATGTGTTATTAGGTTGTGAATTTCATAGTGACTGTTTTGGTTGTGTTTCATGTTTTTCATAAGGAAAACCTAACTGTTGCTGCCGTCCTAGAAACATAAAGGCCTCTTGTGAGCATTTTGTTGTCTAACAAGCTATTATACCCTTCTGTCTCGCAAAAATGGAAATCCACTGCAGAGGAAACACGAATTGGGCTATTGAATGGAAGGTCAAAGTCATTAGTCACCTATGATTGTGTACCTAAATTTGGCACAGTAGTGAAATTGATTTAAATTGGTAACTTAGATACATCTAAAAGAAAAATTCACTTGTATCAGCTTCTCGTGCAACAAGAGTATACATAAAGAACATTTTGCATCCCCAACACCTTCAATTTCTTAAAGGAAATATCTCCAGCCATAATCTAGTACTACAGAATACTTTCCTTAGTGGAATTATTCTAATGTTCTCTTATTGAGAAAACTAGGACACTGTTGGCCTGAAATAATGTTATCGGCATTAATTAAATGACAACCTGTTAGTTATGAAATCGCAAGTAATGTTTGTGTCTAAATTTTTCTCTCATCTTAGTCCAGTAAAAAAACAAAAACAAAAAAAAAAAACCAAAAAAAAAACTGCTACTTAATTAATATTTGGATCTCAGTTGGACAAAATTTATCATAAGACCATAAATGGAACTTACTAGTTAGCATGCATTCATACACTTTCATTAAATATTGATGTTGCATTTTAACCTCATTATCATCATCTGTCATTTACATACTTATTTTTAATGAGTGTCTCATACAGAATTGAAACTACAGTACATTTGCCTTTGCATTTGTGTTTAACTTTTAGTTTTGGAGGGTGGGGTATGCTATTAGTGTAGTTAAATATGAAACAATTACTGCCAGGTGATGTGTACTAATATACACTATACCAATACTTACTGCAAATTAACACATGCTGTATTTAACCATCCACACAAACTGAATGATGGTTTCCTTCATGATCATCTATTTGTGTTCCAGATTGTTACTATTCTACATCCCAGCCCACGGAATTCCAATTCAAAAAACTGGGAAGAAGAAACTAAAGCACTATTACAGAAAAATGATTTAATGAAATTTTTTTGTGATGCTTGAAATATATTAAACAGAACAGCATTGTTAATGACATTTCAGTTGAGAGCAAATGTTCTATAATGCAAATACTGAATATTCCAAGACTGTGCATCATTGCTCAATTGATATAGGGTGTGCCATGAAAGTGAGCCCCTTATGTCAATGATAATGTTTCAGTAGTGTAGCTGACAGCGATTGCTGTTTGTCACTCATAGATAAACCACTTGAAAAGGCAGTTTACAGACATGGAGCTCAGTGTGGTACAATTGTGAGTATATTTTACAGAGTTAACTATACCACAACACTTGTATTAGAATAATCAGTATTTCAGTTTTTGTGAAGCATAATCTTGTACCATTGTAACATGTAGTAAGAATGTTGGTGACACTGTTTGAAGAACAGAAAATTACTTGGAGCAAAAACTAGCAAGTAAGACATAATGTAGTGCACAGGAAGCAATAAAAGATTCAGACCATTCTATTAAATTATTATGCTCAGCTATGTTGATCAAGACTTTTGGTCAGGTGAATACAGGGTTATAAATACAAAGTCAAATAAGGGTAATGCAGGAGTAGGTTTAATAATGAATAAAAAATAGGAATGCGGGTAAGCTACTACAAACAGCATAGTGAACGCATTATTGTGGCCAAGATAGACACGAAGCTCACACCTACTACAGTAGTACAAGTTTATATGCCAACTAGCTCTGCAGATGATGAAGAAATTGATGAAATGTATGATGAGATAAAAGAAATTTAGGTAGTGAAGGGAGACGAAAATTTAATAGTCATGGGTGACTGGAATTCAAACGTAGGAAAAGGGAGAGAAGGAAACATAGTAGGTGAATATGGATTGGGGCTAAGAAATGAAAGAGGAAGCCGTCTGGTAGAATTTTGCGCAGAGCATAACTTAATCATAGCTAACACTTGGTTTAAAAATCATGAAAGAAGGTTGTATACATGGAAGAACCCTGGAGATACTAAAAGGTATCAGATAGATTATATAATGGTAAGACAGAGATTTAGGAACCAGGTTTTAAATTGTAAGATATTTCCAGGGGAAGATGTGGACTCTGACCACAATCTATTGGTTATGAACTGTAGATAAAAACTGAAGAAACTGCAAAAAGGTGGGACCTGGATAAACAGACTAAACCAGAGGTTGTACAGAGTTTCAGGGAGAGCATAAGGGAACAATAGACAGGAATGAGGGAAAGAAATACAGAAGAAGAAGGATGGGTAGCTTTGAGGGATGAAGCAGTGAAGGCAGCAGAGGAACAAGTAGGTAAAAAGACGAGGGCTAGTAGAAATCCCTGGGTAACAGAAGATATATTGAATTTAATTGATGAAAGGAGAAAAATTTAAAAATGCAGTAAATGAAGCAGGCAAAAAGGAATACAAACGTCTCAAAAATGAGATCGACAGGAAGTGCAAAATGGCTAAGCAGGGATGGCTAGAGGACAAATGTAAGGATGTAGAGGCTTATCTCACTAGGCGTAAGATAGATACTGCGTATAGGAAAATTAAACAGACCTTTGGAGAAAAGAGAACCACTTGTATGAATATCAAGAGCTCAGATGGAAACCCAGTTCTAAGCGAAGAAGGGAAAGCAGAAAGGTGGAAGGAGTATATAGAGGGTCTATACAAGGGCGATGTACTTGAGGACAATATTCTGGAAATGGAAGAGGATGTAGATGAAGATGAAATGGGAGATACATTATTGCGTGAAGAGTTTGACAGAGCACTGAAAGACCTGAGTCGAAACAAGGCCCCCGGAGTAGACAACATTCCATTAGAACTACTGACAGACTCGGGAGAGCCAGTCCTGGCAAAACTCTACCATCTGGTGAGCAAGATGTATGAGACAGGCGAAATACCCTCAGACTTCAAGAAGAATATAATAATTCCTATCCCAAAGAAAGCAGGTGTTGACAGATGTGAAAATTACCGAACTATCAGTTTAATAAGTCACAGCTGCAAAATACTAACGCGAATTCTTTACAGACGAATGGAAAAATTGATAGAAGCCGACCTCGAGGATGTTCAGTTTGGATTCCGTAGAAATGTTGGAACACATGAGGCAATACTGACACTACGACTTATCTTAGAAGAAAGATTAAAGAAAGGCAAACCTACGTTTCTAGCATTTGTAGACTTAGAGAAAGCTTTTGACAATGTTGATTAGAATACTCTCTTTCAAAATTTGAAGGTGGCAGGGGTAAAATACAGGGAGCGAAAGGCTATTTACTATTTGTACAGAAACCAGATGGCAGTTATAAGAGTCGAGGGGTATGAAAGGGAAGCAGTGGTTGGGAAGGGAGTGAGACAGGGCTGGAGTGAGACAGGGTTGTAGCCTATCCCCGATGTTATTCAATCTGTATATTGAGCAAGCAGTAAAGGAAACAAAAGAAAAGTTCGGAGTAAGTATTAAAATCCATGGAGAAGAAATGAAAACTTTGAGGTTCGCCGATGACATTGTAATTCTGTCAGAAACAGCAAAAGACTTTGAAGAGCAGTTGAATGGAATGGACAGTGTCTTGAAAGGAGGGTATAAGATGAACATCAACAAAAAGCAAAACGAGGATAATGGAATGTAGTCAAATTAAGTCGGGTGATGCTGAGGGAATTAGATTAGGAAATGAGACACTTAAAATGGTAAAGGAGTTTTGCTATTTGGGGAGCAAAATAACTGATGATGGTCGAAGTAGAGAGGATATAAAATGTAGACTGGCAATGGCAAGGAAAGCATTTCTGAAGAAGAAAAATTTGTTAACATCGAGTATTGATTTAAGTGTCAGGAAGTCGTTTCTGAAAGTATTTGTATGGAGTGTAGCCATGTATGGAAGTGAAATGTGGACGATAAATAGTTTAGACAAGAAGAGAATAGAAGCTTTCAAAATGTGGTGCTACAGAAGAATGCTGAAGATTAGATGGGTAGATCACATAACTAATGAGGAGGTATTGAATCGAATTGGGGAGAAGAGGAGCTTGTGGCATAACTTGACTAGAAGAAGGGATCGGTTGGTAGGACATGTTGTGAGACATCAAGGGATCACCAATTTAGTATTGGAGGGCAGCGTGGAGGGTAAAAATCGTAGAGGGAGACCAAGAGATGAATACACTAAGCAGATTCAGAAGGATGTAGGCTGCAGTAGGTACTGGGAGATGAAGAAGCTTGCACAGGATAGAGAAGCATGGAGAGCTGCATCAAACCAGTCTCAGGACTGAAGACCACAACAACACAACATGTTGATTACCAGGCATACTACACATTGGATCTTATGGTTTAATTTAAGGTTACTACCATAGTGTGTGCAGCAGTAAATTGGATCGGACAGCGAATTTACATGCAGAATTAATGGCTAAAATGAAAGGCAACATAGCATTTATATATGTACAGTGAATGAATGATGACATTCACTTTCAGCAGTGGTCATTTGCTGCATGACTGTGTCTTTTCCAATGGAAGGAAAATTTCTGTGACCTGAATGAAAGTTCATTGTACAGCCAGTGGCAGTGTAGTTTGCAGCAGTCGCTTTTGGAGATGAGTAATGATGAAGCAATAAATCAAAATACACCCACATAAAACACATTCATCACACTTTAACTCATTCTTACAGGATAGTGATCCATAAAGAATAGGCCAGTTTCACTGGAAGCCATGCATGATACTGCACCATACCAAGATATTGCAGTAGTTTGTGGCTTACAATGCTTTGTGGCCTCCCAGTGTAACAGATTTGGCAACATGTGATTTGTTCCTCTGCAGGTATCTTTAACCAAATGTGCACATAAATTGCCCCCACATTGTTGTTGTACTGGGGACCATCATTTATATTTTAATTATCAAAACACCTGGCAGTGTGCAGGTATTTATTTATAACTATGCATTCATACGGTGTCTGGTTTGTGTTTAATGTTTATGACATATCTCATGAACTATGTTCTATAAAATGATAAATAATTTCCTGGGTACATTTAGCAGCATATGTGGATACTGCCTGCAAAATGTGTTGTGAATGGAGTTTGTGGAAACAAAGTAATAAATTTAAATGTCATGCATCTCACTGTTTATGATGTCCTGTCTCCTGAACTATGAGTCATACAATGATATATTATTGTACATACATCTTGCGGCATATGTGAATACAGGCTGTGAAATGTTTTGCAAATAGAGTTAGTAGAAATGAAGTAACAGAATTAAATGTCATGCATGATGTGGCAGTATTTCACACATCTCATTGTTTATGATGTCATATCTCCTGAGCTGTGTGTTGTACAATTATATAATTTTGCATAAAAACAAAGATGAGGTGACTTACCGAACAAAAGCGCTGGCAGGTCGATAGACACACAAACAAACACAAACATACACACAAAATTCAAGCTTTCGCAACAAACTGTTGCCTCATCAGGAAAGAGGGAAGGAGAGGGGAAGACGAAAGGAAGTGGGTTTTAAAGGAGAGGGTAAGGAGTCATTCCAATCCCGGGAGCGGAAAGACTTACCTTAGGGGGAAAAAAGGACAGGTATACACTTGCACACACGCACATATCCATCCACACATACAGACACAAGCAGACATATTTAAAGACCTTTTTGGTTATGGTTTGGAAGTGGGTTATGTATTATTGAGTATATATATATAGGAGGGATAAAATAGTATAGCAGATTACGGTAAAAAGGAGAAGGTGAATACAAAGTGAAACTACTGGCAAAAACAGAAAGAGGAAAATAAGACGACAGAAAAGATTTCGAAATGCAACAGTGACAATAACAAACGTAATTGTTGGATTCAAATTAATGATATCAATATAATGGAAGGAAACATTCCACGTGGGAAAAATTATATATAAAAACAAAGATGAGGTCACTTACTGAACAAAAGTGCTGGCAGGTCGATAGACACACAAACAAACACAAACATACACACAAAATTCAAGCTTTCGCAACAAACTGTTGCCTCATCAGGAAAGAGGGAAGGAGAGGGGAAGACGAAAGGAAGTGGGTTTTAAAGGAGAGGGTAAGGAGTCATTCCAATCCCGGGAGCGGAAAGACTTACCTTAGGGGGAAAAAAGGACAGGTATACACTTGCACACACGCACATATCCATCCACACATACAGACACAAGCAGACACAATAAAGCCACTTGATGTTCTAGTTCTCAAATACTGGATGAATAAAGCCTGCGAATGGCTCCGTTTCTTTCTCAATCCCACCCCACCCCACCCCAGCCCTTTGATGGGTAAGTGATTCTTACCCCCACAGCGATTGTTGTCAGACAGTAAGCTATTTGAGATTCATTGAAATCGGTCCATTGGCTTAGGAGGAGATATGAAACACACACACACACACACACACACACACACACACACACACACACACACACTCTCTCTCTCTGCTTGATTTGTGTTAAAAAAAATACTTTGACCTTCCAGGGAGTATTTTTGAAATTTAGACTTCTTAACATGTTATTTTAACGCTTTTCTGAGCATTCTAAAAGTTTGAATACAAAATTTGTTGTACATTACTTCAACTGTAGCAAAATCTCTATTTTACCACATCTCTGCGTTCAGATTTTTTTTTCATCAGAGGTACCAGTACAGTGTCCTACCATCACAAATCAAGCACTGAAAAACACACACACACACACACACACACACACACACACATATATTTGTTATGTGTAAGGATGTCTGGATTAGAAAAACAACATTAACAAAACATAAAAAAGCAATGCTATCGGCTGGTTGAGATTTGATAGAGGACCATTTCCACCAAATGTTGAGACATTTTGTGTTGAAGTGGTGGTCATTTGAAGAAAATCATTTTTGAAATTTAAAGAAAGACGTGGTAGATAAATGTTTTTTCAATGGTTATGTGTAGTAAGGTGAAATAAATCTTATTTGCCTTTAAAAATTGATTAATTACATTTGTTACTTTTTAAGGTTCTTCTTCTTCTTCTGTAGTGGTCAATCCAAGGATTGGTTTGCAACAGCTACAATGGCAGCTTGTCTCCATTCTGTGCATCTTTCAGCTTTTCTCTTCATTTCTTTATAGGTGTTACATCCCACATCTTTCACGATTTGATCCATGTACCTCAGTCGTGGTCTTCCTCTTGGTCTTTTTCACTCGACATATCCCTCTATGTTTGTGTTCAGGAGTCCTTTATGTCTTAATAGATGGCCTGTAAATTGCATTCTTCTTTTAACAATGAAACTCCAGAAGCTTCTCTTCTCACCTGCTCTTTCCAGAACCACTTCGTTTGTGACCTTGTTGGTGCATTTTATTTTGAGCACGCGTCTATAGCACCACATTTCAAAATAATTTTGCTTCTGGTCTTCCTCTGTCCCAAGGGTCCATGTTTCACACCCATAGCATGCCACACTCCACACACATGATTTCAAAAATCTTTTCCTGATTTCAAGGCTGATGCTCTTAGATGTTAAGATGTTTTTCTTCTTGTTAAAAGCAGCCATTGCTTGAGCAATTCTACTTCTCACCTCTGCCTTGCTCCCTCCTGGTAATATTACTGCCCTGATAAGTAAATTTATCAACTTGTTCAAGCAGTTAATTGCCTACATGAACTTGGACTTTGACTTGATCTTTTTTGTCGCATGCCATTACTTTTGTTTTTGCTTTATTAATTCTCATATTATATTCTTCCCCCATAACTTTATCCATTCTATTCAGTAGGACTACAAAGTATCTAGGGAAAAAGGTGGTAGTCCACACAGGGCTTATTTCTAACTCGTCTAGCATTTCCTTCTATATAGAGAATGCCCCCAAACTGTAAGAGCAAATTTCTACACACATTACAGAACACAAAAATGACAATTTTGAAAATAAGAACCAGTGATCAGAAATTAATACGAGCGATTCAAGTGAGGCACAGGTTGTAAATGGCTTATGATTTGTTTTGTAGCAGAGAACTTCCTGTCACATCATAGTTGCTGGTGCTATGATGAAATGCAATACAAAATTATCTATGGCATGCCCATCATAAAGTTTACCACTGTTTCCAGTTCATGACTGACTGGCAGAGATGGAGTGTTACTCATTACATGAACATGCAGATAGTCATTTAATGTATACTGCAGTGAGTTACAGGCAAGAAGTATAAACATGGTTGGAACAGATTCTATCCACAGCAATACAACTTAAGAGAAACTTGGCCATTCAAGCCACAGAGAGCTGATCAGGGTTCTCAACAAATGATTGTTTGCACATTAGACTTTGAGGAGATAGTTTTGGGTTGAGTTGAGTAGAGTAAGTAATCATGAAATGTCCGCTTTCAGAAATACAGCGTGGGAAGGTACTATTAGAGCAACAGTCACACATTTATCATAAACAACCCATATGGGCAATGAGGACAGATAATTTGGACCAGAGTTCAGTTGTGTCAGTGGACTATTCAGTGCAGTACTGTAGTGCTGAACTTCCTACATATATGAAGCCTTCTCAACCATAATAGTGCTTCCAATTGTCACAGTAGCCATATCTGGAGCAAAGAAAGTCCATATGCCATTCTAAGTGCATGTAATAATTTTCTGTGCTGAAATTGTAAAAGATCGACTAATAGCACCTTGGGTGTGGCTATCCCTTAAGTGGCGCACATTATGTGGTGCTCATTTGAGATGTGCTGCCACAGCTGTTGGAGGCAGAACCTCCTTTTGCCTACATGATGATGTGCTTCAACATGAGAATACAATATCCCAAACTGATATTAATGCCTATGACCCAAATTGATATTAATGCATGTGAGCATCTAATCACCACATAGGTTCATCATAGCTAGCACAATTACTTAATTTTTTCCCATATATTTTTCCCAAGTCATTGGTGTATGAATCCTCAGTATAAAGAAGAGAGGAAATTGTTGGTATGATCCTAGCTGCCTACCTGATCATGAAATTTAAGCAACAGGGACATTTAAGAGAGTACAGAAAATGTTATTCACCACTGTAACGCGTGCGTTAAAACTGGTGGTAGTCACTTTGAACAGTTGCTATGAGCTTAAACTGTAGCTATAAAATGTGAGTTGTTAGCTTGTGAACATGAGCTATGGTTTATAGCTGGCTGCAGCCATTGTGATCACAGTAGCCAGCAACAGCCCTGTCTCCACATCTTGGACAACGTTCCCCAGTTAAGTTTACCCTGGTATTCCTTCCTGACCTTTCAGCTATTATCCTGAAGAGTTCCTTTGCCCAAATAAAGAACTCCACAGGCCGTCATAACCATCCTTTATATTTGCCATGACCTCTCGGTAAGATTGGCCACAGCTGCAGCAGTATAACACAAGCAAAAATACTAACTGAAGTATTTTGAAACTAATTAAAAACTGCTTCTGTGATGACATCAGACTGCAAGACTGAAATGCAGGTGGTGCGAAGTTACTCTATTAAAGTTATTAATCGCACAGAATGAAATAAAGTCCTGGTGTCTTTTAAATGAAATTATTCCATGAAAGCAAGAGCACAAGATACTAGGCAAGCACTTAGCACCACCATATGCACACAGGCTGACAATAGAGTGAGTTTTCTTCCAAACAGAAGAAAATATTTTCTGATGCAGGGGAATAGTTGTTGAAAATGGAAATGCCGTGTGGATAAGGCCTCCCATTCGCCTGGTACAAGTCTTTCGAGGTGACACCACTTCAGCCACTTACGTGTCAATGGGTATGAAATGATGATAAGGACAACACAACACCCAGTCCCTGACCAGAGAAAATCTCCGACCCAGCTGGGAATTGAACCCGGGCCATTAGGTATGACTTTCCGTTGTACTGACCACTCAACTACCAGGGGCAGATGGAATAGTTGTTGATTAGTTTGAAGTAGATCAGAAATAAATCCTTGTCGTACTGGCTTTACCACATCAGGAGATGTAGCACAGTGATTAACACTACCTGTATTCTGGAACAGTGACCCAAATACTTGTCTGACCATTGTTGTTTAGGTTATATAAGGTTTCCCAAGTCACTTTAAGGAAATATCAATATGTTGTATTTAATAAGATTGGGACTTATTCCTTCTGCCATGCTTGCCTGAATGAGTCACTGCTGCATCCATATCCTCTCTTTACTGTTAGAGCCTAGTTATCGTGAAGATGATTTGATGAGGCAAAATGAAAATTATGTTAGACTTGTAAAGCATTTTCAGTGAATAAAAAATTATTGCTTTGTGCAGAAATTTTGGTTTATTTTGCACTACGAATAAATATAATTGAATTTGTAATAGAAATAAATTGGAGCAGTTCACATGTTGCAATGAACCTGTCATCACGATACATCTGGTTTCCAAGTTGGCTACATTCACTGCTGTAGATGATAGAATTTCATCAGATTTTTTCATCCAGAAACAGTTTAAGTGTATGCACTTTGACATTATCAGCAGCTTTGGGCATTAAACAAATCTACACTTCTGTCCAAAGGATGTGTGAGTAAAATTATTTACTTTTGTTTATGAATTGTCTAAAGGGAAATCAACAACTGTACTTGTTAACAACCCTGTGTATAAGTTCTCAATGCAGGTTAAGACAGTGTACTATGAAGCAGAACTCTAGTTCATCTCCCTTGCTACTGTTCTCAGTTTCATTATTGAACAGTGTGTCCACCTATCTCTTAATAGTTCCACATTTGCAGTGGTGTCATAAAAGTAATAACTGATTATTGAATCAAAGCTTTGAAGATAAGTTGATCTATAAAACATGCAATTAAATTGAATTGATTTATTTGCCTGTAAACAGCTGTTGTGTTTTACAAGGAATCGTCAGTGCATACATAATTATAAAAATGGCCATACAAATGATTATACAAATAGTTAAAACACATAAATATTATTAACTTTGTTACACATGTTACCTAGATGACAAATTAGGTTGTATACCATAGGTTACGATTTTGTTACAATCATATTCATATAAAAGATCATATTTTTTTCTCATTATACATAAATTAATTTGTGTTATAAAATGCTTTTTATTTCAACCATGTCTCTACCACTATTTTAAATTTATTTTCATGTAATGCCCTTGAGTTGTGCAGTATATTGATGACAAATATTCTGCCAGCATGTAAAAAATTATTTTGGACCTTGTGATATTACAGTGCCATTGTTATTAAAAAAGAAAAAAATAGCAATGTTTCTACGGAACATGCATGTCCAAAGAACAGGCACTGTAGCACCTACAACTGATATGGAATACATTAAATGTATTTGCTGTTGTGAATACAAACAACCATCTGCTGCATAAGGAAATGGTTACAATGAAAGTTTGTACCGGACCGGAACTTGAACCCGAATTTCCCACTTTATGCAAGCAGTCGCCTTAACTGCTTTAGCTATCTGTGTACGAGTCATGGCCAGACCCAAACTTCCAAATGTTGTTATTTCTGCATTACAGCCTGTACTCATAAACACATTATGTAATGCCTGTACAGGGGAGGAAATGTAAACTGAAAGTCGCTGCCTGATACCAGCAGATAAATACAATATTGCAGTGCCTGTGTTGCTAAGGAGAATGATGTAATGTTCCTTCCTGTGTGGGAATTACATGATGTGTGTAAGAGTACAGGATGTGACATAGGGACAACAACGTACGGAAATTTGGTCTGGCAGTGGGCTATGCCACGTTAGCCAAAATGGTTAAGGTGATAGCTCATGTAAAGTGGGAAATCCAATTTTGACTCCTGGTGTAGCACAAATTTTCATTGTCATCGTTTCCTTATACAGCTGATGGTTGTTCACATTCACAACTGTGAATACATTTCATGTATTTAGGACTTTACTTAAATGAGTCTGAGGAATGTCCAGTAAGTTCCTGTTTCTGGTTTGATGTGCACATCTGATCTACCTTCATACATGTGGTCATTCTGTTTGACATGCATAAATGCTTGGAGTATGTGCATACTGGAGACTGTAAGTATTTTATGATCAATAAAGAACTGTCTGCAAGAAGTTGCTCAAACCAAACATGCATCTAATGGCTTTCTTCTGCCAGAGGAAAACCTCTTTTGCTCCAGCAGAGTTTTCCAAAAGAAGTAATCCATAATGCAAGTGTGTGTGAAAAAAGCCTGCCTTAAGCATAAGCTCTTTATTCAAACACTCTTTCAGTTTCCTAAGGAGATATAAAACTTACTGCAGAGCTTTTCTGTGTGGACATTCCAGCATAACTTACTATCAAGGTATACACCTAACAATTTTACAGAATGCTAGAGATCATTTTGTCATTTATTAATATCTCTAACAGAAAGGATGGTGTGTTCAGTTTTATTTTCATTTAATGTCAACCTATTTTCAAGGCATACATCAAGGGTACCTTGCAGGTTCGCGGGAGAGCTTCTGTAAAGTTTGGATGGTAGGAGACGAGGTACTGGCAGAAGTAAAGCTGTGAGCACCGGGCGTGAGTCGTGCTTCGGTAGCTCAGTTGGTAGAGCACTTGCCTGCGAAAGGCAAAGGTCCCGAGTTCGAGTCTCGGTCGGGCACACAGTTTTAATCTGCCAGGAAGTTTCAACGATAATGTTATTATTGAAATAGAATGAAATGTTAATAGTGTTCAAGTTGTAGATGAGAATGATGGTGCTGAAGACTTTGACCTGGTCATAACTGATGACTGCATAAATTTGACTCTTTTGATGCTGACAGAGACCATGCTCTCATTTCAAAGTTTTTAAAAACAGGTTGTGGGTGTAAAGAAGAATGTTGCAATTACTATTCAGTTGATGAATATTTGTAAATGCGTTGTGAATGTGCTGAGATTGATCATTATGAGAACAATGACAACACATTAGATCAAGTAATTTTAGGCCAATTGCGGTGTGTAACTTCAGATTCTTCTTTGACAGCTCGTAAACATAAAGTACAAACTGAGAGGAAACAACCACAAAGTAAATACTTAGTAAAAGGTCGGCATGTTTGTAAAAACACTTACATGTTTTCCAACAATATTAAAATTAAAAGACTAAAGTGCCTAACAAAAATGTATAATGATACAGGATTGATTGTCAAAGCTCATGGTAATGCAAGAAAACTTCCTAAGAATGTGACTTCTTTTTCTGATTCAGAGTTTGTTGTAAGGTTTTTACACAATTACGCAGAACAACATGCCATAATTTTACCAGGCAGAAGTAGCTCTCAGTATAATGCAATCAAACTGCTACCTTCAAGTGATAATAAAGCCAAAATTTTTGAAACTTACATGGCTCCTTTACAAATGATATGCCCGTAAAACCAATATCAAGCAGAGTGTTTTGTAATATTTGAAAGGGGATATGCCCAGAAATAGTTGTCATGAAGCCCAAATCAGGTCTTTGTGCATTTTGCCAAAGGAATTTCACTTCAGGAACTGCAGTGGGTTCAGTGCCTGAAGAAACTAAAATGGAAACTATTGAAAAAAATGAGGCCCCATCTACAACTTGTTGCAAAAGAAAGAGTTTTATAAGGGAACTATCAAAAAGACTAAGGAAAATTTTGAAGATGGTGATAGAAGTTGTGTGCACTACAGTTTTGACATGGCCCAGCAGGTTCACATACCCAGTAACCCGTTGCAGCCTGGACCTATTTATTTCTTGGTACTATTCAGAATAGGTATATTTGGGGTTATGTGTGAAAGTGTGAACAAACAAGTAAACTATCCACTCCCAGAAAGCGCAGGAACAACAAAGGGATCCAACGTTCTTGTCAGTCTTTTCCACAACTACTTGGAAAACTACAGTCATGGGGAAGACACAATGTTCATTCATGCTGACAATTGTGTAGGTCAGAACAAGAACAATATCCTGTTAGAATATCTTGCTTGGATAATCAGTAATAACAAAAATAAGAGAATTGTTTTGTCATTCATTCCAGTAGGTCACACGAAATTTGCATGTGACTGGGCATTTGGACTTTTAAAGAAAAGATTTAGGATCACCTATATCTCTTCCATACAAGAATTTGCCGACTGCATTGAGAAATCTACACCTACAACACATGTTAACTCAGCTGTTGCTGTTGGAAATGAAATAGGTGAAGTTGCTGTGAATACATATGACTGGCTAAATTTCTTGAAGGATAGTAATGCTTACAAAGTATGTAACATAACTAAATACAACCACTTTGAGTTCAAGATTAGCTACAAAGGTAGAGTACATTGCAAACTGGACATTGATGGAAATGAATTTGTGTACCGCATCTTCCCCAATGACAATGGCCCCACTGGGTTTCCTGCTGCAGTAATTCCTCCAGGGATGACAAGACAACGAAAAGAGTGCCTTTTTAAAAACATCAGGACCTATTGCAAAGAGAACTACAAAGACATTCTGTGTCCCGAAGTAGGTCAGAATGTGAACCAGAAACTCAAGTCGGCAACAGTGAAGATCCTGAAGAAGAACATGACCAAACAAATATTCCAGAACCAAAGAAGAGGCAAAAATGCTCATGTTAAAGTGCCTTTAACCCCATTCAGACTTTTTTAAACGAACAGAAAATCAAGTTCTTTGGCAACTACAAAATATGGGATCTCGGTAATCTATTTTGGAGGATTTGTGAATTCCAATTTCTTGCAGTTCTAGTCCCATTAATATGCTCCAGAATAAAAATTTGATCCAAAAGATGCCATAACATAGTGTAAAAATATAAATATTATGCCAAAAAAATAAGCACAGGGCTTGCTATATTTTTCTCAACAAAGGGCCAATTTATTTGGTTTCAAATGTATTTACATTCTGATGTGGTATAGGTCTGAGGGAGTAATCCACTTATTGTGAAGTGTTAATTTAAAAAACTCCAAACCACTTGACAAAGGACATTCTAAGTGTAATATATATGTAAAGTTAAGCAATGATAATAAAGTGAAACTTTAAAAGCCCATATCTGAAAACACCTCTTTTATGTCATAAATATTCAACCTGCCATAACTTCCTCAAATTTAGTGTTAGAAATAAATTTTTTTACACGTTGTTAAGAATTTAATGCTTAATGCAAAAACTCAAATTCCTAAATTTTAAACAAGAGGTCCCTTTTGATTTCTGCCTCACATATTTTACCTTGAGGTGGTCAGATCTTTTATTCAAATTAACAACAACCATTTGGTTTATGTTTTCCAAACCTGATTTCAGTAGTGCTAGTTCTGTTTGTTATTCCATATCTTTTCAAGTTTTTTAATTAAACAATGGAAAATACAGGACAGACCAATAAAATTGCTGCTCACCATGTAGTAGAGATGTTGAGTAGCTTATAGGTGCAACAAAAAAACTGTGAAACAAGTAAGCTTTAGGCGAAAAAAGCCTTCATTGTAATTCAACAAATGTGTGTGTATGTTGTCTAATTCTGATGAAGGCCTTTTTCACTAAAAGCTTGCTTGTTTGACAGTCTTTTTATTGTGCCTATTTGTGACACAGCATCTCTACTGTATGGTGAGTAGCAATCTATCCTTTTTGTAATATTGTCAAGTTTTTTAATTAAAATGCTTTATGACACAGTGTCAAATCCCTTAGTCAGATCTACTAGAGTGGGTATACACTGATGAGCTAAAACATTATGACCACCTGCTTAGTAGCATGTTTGTCCATCTTTGGAATGAAATACATCACTAATCCAACAGTTTGTTGGTAGGTTTGTGAAGATATGTGGCATTAAATGTCTACACACAGGTCATTTAATTTGCGTAAATAAAGGGCACTGAATTGTGTACGCAGTAATACCACCTGATAGCGACCCAGATGGGTTCCACAGGATTTACATCAGGCAATCTGGTCACTGAGTCATCAGTGTGAGTTCACTACAATGCTCCTCAAACCACTGTAGCACTGTTCTGGCTTCAACTCATGAACAATTATACTGCTGAAAGATGACATCGCTGTCGGGGAAGACATTAAGCTTGAGGGCATGCAGGTGGTTCAAAGCTGTCAGTGTGTCTTTTGATCACTACCATAGTTTCTTGCAAGTGCAAGAGACTGTCTCCCATTGCATAATACTGCTCCCACCATCCTGCGTCCATGGTGAGCTCCACATTTTGAGCTGCCATTCATTTCGATGATGGCATTTGTGGAGACGACTATTGACCTAGTGTAGCAAAAATGTGATTCATCAAAAGAATCAACAGTTGAATCCCGATCATCCTTTGTCAGTTACAATCATAATTGATGATGTCATTGAATCAAAATATGAACATGTATGGGTGGTCTGCTGCAGAACTCCATGTTCAACGATGTATGATGAAAGTTGTGCAGTGAAAGACTTGTGGGTGCACCAGCATTGTGCTCTTTCAGCAGAGATGCCACAGATCACCATCTATCCTACTTCATAGAGCAGAGAAGCCTCTGCACCCCACATTCCATGAAGAGTCATGGATGTCCAACCATTTAGGGCCTAATGATAGTTTCACTGTCCTCTTACCTCTTTCTGTAGATGCTCACGACAGTAGCATGTGAACATTTGACCAGCTTCGCCGTCTTTGAGATACTCATTCACAGGCTCTGCATAACAATAATAGTAATCTGCCCTTTGTCAAATAGATTTCCTATTTGCAGCCCGTATCTTCACTAGGGAGTTCCTCTGTCCATGTAGGCCCCACTTACATGCTTTCGTTACCGCATCACGAGCCCACACCACCATAGGCAGCATCCAACATCACAGTGGGCAGTGGTCATAATGTGTTGGCTTATCAGTGTAGGTGTGTCTCTATCGTCAAAACCATGTGTTACTGATAATACAGCTTCTTGGCCAGCCTTAATTGTGGATAGCCCACTTCAGAATCCATATTGGAACTTGTACACTAAAAAAAAAATCATTTAATTGGTATTTCATTAAAGTTTCAATAATTTTCAGTAATATTGGTACTACTGCAATATGTTCGTAATTTTGGAATGATTTCTGTCCCCTTTCTTGTATATGGGGAAGACAATTGTCAGTTTCAGGCACTCCAGCAATGTTTCTCCCTAAACATCCGGTTGATGAGGTAAAACAGTGGAATCCATATAGTATCTATTATTTTATTTAGGATAAAATTGGAGAAACCATGTATGCCTTCAGTTCTGGAGTTGCTCAATGATCTGACTGCGTCAAGTATATCCTTTAGATAAATAATTTTCCACCCAATTTTGGCAAGTCTACTGTCACTCTGTTTCCTGTGAATTGGAAAGTTCATCCTCATTGTCATCTAAATTATTTTCATCTGTCATAGCTAGCTTTCCATAGCTCATCTGCACTTTGAGCAAAAGATACATTTTCTGCAGTTAGCCCTGTTTCTGCTTTAACTATTTTCCAAGGTGCTTTACATTTGTTATGGGACTGAGAAATATAGCTATCATTATTTTTCTTTTTTTCTTTCAAGAAATGATTTTATTCTGTAAAACTTTTTTAATTTGGCTTATCAGTGCCTTTACTAATTATTAGTGTGAGACTTATCATGGCTAATTTTTAACAGAATTCTTAACTTATTCAAGTCTGTTGTGTTTAGTGATGAGGGGGTAATATTCATGATAGACAGTGATAATGGTTTGTAAGAAATAATCAAAGGCATAATTTAATTATTCATCCACCATGAGAATGATACACCATTCAGTGCTGAAAAATCTGTGTGTGAGATTTGTTACATTTGGTGGACTTAACTTTCCAACTGCCCTGATTGTATTGGCTGAGCATGATCTTTTTTGAGCTTCATTAACTTTAGGAATATTCTGCCATGGCCAGAAAGCATAATTTTAACAATATTTAAAACTATGTCAGCTTTGCAAACGTCTGAAATAACAATATGTAGGCAGGCATTCAGCCTATTAGGCTTATAGTTAAGGCAAGAGAAATTATAAGACTTCAAGGCATCCAACATCCATCATCACATTAGTATTAATGTCACCAAATATTTAGATTTTATGGCTCACATCTAAGTAAGTACACTCACAGATTACCTATATGTTGGACAAAAATTTTGAGAGCATGGTACATAAATACTACAGCACTCTTGCTCGGTTCTTAAACCACAACCATGAAACTATGTCAGGTCCATATGCACATGGTATGGTATCTTGCAGAATGTGCTTGCCATAGGAAACTGCTTCCAAACATTCCATGTGAATTTTGTCTTAGCTCAATACTTCAATATATGTACTGCACAAGTGTTTGTTATTCTCTGTATGGCCATCCTTTTTTTATTTCATATTCATTTGGAATGAACACTGACATCCCATTATGTTTCTGTGTTGTATTTTACAGTAGCATAAAGTAGTCTTGTCCTATACTGCGTCAATGACAGTCGATTTTTGTGGTGCTGCAATGAATAAGGAATTATTTTCCATTAATTGTCCTGTAAATGACATGCAGTAATACCATTAACACATTCCACAATGTATTGACAACCCCTTTCTCAGTGGATGGCAACAATCAACAACAGTAGATAATTATTACCTTTGTATATCCACAACAGTGTCCACTAACTTCTGTTAGTTAGTAATAATATGATCTCTTCCGTTGACAAACAGGATTGGTGTTTATGCTCAGAGCTCCAAAAAAAGACATTAAGAAAATACACACAAGAAAGAGAGAGTATGAAAAAGCTGTATAATCATCAGATCGAAAGTTTTCATCTGATTCAAATAATGGTAAGACTGGTTGAATAGCTATTGCTTTTCCCCTAAATTTTAGAATGCTACACAAGCTTTGTAGAAAACATACGCTTCTACATCTACACCTATACTCTGCAAACCACCGTGAGATGCATGGCAGAGGGTACTTCCCGTTGTACCAGTTATTAGGAGGTCTTCCTGTTCCATTCACATATGGTGCATGGGAAGCACAATTGTTTGAATGCCTCTGTGCATGCAGTATTTATTCTAATCTTATTCTCGCAACCCCTATGTGAGAGATACATAGGGGGTTGTTGTATATCCCTAGAGTAATAACTTAAAGCCAGTTCTTGAAACTTTGTTAATAGACTTTCTCTGTCTTCAAGAGTCTCAGTTCAGTTCCTTCATTATCACTGTGACACTCTCCCACAGATTAAACAAACCTGTGACCATTTGTGCTGCCCTTCTCTGAATATGTTCAATATCCCCTGTTAGTCCCGTCTGGTACGTGCCCCACATGGGTCGTACGAGTGCAATCTCTTTTGAAGACTAATTGTACCTTGAACACTTCAGCACAGAAAATTTTCAGTGAGACTTGAGGCAATGGAAAAGAAAATCACTATCAACACCCACCTTGTATGAATGTCACCTAATAAATCATAGTGTTCAGAAAAGGAATTGTAATTGTTACTTGTGAAAGTTTCATAAATTTCTTCAGCAATAGGAATAAGCACATCATTGTTAGTACTCTTACTAGCTAAAGGAAATTTGACTGCAGATGTGTGTCACCATCATCTTACTAACAAAATTAAATTTATTACTCATTATGTTTGTCAAATCCTGATGACTGAAGGAAGAATGGAAAAGTTTTCTGTCTTATATTGTAACACTTGTTAGATCAGACTCAAAAATATTTCACAAAAGGAAATAAAAAGAACAGTTTTGCCAGAGAAATCAAAATGTGGAAAGCCATTTGGAATTATCTTTACTGCAGCAGTAGCTGATAGGCAGCATTTATTGTCTATTTCAATAAATGAAGTCTGACCAGTCCACAACATCCTTATACTGCATGATAATTAAAGAAATTTCCAAGGATATACAGAATTAGGAACATTGTCGGTAAAATTCAAGGCATCCTACAGTGAATTTTATTCCTGTCAAAAAATTTTTCATTGATGAAAGCCTGTTATTCAGAAATGGGCAATTATCTCTCAACAGTTGATTTCTATCAAATGCATTAGGTTTTTATGTAGACAACTGGTACCCAATCTCAGGGATGTTTCTGTGGCTTCCCACTCTTTGTAGAAGTAGCTGCAACACGTGAAAACTGCTGGAGAAACTGAATCAAGGAGAAATGCAATAAATGTCAATTAGTAATTGCTTGACAGTCATCCTGCATGATACAAGAAGCATGTTTGTTGACCAGTACAACACTATACAAATTCAAAAGATAAAGCAACTGACAAGAAGATCAGGGGAAAATATCACAAAACTGATCAAAATGCAATCATGAGGCAGTTGACCTTTCTAACAGACCAGTGAGCTCAATTGGAGCAGTGACCAGGACTGTGAAATGGTACAAAAAGTTCATCTTATGCATTATAAACCAATGTGTGTTAATTTGTGACACACTCTGCTGTATCTGGACAAAACATATTGACAAATGTTTTTCATCTATCACTTGTATGAGAACTTGTAAAACTTATGTAACAGATCAGAGAAACACTGATAGGGAAAGAGGCTTTGATAATGAGAATCCTCTACTAGATACACTATGTGATCAAAAGTATCCGAACACCTCCAAAAACATACATGTTTCATATTAGGTGCATTGTGCTGCCTCCTACTGCCAGGTACTCTATATCAGCGACCTCAGTAGTCATTAGACATCGTGAGAGAGCAGAATGGGATGCTCCACAGAACTCACAGACTTCTAACGCGGTCAGGTGATTGGGTGTCACTTGTGTCACATGGCTGTACGCGAGATTTCCACGCTCCTAAACATCCCTAGGTCTTCTGTTTCCGATTTGATAGTGAAGTGGAAACATGAAGGGACAAGTACAGCACAAAAGTGTACAGGCTGACGTCTGTTGACCGACAGAGACCGCCGACAGTTGAAGAGGGTTGTAATGTGTAACAGGCAGACATCTATCCAGAGCATCACACAGGAATTCCAAACTGCATCAGGATCCACTGCAAGTACTATGACAGTTGGGCAGGAGGTGAGAAAACTTGGATTTCATGGCCAAGTGGCTGCTCATAAGTCACACATCTTACCAGTAAATGCTGAACGATGCCTCGCTTGGTGTAAGGAGTGTGGACAGTGGAGAAACAATGTGGCGATCCGATGGTAAGGTGTGGGTATGGCGAATGCTCGGTGCACGTCATCTGCCAGCATGTGTAGTGCCAACAATACAATTCGGAGGCGGTGGTGTTATGATGTGGTCGTGTTTTTCATGGAGGGGCTTGCACCCCTTTTTGTTTTGCATGGCACTATCACAGCACAGGCCTACATTTGTGTTTTAAGCACCATCTTGCTTCCCACTGTTGAACAGCAATTTGAGGATGGTGATTGCGTATTTCAATATGATCGAGCACCTGTTCATAATGCACGGCCTGTGGTGGAGTGGTTACATGACAATAACATCCCTGTAATGGACTGGCCTGCTCAAAGTCCTGACCCGAATCCTATAGAACATCTTTGGGATGCTTTGGAATGCCGATTTCATGCCAGGCCACTGACTGACATCAATACCTCTCCTCAGTGCAGCACTCTGAAGAATGGGCTGCCATTCCCCAAGAAACCTTCCAGCACCTGATTGAATGTATGCCTGCGAAAGTGGAAGCTGTCATCAAGGCTAAGGGTGGGAGAAACACCATACTGAATTCCAGCATTACCAATGGAGGGAGCCACGAACTTGTTAGCCATTTTCAACAGGGTGTCCAGATACTTTTGATCACATAGTGTATCAAGATGAATTTTCAATTTATTTTTTATGTAAGTACTCAGAAATATGTGTAATTGTGAATTGTTGCACTGACAAACTGATGTTGCATGTTTCAGGTCTGTGATGTGTGTTGTACATGAAAGGAAGGAAAACAAAAATAAAAAACACAGTTTGTATCATGTTGGTTAAGCATAATTTGTAAATCAACTTATATTTCTCATACAGAATTATTTATAAATGAATGCTAAGAATCCTGCCAACTTAATATTTTGGGTCTGAATCCTTGAGGCAATTCATTGTGCTTATGCACACAAAACATATCAATATGCTTCCAGTAACTGTTCCATTACAGACATCCAGGCTTTGAAAGCTGTCTATAGACGAATTATTATGCTAGCATGAAACAGGAAAAGTGGATAATTTCAAATTCAACAGTGTTATTTCATAAGCTACATTGAAAGTACAAAATATAAAGCATCACAGTCAATGCTCCGGAAATAATCAGCACAAACTGAGGCAGCCTACTTGGGTAACCCAGCTGCAGAGAACTGCATCCCACAGTATAGTTATAGAAACAATTATAATACTACATTGCGTGGTCTGAGGCACCGGTAGTTCACATCATTTCTGGCAGAACTCGACTGTAAATATGGCAATGTGCTTTCTTTTTGCAAACTATGCTAGTTGGGTAGACTTTTTTTCCCCTACCTGCTATTCATACAAATGAAAAGAAAGCCAATAAGAGAGTTTGAAACTTCCCTGGATATTAGAACTTGGCTTTGTAACAGGCCTACCCAAGCACCTTAATGTCTCAAACACAATATATTTAGCAACTAAAATTAGATTGAATTTAGTTTTAATATTTTTGCGCCTTCTTTGGCACTGGCCATTGAACACATGACTCCTGAAATTCAGTTGCAACTCATTACCTTTCTGTATGATTGTATGGTAAGGAAGAGGTTTCACACTGCAGAAAATTTTGAAACCTTGTACAAGAATTTACTATGTGAACAGTTCCTGCAATTTTTTTAAAATAACTGCTCAAGTCTGTGAAAGCGTTTTCTCAATAATGAAATTCATTAAATCATAGCTTATGTGTAGCCTCAAGTATGTTCATAAAACTAGAACAGTAAGTTGCATGAGCAGTAGTTTCACTCCAGGTGTCAATTCTGAACAAAATACATTTAAAAATATGCTTGAATGAGATAAAGAAAGAGCCTTTTTTGCAAGTTGTACACCTGCTCTGAACTTCACATTTCTGTGTTAATGAAATAGGTTAATAGATCTTACAGATCATAGTTCATAGCTTATTCTTTCCACATGTTGTGTTACTGAACATAAAATTGAAAATGCATAACGGTGTTTCAAAACTTAGTGGATTAAAACTATGGGCCAAAATACGTACATGTTTTCCACTTGTGATGAGCAGAATCTTTTCCCGTAGATGAACGGCACATGCATTATGCTCCACCTCATGACAAATGACCTCAAGGTGCCCACAGATGGGCAGCTCTCACGCTCACACCTGTGACAGACCAATATCACAAATGACCTACACATTTAATTCTTTGTATGACTTAATAGGATGCTCTGCAGCACAAAATCATCATAAAATAAGTCATGATAGGGACTCTCCACGTCTCTCACAGGCAACATGGCAAACAATAATACTTACACTCTACTGAATAGAAGACAATGATGAGAGATCCAAAAACTATTCATGTAACTAAAGATTTATTCAATTCTTGAATTAGTACAGTGAGTAATGCATGCAGAATGGCAAGGAGAGAAGAACAATCAACAACTGAAAGGAATTGGAAGCTACACATCACTTTCATCACAGCATATTAAAATCATGTAGAAAACTGCAGTAACAGGTAATTCTTGGAAGAGAAAAATTACCATTTTAACATCCTGTCATTTTGCCATTACAAGTTTTAAAGTCAGAAATTAATAGTTTGAATAATGCTTACAGTAATTGCATTAAATGTCTCTCAGTTGTTACAAAATTCAAATGACTACTTTAGTCACTGTTGGTAAGGTAAAAGTGTTCATCAACCCAAGGAACGGTTTAAACAATGCATTGCTTTACTAGGTGTGGTCCTGTTGGAGGTGGTATACCATTGCCTTACTCCCACATTAGTGCTCCAGAGATATTCAGCACATGGAGTCAGACCACTTGGATAACTCAGCACCTGATAGCAGCCCAAATACAAAGTACTTTGTTCAATTAGCTGGATTAAGAGATGACTGCAAGTATAAGTTTCACATGTGGCTGTCAGTTATAACAAAATAACCCATGCAATAGGCTGCATGGCATAAATCATCTTAAACATGAAAGGATGAGTGATGGAGGGACAAGTAAAATGTGAAGATCATTGCTTGACAGATGTTGAACTTTCATTCCTCTCTCAAAGCAAGACGCATACATCCCATATGCTCCTGACTCTGCAGTGAAACTTTCTGAGAAGACGTTTACACTGAGGTGGGTGGGCTGATAGGAAGGGACCATGGAGGTGGGACAAGAAAGGATGGAAACACAGAGACAGATGAGAATAAAAGCAAAGGCTATTGCAAGGGAAACAACAAAGATATTGGGGGTGAGGGAGGGATTGTATAAGCATGGGAGTATTAGGGACACCTGCATTCTGTTTTGACATATTGTTGGAGACATTGCACCCATTTTAGCACAAGTTCCACCACCAAGCTTATATTACAACAGGGCCAGTTTAATGCCGAAGTGATGCAAGCAGCCACTTGTGGCAGCAAGCTGAGAGAGGTGCCAGTGATGCCACAACTGCATCCTTTCTAGATGGGACATCCTATCTAGATGGGACATATCACAATTGATATGGCTGTCTGGGGTGCCAAGATGAGAGGTGCACCACGATGTGACCAAGTGCAAGATATGTATACGGCATAATACTGACACTAGTGAAAGTGTGTGAGGGGGAAAGCAACTTTCGTGTAAAAATGTTTTAAAACTGGTCCTGCCTTAAGGACACTGTCCTAACAGTGTGATATGGTAACAACCATCTGTATAGTTTTCCTCAGTTAAGCAGTGCCCTGGCAGCATAGATTTCTCATTTTGTGGAATCATTTGGGGAATGTGTCCACGAAAGAAATGTATGTTTGTTTGTGATGTATCTTCAAAAATAACTAGAACTTTAATATGTTATCTCTGTTGGTAAAATGGATGCCTATACTGATCATTATGCACAAAATATGATACAAAATATTTTTTATGCATGCACCACTTAGATATAATGGATTTTCCTTTTTTTGGAACAGGTGCTGTATTTAGGGTCTGGATTCTTTATTTTTATTCACTATAACAACTTACATTTCTGTTCCAATCTCCACAAGATAGTAAAGTACAAAACTTCACCATATTAACACAGGAATGTAATTGTTTGAGCATAAAAGCAGCCATGAAGCAAAGAATGGATCAAACGGCATTAATGCTTAGTTACGTGGACACCAGTATGTCATAAAACATTACCACAAATGTATCATTTAGCATATTTCATGTAATTAGCTGGTGGTGTTTCAATTTTGAATGAGATCTGATCATTGTTCAACAGTGAAAGCATTTTACAATTGGAATCCACTGCTAATAGATATGACAGCACACAGGTAAAGGCCAGAGTTAATAGCAACAGGAGTAACATCTTGCAAATAAGCTGGAGAAATTAAACATTGGTAAAAACTGAAGAGTTAGTTGCATAATGACTCAAGGTTGGTATTGGAGAAACCAAATAATTTAATTTTTACTTTCACTTCCTGGGGTTTATTCATTCATCTGGTGTCATTAGGGTTTAACATAAAGGGTAGTTCAAAATGTTGTACACAAATTGCAGGCACTGATAGCAGTGAAAATAAAACAACTTTGTAACAGAAACTTATGGTCTTAAAAGCAATCCTGAAATGGTGAAAGCTTTAGAATGTCAGAAACAATCAGTGCATATGTGGTGTAAGTTCAGCAAAGATAATGTAGTGCTTCTGTGTACATACAACTACTTGTCATGCCATTAAAATTATGTACAAGTGGCTGTGTACCGTATATCTGCTTTTCATTCATGCACTCTGAGACAAAAAGGGTTGTGTGCATTGCAGACACAAATGGACTGTTACAAACATATCACATATGTGGCAACCACGACAGGACGATCGGAAGTGCCTGTGTCAGTGAGTAACAACATTTGATTGGGAAGGTGAGAAGGAGTCAAAATTAAAAGGAAATTATTGCACTTGAGGAAAATTTTCTCCAGAATTTGCAGGTGTTGTCCATAGCAACTGGTCAACAACTCTGATTACTCAGAGCTTGTTTTATTGCTAGTATTGCAGCTCAAATGAAGAATTCAGGAGGAGTCAAACAGTTTAACAATAAATAATAATTCCCACAACAATACCTGAGAATCAGAAGAGAATATTAAGTCTACAGTTGGGAAGATCCCAGCTGACATACAGCAGATGGTTACGGTCTGGTCAGCCATTCACTATTACAAGCTTCACCATCAGCAGCAACAGCAATGAAGCAGTTCACCCACCATGTCGCAGCATCTTGTCAGTGGCAACAACCTTCGGCAAGGTGTACTTTTTTTTTTCCTCCCCTAACTGCAGTGTTATTGTTTATGGGTGAGATAATTGGAAATGCAATTGTCCTTGTTATTGTGTGGTATAGGAATATGTTGTAGTCACCCAACATACATCACAACCTGTAGAAGAGGTATTAAGAGGGTGGCTGCAAAATTTGAGAAGGCAATCGAAGGGTTAAATACAAATGATGTATATCTTAGAACGGAATTGTCAACTAAACTTGATACAAACATGGAAGATCATAGGACAGAATTATCTACAATGTATGCGAATTTAGAAAAGCATATAAAGGAATCTAAGGAAGAGAAAAAGGAAATGCATACTTCGATTTCTAACTTAACAAACAACAATAACTTGATAATCAAAATATCCACGGGTGTACTGCCGGTCTACAGTGTCCAACGGGCACAATATTTCGGCGATCATACATGTCGCCATCATCAGGTGAACTGACAGACTGAGCTCCTGTGAACGTGCTGGCACGGAGATCCGTACGCTATGGCTGCTCAGAGGGAATTGGGTTCGGTCGCGGCGGTGGCCGATTTAAATACCCTCTGTCCGCGGCGCGCTCCCTCCGCTGTTCGCACCCCGCGCGGTGGAACAGATTGCGACGGCATCTAAGATGACATCGGTCAGAGTGATGGTTCTGTCAGCCGTGGTCGTCACAACTATACGTTTGCTCGATGTACTCTTGATTAACCCAATCGCTGGCTCCCAAGCCTTGCTAAGATTATAGCCACAGTCACGGTTTATGACATCATCATTGGTGCGAATTTCGATGGCCTCTCTAACAACGCTGTCCCAGTATCTCGACGTCTGTACCAGAATCCTCGTGCGTTCATACTCCATAGCGTGATTTTCCAACAAACAATGTTCAACAACCGTCGACTTGCTCGGATACATCAGTCGAGTGTGCCTCTGGTGTTCACGGCATCGATCCTCGACGGTACGCATCGTCTGACCAATATATGATTTGCCACATTGACACGGAATCTGGTGCACGCCAGCCTTCCTCAAACCGAGGTCATCTTTGGAGCTCCCCACCAGTGCACGAGTTTTATTCGGCGGACAAAACACAGTTCTGATCCGGTGTTCCTTCAAAATGCGGGCGATTTTCCCCGAGAGTGCGCCTGTATATGGAATAAACGCAGTGCCTACCTCCTCCCTCGTGATTTCATCCATCTCCACAGGTTGTGCTGTATTGGTTGGGTGGAGAGCATGTTGAATCTGCCACTCTGAGTACCCATTTTTTCGAAATACAGTTCTCAGATGTTCCAATTCCTGTCTGCATGCAAATACAGATCAGTGTGCATTGTCTTCCGATACACCCCATGACCTAGGGTGCCGTCAGCCCCCTAGGTTATGGGGTGTATCTGTTCCGCCGCGTGGAAGTGGCGCGGGGTGCAGACAGCGGAGGGAACGCGGCGCGGGCGGAGGGTATTTAAATCGGCCGCCGCCGCGACCGAACGCAGTTCCCTCTGAGTAGCCATAGCGTACGGATCTCCGTGCCAGCACGTTCGCAGAAGCTCAGTCCGTCAGTTCACCTGATGATGGCGACGTGTATGATTGCCGAAATATTGTGCCCGTTGGACACTGTAGACCGGCAGTACACCCGTGGATATTTTGACTACCAAATACGCCAGGAGAAACTCAAGAATCACAACAATAATTTGGTTAACTGAGGAGTTGTGACCAGAAGTAAACAAAGAATGTGATCTTTTGAGAAATGATGTTGATGAACAATTTCAAGAGGTTAACAAATTGGAATTTACTTTAATTCATGAACAGATCTCAGACACATGTAAGAAACTGGAAGTGTTTGAACAAATTAAGGGTTTAGGGGTGATGGATATCAGAGAATATATTTTTGCCACCTTGGAGGGGAGTGTGTTTGAGATAATTCATCAAAAAGTACAAGAGAAAGTAGATTCGACTGTCAGTACACACCATTCTCCAGATGATTTGGAATTCAAAGATGAAAAGAATTAAACAGCAAGAATGCTAGTGTCAGTAATGGGTTATCAGCAGAATTGCTTGAAGAATTACAAACAGGAAATGGGACAAATTTATCGAAACAATTCCCAAAGTTTAAATGCACTTATTTCCTAAGAGAATTCTCTAAGTTGATTCCTAAATGGTGGGAGTATTTGAGGGAAAAAAATAGATTTTGCACTCAGTTATTTAGAAGGTAGCAGCACAGCTAGGTGGGGAGCATTTGTTGACAAGAGGTGGCCACAATGCTGGGATCACGGATTTACTTCAAACTTTGTACATCTTCAATAGGCATTTGAAGCAACATAATGTGCACTACTC
The DNA here is from genome assembly GCF_021461395.2 of Schistocerca americana. NCBI lineage: Eukaryota > Metazoa > Arthropoda > Insecta > Orthoptera > Acrididae > Schistocerca > Schistocerca americana. The sequence continues at coordinate 792,412,537 of NC_060119.1, forward strand.
TGCCAACTCCAAGTAAATCACAAAATGTAGACTGGCAATGGCAAGGAAAGTGTTTCTGAAGAAGAGAAATTTGTTAACTTCGAGTATAGATTTAAGTGTCAGAAAGTCGCTTCTGAAAGTATTTGTATGGAGTGTATGGAAGTGAAATGTGGGCGATAAATAGTTTGGACAGGAAGAGAATAGAAGCTTTCAAAATGTGGTGCTACAGAAGAATGCTGAAGATTAGATGGGTAGATCACGTAACTAATGAGGAGGTATTGAATAGAATTGGGGAGAAGAGGAGTCTGTGGCACAACTTGACCAGAAGAAGGGATCAGTTGGTAGGACATGTTCTGAGGCGTCAAGGGATCACCAATTTAGTACTGGAGGGCAGCGTGGAGGGTAAAAATCGTAGAGGGAGACCAAAAGATGAATACACTAAGCAGATTCAGAAGGATGTAGGCTGCAGTAGGTACTGGGAGATGAAGCAGCTCGCACAGAATAGAGTAGCACGGAGAGCTGCATCAAACCAGTCTCAGGACTGAAGACCACAACAACAACAGTATCTGTGCATAGGTGCGCAGACATTAAAGAGTTCATAGTGGTCAGGTGGTTAGTGTTTGAACTCCATAAGACAAACAAGTATGAGACAAAGGTTCGACTCTTGCTCAAACCTTCTTCTTTGTAGTACAAGTGTAAATTCTGTGATATTCAAAAAATTTGCACTTACACTATTCATTCTTGCTACATTAGCAATGTCTCACCACTATGCAGGTTAACTGCTAACTGAGACCTGCCTCTGTCTCTGCAGTTCAAAGCATTGAGGTGCAAGGTAGTTCTGGGTACCTTACCAGATTGCGTGTATAAGGGATTTCGTGATCATGACAGGCATTCACATTCAGGAAAACTCTATGCATTTCTTCATTTACTTGTTGATAGTTATAAATATGTTTGTTCTAATAATTAAATTTAATTAAAATTATTAAGCAGTGAAATACCATGAAATTCACTAAAACTTCATGCAAATACATGTGATTTTGATTTTTAATTACATTACCTCTCATATGTCACGTACATTAAATAATATGACCAGCGATGAAAAAAAAAATAGATTAAAAATTAAGTGCGAGCAGCAGTGAAACAGTAACTTCACATGTCATCTTACAACACTCGAATGCTAACCACTTGAATTCTAATGTCAGGCACCTATGCACAGATACATTAGTTACATAATGGACATGTAAAACTTCTCCTGCGATATTCTCGGAATTGCCATAGTAGTGCACCTTACTACTTGCACATTATGTTGTTTTAATGGCCGACTAAAGGTGTATAAAGTTTGAAGTAGATATGTGATACTAATGTCGTGGACTTCCCTTGTGATCAATTTACTTCTTCCAAGAAAAATCTAAAAGAAAATACTGGTCTCCAAGTGCTCAGGAAAAGCTAACACCAGAACTTATTGATTCCAAGTATTACAATAGTACATGGATGAGTTTTAAGAAATACATAGAATGGCATCTTACAACATACAAATATTTAGACAGTTCATTAGAGGAAAAGCATCTGATTCAGGTATTAATACAAAGACTTCCTTATCGTGTGAGAAAAGAAACTTGGTGTAGGGGTGGTCCACAGTTTGTGATTTGCTAACATTTATTGAAGTATTAGGCACATTCCACAAGGAATGTGTGGTTTGTACACCTCATGAAAGCTGCCAAGGCGAAAATAATGGGTAGATCACATATCACTAGAGAAAAGATGGTCAAGTCTGCGAAGTGCATAAGCAGAATAGTGCTAGGGGTTTAACCAAACAAATAGTTGCTCCCGGGTAATTAAGTCTAGTGATTTAAATAATGGAAAGATCCAGGTATCTACAGATAGCTCCTTTCCCAGTCTACAGCCAGGAAATAAGTGACAATGCAACTAGACTACATCACTATTTTTTTTTTATTTTAGTTTTTTTCCTTGGACTAACTTATATTTTTTTTATATATATATATATTAAAAAAAGGATGCAATTGCGTCTACTTTCTTTAAATTTTTATGAGAATATGTACAAATGGAGGGCATCAGATAATATCTATTCAGAAATGACTACACATATTGATCACAGTACAGTAATAATGTGACCTGTTGCAACATTAATGAGGAAAGAGAATGAACGTAGAAAACTAGCGAATATTAAGGATCATTTCAATATAACAGAAAGCTTTTTAAAATGCAATCCACCAGTAAAAACATATGCAAAGGAAGTAAAAGACCTATATAATAGGCAGCCCCTATAATAAAATAAAATAATAAATAGTGTATTAAACATTACCTATTCATCTATGCTTACAAGAGCTACATGTTAGCATTGTCACGTTCAATGGGGCGGGGGGGAGGGGGGTGTAGGTGATGAGCTAACATCTAGGAATGTAGGAATGCACATTGGTACAGTGAAGGATAATGCACGAGTATGTCTCCAACGTGAATTAAAGAAAGAGGAAACATGAGCCACACTAGACAAGTAGGCAACGCACTCTGGAGGTAAATTCTAGTTAAAAAAAACAAGGAGTAAGCTACCTCGAGAAGGGAGAACCTATACCATAATGAGAGTGAAATGAGGTAGGGGAACATTACTGCCATAACCACTTAGGAATGTCTTGTAAACATTTTGCTACATTAAGCATTGGGTTTGAGAGTCACGTAGGGGTAGGATGCTGTTGTTATTTGAAGGATTACTCCAAGATAGTACGGCATAAAAATTTACCTGGATAGTACAGCTTCTTAGCTTTGGCTAAATCAATGAACGAGCTTTGTTGTCTACATGAGGTACAAAAATTACGAAGAGTTTCTTTTCACCTGTAACTCTTCAAGAGTTAGTTAGTTAAGTAATGCCATGCATGTAAGACTTAGTTGCCTATGACCTTAGCATAACCATGAATAGTTATTAGACTCTATAGTGTCAAAGAATGGCGCAAATTTACGGATGTACTTCTGCAAGGTGAAACACATGTATCCTGGTTTAGTAGCTACCAGAAGCTAGTTTAAGTTCTAGTAATTGGGTTTTTTATACAGTTTTGATAAATGTGTTAAATTACATGATTGGGTTTGTGGATATTGTTATGGAAGCAGCTTTACTTTAGTGTAAGTACTTCTCTTCACATTTTCTGTGGTCTGATGACATCAAACAGCCTGGATAACAAGATTCGTCTTCTGTATTGAAGTATGAACTATCTCTTCCATAATTAACCAGGAGAATAATTAGTAGTGGAACCTAATGTACTTGATGGACAATCTTTTGTGTTTATAATGCACACCTCCTGACAGGAAACTTAAAAAGAATCCTGCAGTATGAAGAACAATAGTGTGAAAACATAATTTTTATTAACAGATATGAAAGTTAAATCCACTGATTGATGTAAGCACATACACACGAGTTTCAAAACCATGCTAAGATGGTTAAACATTGTTTAAAACTTCAAAGATAATTCACTGTAAAGTAAGGTGTTATAGTAATTAACATTGATTTAGTTTACCTGTAGGATGAGACTGTCATGACATCATCCATTGAAGTGGGCAGCTATGAGGTGAAACAGATCACTTTGGCTTAAAGCAATTTACTATACCTTACCCTTTGAATCCAAAAAATGCTGTCAGAAACTTTTAAAAAGAAATTTTCTTTTTTAGTTTATTAGACTTTGCCACCTGCCTTCTATGTGCGATTTTTGTTTTGTTTGTACATGTACCATCTGCTGGGGTGAAAGCAACTTATCTGTGAAACAGACCAGTGATATCTCGAACAACTGCAGCACTTGCTGCAGTGAATGATTATTCCATGCCCCTTACGTCCTGCCTAGGAGATATCTGCTCCTCAGAACCCCCACGGAGTTGGAGACATGGCTGTTGACATCTATTGGAAGGTAAGTCAGTCATTGGTTGACAGCCAGGATATACAAGAGACATTGTAAAAGGTTAATGTTATCCAACTTGGAGTATAACCAACTGTAAAAGTGCAATGTACACTTTGTAACAAAAAGTGAATACATGTACTGCAAAAAAGGAGAGTCCGAAATCATTCAGTAATAGCTGGTCTCTTAAGTAATTTTCAGGCTGACACAGCAGGCATCACAACAGAGGAAAAGGTGTCTGAAGCCAATGTACCATGGTACGTCTGAAACTGCTTTCAATTGCATGAAAGTAAAAATTGTAATCCATGGCAACTGTAAAATAAACATACAACTGGACCACCACAAACACATGAAAAATTTCAGTGTATCCACTAGACACATTTGTGGCATTGATGACATTGTATCAACTCATCACAGTTCCCACAAGTTACAATATTCACAGACCATAATAACGACAGAATACTCTAGTGGAGAATGAAAGCACTGGGGCAATGTATCATAACAAAATAAGTGCACTCACTTGTTCTTTTCTAAAATCATTAAAATTGATTGCAATATCCAGTAAGTAACATTCTGGGACATAAACACTTAGTTGTTGCATGTTTTATAACTGGACGTGAACTTTTACTCAAACTCAAACTGGTAGAAGCCAACCTCGGGCAAGATCAGTTTGGATTCCGTAGAAATATTGGAACACGTGAGGCAATACTGACCTTACGACTTATCTTAGAAGAGAGATTAAAGAAAGGCAAACCTACATTTCTAGCATTTGTAGACTTAGAGAAATCTTTTGACAATGTTGACTGGAATACTCTCTTTCAAATTCTAAAGGTGGCAGGGGTAAAATACAGGGAGCGAAAGGCTATTTACAATTTGTACAGAAACCAGATGGCAGTTATAAGAGTCGAGGGGCACGAAAGGGAAGCAGTGGTTGGGAAGGGAGTAAGACAGGGTTGTAGCCTCTCCCCGATCTATTCAATCTGTATATTGAGCAAGCAGTAAAGAAAACAAAAGAAAAATTTGGAGTAGGTATTAAAATCCATGGAGAAGAAATAAAAACTTTGAGGTTCGCCGATAACATTGTAATTCTGTCAGAGACAGCAAAGGACTTGTAAGAGCAGTTGAAAGGAATGGACAGTGTCTTGAAAGGAGGATGTAAGATGAACATCAACAAAATCAAAAACGAGGATAATGGAATGTAGTCGAATTAGATTAGGAAATGAAACACTTAAAGTAGTAAAGGAGTTCTGCTATTTGGGGAGCAAAATAACTGATGATGGTCGAAGTAGAGAGGATATAAAATGTAGACTGGCAATGGCAAGGAAAGCGTTTCTGAAGAAGAGAAATTTGTTAACATCGAGTATTGATTTAAGTGTCAGGAAGTCGTTTCTGAAAGTATTTGTATGGAGTGTAGCTATGTATGGAAGTGAAACATAGACGACAAATAGTTTGGACAAGAAGAGAATAGAAGCTTTCGAAATGTGGTGCTACAGAAGAATGCTGAAGATTAGATGGGCAGATCATATAACTAACGATGAGGTATTGAATAGAATTGGGGAGAGGAGGAGTTTGTGGCACAGCTTGACTAGAAGAAGTGATCGGTTGGTAGGACATGTTTTGAGGCATCAAGGGATCACCAATTTAGTACCGGAGGGCAGCGTGGAGGGTAAAAATCGTAGAGGGAGACCAAGAGATGAATACACTAAGCAGATTCAGAAAGATGTAGGTTGCAGTAAGTACTGGGAGATGAAGAACCTTGCACAGGATAGAGTAGCATGGAGAGCTGCATCAAACCAGTCTCAGGGCTGAAGACCACAACAACAACAAGCATTAGCTTGCCAAACATCGACTTCTGTGATTGATATCCAAAACTACCCTTTCAAAGAGATGTTAACATAATGATTGGACCCCACAGTAGGGTTCTTATATTTAAAGATAGCTGTAAAGAGATTTGTTGATTTTTGAAACTACATAATACTTGAAAAATGGGTAGATTAGGTTTTTCTATTTCAAATGGCCTATATGCTAATGCAGTAATGTGTTTTGTGAAACGTGCTGTGGGTTAGGAATTTAGAAAAGTTTACAGAACAATATTATGCATCCACATTGGTGATACCTAACAAGTATGGCTGCCACCTTGAAAATTATTTTACATTACGATAAAGTATGCAAAATCTTAATTAGTGGCTTAATTAATTAGTAGCAAGTCTCATATGATTCAGAAAAAATAGGGCAATAGAAGTACAGTGTCAAAGTTCAGAATCTAACAAGAACAGAGACAAAACAATCAACAGTAAATTATAAATGTATGAACTTTCAACATCAGTTATCTCATACATTACTTACTTTCAGTTAATTCAAAGTATGTTACTGACAAATTGGGATGCTAGCCTTTTTAATGTTGTCTATCATTTCAGCCATATTGCTGGTTAGCTGAACAGATATTGCACATTACAAACTTTTTTATTATTAACTTAAATTGGCTACATTTTCTAATTAACAGAACTTCTAGTAGAATTAATTGTATAATTGAAATTGGCACATTGAAAATAATACCCTGAATAATAAATATAAATGACACTCAGCCTAAATAAAATTTTGAAATATTCATGTGTATGCTATATACTATTTGTGCAACTGTATGAAAATCAGAGCAAGAATGTAATTATGAATGGTTGTAGAAGACATACAGAGTTTCCAACGTCTTGAGTCTCAGGTTCACGAGAAACAGGTTCTTTAATTGCCACAACAGCAACATCTGGACAAAGCACAATCCTTGCATCCCAGTCGGACACCACAACCAATCATGTGACTGGACCACATCTCCCACTACCATGTTTGAATGGAGTGAGTTATGATGTCTTCATCAAACAAGTTCTTTCAGAACTTTAGGACAATGTATTGGTGTCAGACATGGATGCAACTCAGCAGAGCACCTACACACTTTTCTGTGCAAGCACACGATGAACTTAATGGCACTTCCCCCCCCCCCCCCCCCCCCCCACTCCTGGGGTTGTATCAAAAGCCTCATGTATGTGACACCAGTTCCCAATGGTGAAAAATTTTTAGCCAGAATACTTGGAGCATCTCTTAAGGTTCGTGCAATCCCTAGCCACAATTTTCTAAGGAGATATTATGCCTGTATTAATGTGGTGGTCAACATTTTTGACACCTTTTTTAATGCATAACAATGTTCAATAAACAGTAAATTATCTTTGCATTGATTGTGCTTGTTGTTCCTGACATTCCAAAGCTTTCACTTGCTTAGGATTACTGCAAAGACTTCAAGTTCCCATTCTAAAGTAGCTGTATTTCGACTCCTCTAACAGCTTCTTCAATTTTTGCTCAACGTTTTGAGTTACCCTATATGTGAAGAAGTTACTGATAAGTATTGACATATAATCTAATAATATTAAATGGTCAGGTAGTTCAGTTTATGGTGGATATAATCCAAGAAAAAAACATGAAACAAATCGAGGGTAATACAGTGTCAACTTCAATTTTTTCTTCCTAAGCATAGAGATACAGAATGGCAGGGGGAGAAGGGGGCTGAAGTAAAGTGGCCAGGGAGTACAACGTTGTCTACTGTAACATTATCTTGTGGCCGTCGAGAAGATGAAAGGAAGGAGCAAATATTCAATGGCATTATGGGCAAGGCTGATCACATGCCACAATCCAGCACCAGTATTGTTATCTTGCTTGCAATGCCTGAAGACTATGCCGATACATACATACTACACCATGATTCAAAGACCATGTCAGGCTCTATATTGTTGGTTTCAGGATGTTCTCTAGCAGCTTGGTGACTCATCAAGCAAGTCTCCTTAATATAAAAGAACTGCTTGCCTCAGTAATGTGACTACTTGTCCATCACACGTGAATTCCAGAACAGTAGGTTAGAGTTTTATTCATAGGTGAGTCAGCCTCAAGAGTGAGTCTTCACATGTTCATCTGGCAAACTGCTTGAACATGTTGTAAACCAACAAATATTGCGGAAAAAACTGATATGACAGCCCTGTGCTATAATCTCTTGCAGCTCAATGTTAGCGAACACATACACCTCTATGTGGATTTCCTAAGGACATTGTGATGCTGTATTGACGACATACTAAAATTTGCGTTTTGGAGTTCTTATGGACCTGAGTTCCATCAGATGGGTGATAATGCATAACTACACACAAGGTGGATGAGTGCTTGCAATGTAAGGACATCATGCGCTCAGAATGGACACCATATTCCTCAGATATAAATCCTATTTAATATCCAGGGAACACACTACACCAAAGGACTGTAGCCTGAGCACTCTCACCACAGATCATTGTTGACCTCTAGGGTGAGCCTGTCAACCACTGTTTTGTACAGAAAAGGAATTATCATGGATTTAACAAACTTATTTTAATCTGTACCAGTATATTATTTCTGCTTATAGATCTCCTTCTGGCAATTATTAGTATATTATTTTTGTCTATAGATCTCCTTCTGGAAATTATTCTGTATTTTGTAATACCATATTCAAGCTACTTGAAAGATATGCAAAACAGACTCTGATGAATTATGAGAGGATTTTAACTTCAACTTTCTTAATGTACATGACGAAAAAGTTTTTAAATCTGGCATACTCATTTAATCATGATGTAAAAGTAATGTCATCCCTCCATATTAACAGCTGTTTCAACCAAGAAGCAACCAACTTTAATTGATCTGTGAATGTTTAACAATAACGGAAATTCATGGATGGGAAAACACATAAAATAAGGAAAAGACAACCACTTGACTATATTAAATCAATGTGTGATACACAGAAATGTGTAACAGAAATCAGTACTAACTTTTGGGCTCTTGTTCAAGACCAAGAGCTCGAAAGCTAGCGTAAATAAAGTTTTCTATTGCGTGTTTCTTTGCGCCCTGCATCGATCTGATATAGGTGAGTGGTCACCTTTGCCTTATTTCATGTTTTGCTCTGTGAATGTGATCGACATACGCTTATCATACCTCAAAGCCCTTATGATACATTCTCCATTACCTCATGATACACCACTACCAACAATTCTCACTATGAAATCCAAAAACTATGATGATAGCAATACCCTTAATTAAATCTACTTATGCAGAAATAAAAATGGAGTAACATCTTTCAATTTTTAGATGAAATGTCTGACAGTTCCATGCAGAACTTCCACTATTACTTCAACTGTCACTTGGCACGTGTCCAAAAATGAAAGTGCTTGTATTGCAAATGTTTCTATAACATTGTGAAAATAAATGAGATTACAGCACATAACAAATAAGACAAAAGGCAAGCAGTATCAATGAATTCGGATCCTACTAGAGAAAGTCAAACTTATTTAAGAAAATGATGAAACTGGAAGGAAGCACACAATGATCTACCTGAAATTTCAAGCTCTTCATCCAAATGTACAACTATGTGGAATACTGTGAATAACATTACAGGAAGAAAGTGAAATGTCAGGGAAAGAAGTCTCTAAATTCTAAAAGCAATATCATATCTGTTGTGTCTTTTTAGTAACAAAGTTCAAAAATACTTTTCAACAATTGCAAATCATAATCTCATAAACAAAAATTTTAAAAAAGACCCACAGCATCCCTCAACAACAGTCTGACACCATTAGTTTTATTTCCAATAACACTGAATCAAACAGAGAAAATTATACAAACAAATATTAAGGAAAAAATATCTGTTGGTCCCGATGCAAATCCTCGTTTTTGATTTTATAAATGCTCTCACCACATTAGTGAGCCTCATTGGTATATTATCAATATGTGGTTTGGAAAAGGTATATAAGAGGGTTGGAACTTTAATAGTGGTAACTATTTATTTACAGCTTGTACAAAATAGATACATGTTTCAAAGTTTTACTGACATTCAAAGCAGTCACAAGCATTGTGTATAACCCATTGCCAGTGACATGGAAGTCATAGGATACTCTTAGCAGTGCCAGTTGTGTTGACAGTTCGAGCAGCGCAATCTATTGCCAGACGAATTTGTAGCAGTTCTGAAGCAAATGCCATGAAGTGTTTCCTTCAGTTTAGAAATCAAGTCAAACTCACGAGGGCTTAAGTCATGGGAGTGCAGTAGGTGGTATAGCACTTAGCAGCCCCATCAGTCAAACAAATCAGTAACAACCTGCACTGTAGTGCTTGAGCACTGTCCTGCAAAATGATGGTCAGGTCCTGCAGAAAGTGTCATCACTTCTGTCTCTAGGCTGGTTGTAGGTTGTGTTCCAAAAATGACCAGCATAGAGACAGAAGCAATGACACTTTCTGCAGGACGTGACGATCATTTTGCAGGACAATGGTCAAGCACGTACAGTGCAAGCTGTTACTGATTTGTTTGACTGATGGTACTGCTAAGTGCTATACCACCTAATGCACTCCCCTGACTTAAGCGCACGTAAGTTCAACTCGATTTCTGAACTGAAGGAAACACTTCACGGCATTTGCTTCAGAACTGCTACAAATTCGTCGGGCAATAGACTGCACCTCTCGAACTATCAACACAACTGCTACTACTAAGAGTATCCTACGACTTCCACATCACTGGCAATGGGTTATACACAATGCTGGTAACTACCTTGAAGGTTAGTAAAACTTTGAAACACGTATCTATTTTGTACGAGCTGTAAATAAATCATTGCCACTATTAAAGTTCCAACCCTCTTACATCCCATATCATTAGAAACAGCAAAAAATAGTTATCCCTGTATAAAAAAGGTAAAAGAAATGAGATTACTAATTACAACAATGCTCTCTGTGTTTTGTGACAGTGATAATGCTGTAGCTGCTGACCTGAAATGTCTCTTGGACAAAAATACGGTTCTTGCAGCAGCCCAGTTTGGACTTCATAAAAATTAAACAACACAGCATGCTCTAAATTTATAGACACTGCACAAACTTAGTGGATAACAAATGACTAGGTATTGGTCTTTTCCTGATCTGACAAAGATTTTTGACATGGTTAAACAACAAAAACTATTCCAGTATGGGATAAATGCACTGCTCACAGTTGTTTCAGCAGTTACCTAAATAGGAGGAGGTAGTTTGTTGAAGTCAGAAACAAGTCCAGATGTGGTGAAACAGTACACTTCCAATCAAAATTTATAGGAACAATGCGCGATGTTCCTGGAGGTCAGCAGTTGGTCCAGTACTATTAAGTATATAAATATCTTCTGACTGTTTACATAAAGCCATTTCCTTTTTGTATGCTGATGACACGTAACTGGCAGCAATGGCACTGGGCAAGCAACAATAAGTTAAAGTACTTCCCATCTGACATGTTGCTTCAAGACAAATAGGTTACACACATTCACTGATGTTGGCAGGGTAACCACATGGAGAAACTAATAAATAGTAATCTTGTGTCTGGCTCCTGTACTTCTCAAGGCCAACCTGGAGCTCTCATTGGTTACTCCCAGAAGTTGATACTGATTCAGTGAATGTAACTTATGGGGAATGGAAGATCTGTTATTTGATATTGCTGATATTTGATTTATAGGCATAAGGTCAAGGTCCAAGGCATAATTCATTGCCTAATTATGACTGGAACCATAGCCTTATGCCAATAAACCAAATATCAGCAATATCATAAATATCAGCCACGAAAGTTTGCATTGTATGATCTATTATTCCTTGTTTTATTGTGTTTCTTATGTTGTTAGCTTTTCTTATGGTAGAAGCTTACCAACAAGTGATGCAGAATTGTGGGTTGATGTCATTCTGTAGGGTAACAAGACTACCACACATTTAATCTGTTCTTAAAAATCGCTATACATTAATTCCTTTAACTGCTTGTCTGTAACTTGTTTTTAGCTTTCCCCTGTGCCTTTTTAATTCTGGCAACAGATATACGTGTAGTAAGAAAAGGAATCCAAAGTCTCCATAGTCAGTGGACAGAAGATCTGAAGGTAGATTTCTTTCACCTGTTAACAGGGAAATTGTAACAGTCAGGACAGCTTATTCATTTGCTTAATTTGCATCTCTTCAAGCTACAAGTGCTATAAATGTGGTGACTGTGACAGGACCTGCCTAGGTTACTGTTAATGTCAAATCTGTGAGGCAGTCTTGCTTGTGAGTCATTTTCTTTAGCGGAGAAACAACCTACGCACCCCTCTGTCAAGTCGAACCCGACCAAGCTCTTAGTGGTGTTTATCACTAGCCCAAGGCTCTATACGTGGAGATATTACTTTCATCCCACCTCCTCCCAAGAGAGGGAAAATGAGTCTTTTCAAGATGTTACATTCTGTAACTGCCTAGCCTTGAGGTAGGGATTGCCGAGCAAAATGGTCAGTTCAGTTGACAGTAGGCCATCTGCCCCATACTGCATTGGCCCCCACACTACCACTGTATGCAAAGCCTTTGTTTCAGTGAATACAGCTGCTGCTACTGCAACTGGCTACTGACCTGACCCCGGCAGCTGCCGGTTGTCCAAGAAGTCATGGCTGCTGATGGCTACCACCCACCTTCAATCTGGCCATCAAGATCACACCACCCAGGTAGGCAACGCCCACCACTGAAGATGACACCAATATGACACAGTTCATGTCGAGAGATTCAATGAATATCCCTTGATGCCGCCAGCTGCAGTCTGTACTCAACAAAAAGTGAGTATATCTTCACAACAAGCTGTTATCTGTTATCAATAATGTTATACAAGCTATATTTGATTCACTGTTTGTTGCTATACATGTGTATGGTGCTATGTTAGATGCCAATCTTGCTAGGTCAGAAGCGCAAATTGCTAGATGTATCACAAAATTAGGTGCATGAGACTTGAAGTCAGAAGACAAATTAGATGCACAAAACACTAAAATTGAGACTGAAAAATATTGGCAAAAAAGTTTTTTCAGCAATTAATGATTCATTCGCTGAAGTCTTTCAGGCTCACAGCAACATGTTTTCAAACTGTGTAAATGTTCAGGCTCTTAAGTTTGAGGATACTGGGAGAACTGTTGGACAAGTTGCTTCCAGACTGCAAGGAGTTACTAACATTGATTCTAAATTGAGTTTTGTTGATCATAAATTCCCCGGAGTAGATGAGAAAGTGCTTTCAGTTGCTCAACAGATAGATTTTCAAAATCTTATGTTAGAGTCCTGAGTGAATAGGTTGGTGAAGCTGACACATTTATGATGGGACACACTGAGATGTTGTGCACCATAGAAATCATAGTAGATTACACTGAGGGACAGTTAGAGAAATTGAGGCACATTATAGTGAACTTGGGAAAAAGTTATCTGATAAACCGAGTGCAGAAATATTAAGTGTTACTGCAGACTGATGAATTTCAGGACTTGGCATGATTGTGCCCTTGTCTGTAGCACATGATGCAGTTTCTCCATAAGGCAGGCCTTTAGAGTTGGCAGTAATGAGAGGTTAGCTGAAGCCACTAATGTTTCATCAGCCCCACTGTTACCTGGAATGTCTATGGCCTGTGCCCGCAGCTACAGCTGTGGATGTTGTTCCCTCTCTTGCTACAGTCACTGAGCCACAAATCAGAAATCAAGACAGCTCCTACATATCTATGGATGATTCTGGCAGGTTCAAACCATTGACCTTTTTCCTCACAAGGAATTTTCATGCTTCTGAGCAGTGAACAATGTTCAGCCTTGGCACTCCCCTTACATTCCACCACATTCAGGGGAATTAATTCAAAATTCCACTCTGTTGATTTTCTACAGAACTTTAGTGATTGGTATCAGATGGTGAACTTTTGTTCCCAAAGATAACTAAGTATACTTAGTCAGCATCTTACTTCAAATGAGAGTCTTGGTTGGCAGATTACCAGCAAGTACTGCCCAGTGTAGGGGCGTGGACCACAGCCTGTGCCCATAGCTGCAACTACAGTGAAGCAGCTACCAGCAGCTGCAGTCAATAACCTGCTGACAACAGAACCGTCCACTGCCAGGACACTCCTTGCGCTAACCTCCTCCTGCATCATATCACACGCACCCAGAACACTGACCACCAATTTGGAGACTTCCATGTGGTACATCTTCCATGCACTCAGCTCCAGAGAGCTGTATGTAAAATGCCGGAGCCAGTCTTTTATCAGTACAGCTGGATCATGCATGACCCTCAGCCTGTAGCAGTTGACACTGTATTCATGATGCAGCTGCGACAATCACCGCCGTCACTGGGCTGTGAACTGCTGACTGCTGCCTGACCGCCCAAGCCCTGACAGCCTCTAACCTGCCAGGTCTGATGCATATAGTGAGATCCAGCCAGTAATCGTGCCACTCTCCACCCTGCAATTTTATGTTCATGATCCCGGGCAGTTCCGCTAGGCAGGCCTGCCTACCCCAGCTATTGGCTTCTCAGTTGCTGCCCAGCCATCCTAAGTAGCAGTCATCCATTGCAATCCAGAGAGACAGCAGAGCTATATGCTACTGTTCGTCTCCATGGAAAATGCTCGTGTATGCATATCTGTGCCAGTATGCACGGGTGCAAGGTCAACACTCACCACCTGCCATCGGCCTGCTGCAGACACACTGCTCTTCATTTTATTTTCATTTGGAAATAAAGAATAATATGCACTTTCCACCACCTCCAGCAGAGAGCCGCTCACTCACACTTTTCTATCAGCCATCATTACACCAAACTTTGTACTACTAGACTGTCCAATACTGGAGCCAGGCACATCAGAAGATGGTGAAATGTACTTTAATGACCATCCAGGCATAAAGTTCGAGCAGCAGGACGCTCAGAGAGTTCCCTTTGTGCAAGGTCTATGTGGTATGTCTTCGAGACCAGCCAATAGAAGAAATGATTCCAATTATCTATAAAAGGATGTCTAAATGGGCTGGAAATTGGTGTTGACTGTTTCTAGTATTGATATTGAATTATTTTTGGAATTCTCTCTACATTGTACAATTTCCGAGAGGAGCATACTCAATGTAAGTTAATTAAATACATACAAAACTGTCTTATCATTAGGACACTGAATTCTGAGAGTCAGACCAAGAGCAGGACCACACAGGGCGAACAATCAGTCTGGGGCGAAACCAAAGTAGTACTTAGCACCCGCCTAATCAAATTGAAGGAAATGTAATGTTAGTATGGTTCAAAAACATCAGAGGTAGAAAACGGAAGTCAAACCATTGGCAGTGCATGCTGCCACAAAATGTGGTGAAGTTGTGCTACCACTGGTGATGGATTCTATTTATAATGGTTGTTTGGAAAAATTGGGAGCACAGATGATCTACAGCCACTACTGTGTCTAGTGATCTGGAAAGGGAGAGGAGCTTTACTCTGTTAGTAGACATACTGGTTGAAGAGGATCATGTAACTGAATAAATAAGCATTAGAAGAATTATCCACTCAGGGAATAATTTGGTTTCAACAGGCACTCATTATGGGTCAACCATCAGTACCTGTACTTTAGGTGATGACCGGTTGAAACGTGGATGCAATAAGTAATATTTATGCAGGTGGGAGGAAGAGAGTTCTGCAGTCCTGTGAAGCCCTTAAGGTATATGCAGGCAAGAAACGCTATTCCTCAGTATAGCCTTCATGAATACCCCCATCCAATGTGCAGCACCTGGGTTAAGCTTTCAACTCTCAAACATTAGGGTAGTGGTCTGCTCTTCTGCGAACAGACCTGATACACCAGGTCAGCTGAAACAGAAGTTGCAGAGCAGAGTAGGGAAAGGCAGTTGTTTGACTCATGGACAGAATTCACTGTAATTCCATTATCAGATAACAGCCCTCAGTTGCAGCAGCAGTATGGAATTACCATCCATTGGACCAGTGTCTATGACACTGCAGATAACCCTACAGAAAGACGCTTCCGCAAAGCCGGTAAACTCACTCAGGTACACTGTTCTATAAAACACATCAAGTGGATAGACTATGTCCCTCAGTTTGAATAGATTATAAATAGTTTGGTGTATGAAATAATTGGTTATCCACCTGGCAACTTTATGCACAATAGACATGTAATCACACCAACCAGACAAGCAGGAAATAACCCTCTTCTCCAGTTACATCTATTTCTATCTTAGTCTCTAAATCTTGAAGACACATTTGGAGAAAATAAGCCATGAGAAAGAAATGATGAGACTGTACTGTAAAGTAGCCTATAATTACGAAAGCACATCCAGTGTGGAAAATATCCTAGGTGATAATTCCTATGGAGTTACAGACCCTATCACTGGTAGCAGAAAAGGAATGCAAACTCTGGGGAAATTGTTTATTAGTTAAGACTTCCCCCTTTTGTCCCATTATTGTGACAAGTTGATAATTATTAAGTTAATTTTAAGGCCAGATGACTTCTTCGCATTTTAAGCTGTACAAATAAGTCAGTGTATAAGTTTTTGTTTTGTGAACTTTCGGGTATTGTGTTTTTGCTTTAAAATTAAGGAGAAGAGAAAAGAAAACCTCTGTCAATGACCAGCTGCTGAAATAGCTTGGAGTGACATTGGTTCAATAATGAGAGGAAGCCAGATATATAGACACATGCCCTCATGTATGGGACCTATTCCTCTTGCAGCAGTAGACAGTCTTCAGGTGACTGCCAAGCGTGACAAGTCAAAACGAGCACACTCCCCCCACTGAATACTGTCCAAAGACAGATTAGATCAGGGTATTGGTCTTTAATAGTGATACCCCCCCTAAAGAGTAAGGTAGCTTAAATTGACCTATTTAAGCAGCAGACATACAAACACATCCACAAAATCCAACACTCTTGGAGGCCAATAACTTAGGAAAAATATGTTTTTACTTGCGTGTCACCTGCCATATATGTACTAAGGGTACAGGAAGTCAACACAAGTCTCAGTAATTAAAAATATTATGTTCAGGTTAAGGAAATGGGCACTAAAAAGAAAAAGGTTTAAAATAAGACAAAGTAAAGAGATTCTACAGAATCTGGAAAAGAAATACCTACAAAAAAATAGAAGGCACCTTCTGTAGAGAAGTATCTTGACTGTTAGCATATACCTAACTGTAATAGTCCAGTAGCTGAGGCTCAGAAATAGTTTGAAAATGAAATAAAAGTTCAAGGGAGACCAAATAGAGTCTACTGACTCCATAAGCATGATTTGGAGTACATTAGTATCAATATTAGGTATTAAATGAAGAATGGAAGAGAACTATATTTGTATCAGAAACAGCTTTTGTTTTTGTGTCTAAGGGCAAGTGTAAGATGCTCAAAAATCTCTGGGCGACACTGTTTATGGAGAAAGAGGTTCGCAAGATAAATAGTTTTTATGAGAAATATAGTTTTCTATTATTGTTTAATGCAAATCAAACCCAGAGCCTGAGAGAGGTCTGCTCACAGCTGAGTCACCATGGCTGATTTGTTATCATTTTTTCATTTAATTTATTGCATATTTAAAGACCTGCTGCCTGATATAAAAAAAAAAAATTAAAAAAACGTCACTTATCATACAGTTTTACATGTAATAGTACATTGCTCCACATTACTACCAAAATTTGTTTTGAGCAATAAATGAAGGGTAATAACAATGAGTTACACAGAAAATTAAATTAGTTGTAGGAAACAGTGTGTTAAAATAATAAATGTTAGTAATTTAGAAGCAAACTACTAGAAAGCTAGGAAATGGTTGATCTGCAAATTTTCTTTTACTGTTAAAATAAAATACAACATTTAAATTATGGTTTGTGTTGTTGCTATTCCAGGTGGGAGGGCCTTGGAAGAAACACTGAGTCTGTCCCACCTGAAACAGAATACAAAAAATGGTTCAAATGGCTCTGAGCACTATGGGATTTAACATCTGAGGTCATCAGTCCCCTAGAACTTAGAACCACTTAAACCTAACTAACCTAAGGACATCACTCACATCCATGCCCCAGGCAGGATTCGAACCTACAACCGTAGCAGTCACGCGGTTCCAGACTGAAGCGCCTAGAACCGCACGGCCACACCGGCCGGCAGAATACAAAATTTTGTCTGCTTACATTACTACATGCAATACGTCAGGAGTGACTGTGTGTATCTGTTTCTACTGTCTAAGGACTAGTACTACATATTAAACATTTAAAGAGCTTATGTAGGAAATACCCATTGCACTATTTTTGTTACTATAGCTAGACACATATCATCAACAAATCATGCAGGGAGCACAATTTATGTAAAATCGTACTGAAGGAACGTAAACAGCTAATCACTAATTTGCTCAATGTGGTAGCAGCTGGGTGTTGAATGGACACCTCTCATCCCCCTCCCCTCTCCCAGCGAATTAGTAGTGTGTCCACAGAGGTAAAGAGGATTTTACAGCAAACACAGCTGCAGATGTGACTTTGAAGAAGAAAGGAATTGCCTGCTATCCGCCTAAGCTAATCACCACCTCTACTCACAAAGTTGCAAGCCAACCAGCTGGAAGCAGTACACTACTTACCTGGAACAAGTCTCTCTGGCTGAGGTCCTGCCACTGCGTAAAAGCAACTGTCTGCCTTCTGCTCCTTCCTTCTGCCACCTGAGCACGTATAGACAGTGAAAATAGTTAAGTAGAGATCAAGTGCTGTTAACCCCAACCACTTTGTCCTATAGTCATTAATCTCACTATCTTTATGGCCAATGACCTTGCCATAGTTTTAACACCAGTTCCCAGTTCCCATCAGATTACTGAAGTTTAGCACTGTCAAGCTTGGCTAGCATTTCAGTGGGTCACTGTCCAGGTCTGCCAAGTGTTGCTGACTAGCAGAGTGCACTCAGCCCTTGTGAGGCCAATTGAGAAGATACTTGAGTGAGAAATAGCATCTCCTGTCAGGAAAACTGACAATGGCCGGGAGAGCTGTGTGCTGACCACATGCCCCACCATATTAGCATCCAGTGACGCCCATTGGCTGACGATGACACAGCAGCCAGACAGTACCATTGGGCATTCTGAGGTGGTCATCATTTATCATCTTTCTTCTAAGTATTAGGCCTCTTGACCTGTTACTGTCTCATAAAGAAGCTCTTCTGGCATATTTTCATTGGCTGACCTAGTGATCTTACAGCATTTAGGTGGTGGTATAGCATAGATTTTGCCATTCTGTTTGAGCTGATTCATTGTAGTTTTCTCCATTTGTTTTGATAGTTCTGAGTATAATGTGTGATGGGTTCCATTTTAAGTTCCTTTGACACATCTTCATTCTTTTTCTGGTGCCATTTGATGTAACTAGATATTCATTTTGAGAATTTCATTTCACTTGCTGTTTAGTCTTTTCACTTCTTTTGCCTATTATTGTTCAGACTTCAGTGCCATTGTACAGCACAAGTCTTGCTAAGCTTTTCTTCTTCTTCTTCTTCTTCTTTCAGTAAATCTGTCCTCGGACAGATGTCACCACAGCATCCTCCATATCTCTCTGTCTTGAGTATCCTCCTTCATTTGCTTGTAACTTCTTCCTCTCTTCATATCTTTTAGCATTCCAAACCATCTCATGTCCCTCTTTTTCCTTCTACTTTTCCCTCAGTGATTCTCTGTAACAAACAATGCCTACATAATATGTGTTCCGTCCAAGATGTTTTCCTCTTACATATCCTCCATATGAAATTCCTCTTCTCTTGTGCCCTGCTCAAAACTTCCTCATTTCTCATTCTGTCAATCCATTTAAATTTCTCCATTCTTCTCTGTAACCACATTTCAAAACTTTCTAAATATTTTTGTTCTTTCTGTCTGACCGCCCACATATCAAAACCATAAGACACCACACTCCACAAAAAACATATGGCAAACATCTCCCTAAGTGTCATGAGGATGCTTCTGGATTCAGCATACCTTCCACTCACCCGAAAGTTTCCTTTCCCATGAAGTTTCTGCAGCTTGTATTGTACTAGAAGGGGGAAACACAAAAAGAAGAGTGTGATACAGACCATATTATAGTAACTGTCATTAATTCCCGATGTATACAAGAACTTATATAACTTAATGAGCATACATTGCAATTATATTAGTTAACTGAATTAATGAAATTGAGTACCTGGATCTAAATAATAATGAAGTATCATAAAATTATGATTAAATGTATTTTCTATTTGAAAATGTGTCACAAATGTTAAAACTTATATTTACAAAATTTGTACATAGAAATCTGATTGTTATAGTGATTTCTATATGGAAAGCTCCAGACTTCATGCTAGTATCACAATCAAACCAGTATTTAAAAAAAAAAAAAAAAAACTAACAACATTTAAAGGTCAAACATTATCGTGAAAAGATGTTTAATGTATTTCGACAGTGACAACTATTTTTTGGCATGTTTCTTATTCTGAAAAGATTGGTTGGTTGGTTGATTGATTCGAGAGAGGGGACCAAACAGCAAGCAAGGTCGTTGGTCCCATCAGATTAGGGAAGGATGGGGAAGGAAGTTGGCTGTGCCCTTTCAAAAGGAACCATCCTGGCATTTGCCTGCAGAGATGAAGAGAAATCATGAAAAACCTAAATCAGGATGGCTGGGTGCAGTTTTGAACTGTTGTCCTCCCAAATGAGAGATCAGTATACTAAAAAAATTGTAACAAATTGTAAATCTCAGCTTGTAACTTGTTTTGGAAAACCTTTCAACTTTTAATTGTAAACGTCAAAATTTGGGTTTAAGCAATGAATGTACTTATATTTCAATGATTCAACAATGGAAAATCAAAGATGGAATGTAACAATATTATGAAAAGGATAGTTGCTACTCGGCATATAGCAGAGATGCTGAGACGCAGATAGGCAGTGTGTGTGTGTGTGTGTGTGTGTGTGTGTGTGTGTATTTCCAATAAAGGCCTTGTTGGCCAAAAGCTCAGAAAGCTCATTTTCTGACAATTTTTTTGTTGTGCCTATCTGTGACACAGCATCTCCGCCATATGGTGAGTAGCAACTATTCTTTTCATAATATTGATACCTTTCAGTTATTGTAGGATATATAAGGACAAGTGGAAGCAGCACAGGCATGGCTAAGTACTGTCCCAGATTTTAGAGATTCAATGTTACATCATTTTTTGGTGCAAATAAACAAGTTATCATGCACATTTTAGTTTTGGCTGCATCATTTAGTAGATCTGATTAACCAAGACGAGTCTATCCTGATATTATAGACAGCCTAAGAATTTCTTACATGTGGAGATAATTGCATTAAATAGATGCACACCACAAATGATGAACATTAAGAAACAACAAGTTAAGTACCTATTCTTGGTAGCCAGAAAAGGTAGATACATTTTAATTTGGTGGCTTGAGCTGTGATGTGTTAAAAACTGTCAGGATAGTCCTGGTAATCATTTCTAAGTTTCATGTACCAATGTATCACAAAAACAATGTACCACATTAAAAAATTTCAAATTGAAAAATGGGTGGCACTGCCAACAATGTGGACCAAAAGTGAAACAGACGGGTGGACAAAGAATGTGATGAACAGAGTGGATGAAAATTAATTACGTGGGACAACATAGTTGCCAGAAGGTATAAAAAAATAAGTTCTTTAATTTTTTTTCCTTCCATGAAGTACTGACAGACAGTGTGCGACATCGTACAAACTTGTGAGTCAATGTTTTTGTTGTATATCTAAAAACACAGATGATGTGACTTACCAAACGAAAGTGCTGGCAGGTCAATAGACACACGAACAAACACAAACATACACATGAAATTCAAGCTTTCGCAACAAACTGTTGTCTCATCAGGAAAGAGGGAAGGAGAGGGAAAGACAAAAGGATGTGGGTTTTAAGGGAGAGGGTAAGGAGTCATTCCAATCCCGGGAGCAGAAAGAATTACCTTAGGGGGAAAAAGGGGGTATACACTCGCACACACACACATATCCATCCGCACATACACAGACACAAGCAGACATTTGTAAAGGCAAAGAGTTTGGGCAGAGATGTCAGTCGAGGCGGAAGTACAGAGGCAAAGATGTTGTTGAAAGACAGGTGAGGTATGAGCGGCGGCAAATTGAAATTAGCGGAGATTGAGGCCTGGTGGGTAACGAAAAGAGAGGATATACTGAAGGGCAAGTTCCCATCTCCGGAGTTCTGACAGGTTGGTGTTAGTGGGAAGTATCCAGATAAACCGGACGGTGTAACACTGTGCCAAGATGTGCTGGCCGTGCACCAAGGCATGTTTAGCCACAGGGTGATCCTCATTACCAACAAACACTGTCTGCCTGTGTCCGTTCATGCGAATGGACAGTTTGTTGCTGGTCATTCCCACATAGAAAGCTTCACGGTGTAGGCAGGTCAGTTGGTAAATCACGTGGGTGCTTTCACACGTGGCTCTGACTTTGGTCGTGTACACCTTCCGGGTTACAGGACTGGAGTAGGTGGTGGTGGGAGGGTGCATGGGACACGTTTTACACTGGGGGCGGTTACAAGGGTAGGAGCCGGAGAGTAGGGAAGGTGGTTTGGGGATTTCTTAGGGATGAACTAAGAGGTTACGAAGGTTAGGTGGACGGCGGAAAGACACTCTTGGTGGAGTGGGGAGGATTTCATGAAGGATGGATCTCATCTCCGGGCAGGATTTGAGGAAGTCGTATCCCTGCTGGAGAGCCACATTCAGAGTCTGATCCAGTCCCGGAAAGTATCCTGTCACAAGTGGGGCACTTTTGGGGTTCTTCTGTGGGAGGTTCTGGATTTGAAGAGATGAGGAAGTGGCTCTGATTATTTGCTTCTGTACCAGGTCGGGAGGGTAGTTGCGGGATGCGAAAGCTGTTTTCAGGTTGTTGGTGTAATGGTTCAGGGATTCCAGACTGGAGCAGTTCCGTCCTCCGTCACAGCGGGACCCACCTCCTCTTCCTCAAAATCACCCTCTCCAAACTTTCCAGGAATTTCTGACTTCCAGTCTTGTCTCTCAAGCCTTCTTAATAAACCTTAATCCTACTCCCAACATCACCACTGCTGAAGCCCAGGCTATCCGTGATCTGAAGGCTGACCGATCCATCGTCATTCTTCCGGCGGACAAGGGTTTCACAACTGTGGTACTTGATCGTCGGGAGTATGTGGCTGAGGGACTGCGTCAGCTTTCGGACAACACTATATACAAAGTTTGCCAAGGTTATCCCATTCCTGATGTCCAGGCAGAGCTTCAAGGAATCCTCAGAACCTTAGGCCCCCTACAAAACCTTTCACCTGACTCCATGAACCTCCTGACCCCACCAACACCCCGCACCCCTACCTTCTACCTTCTTCCTAAAATTCACAAATCCAATCATCCCAGCTGTCCCATTGTAGCTGGCTACCAAGCCCCCACGGAACGTATCTCTGCCTACGTAGATCAACACCTTCAACCCATTACATGCAGTCTCCCATCCTTCATCAAAGACACCAACCACTTTCTCGAACACCTGGAATCCCTACCCAGTCTGTTACCCCCAGAAACCATCCTTGTAACCATTGATGCCACTTCCTTATACACTAATATTCTGCACGTCCAGGGCCTCGCTGCGATGGAGCACTTCCTTTCACGCCGATCACCTGCCACCCTACCTAAAACCTCTTTCCTCATTACCTTAGCCAGCTTCATCCTGACCCACAACTTCTTCACTTTCGAAGGCCAGACATACCAACAATTAAAGGGAACAGCCATGGGCACCAGGATGGCCCCCTCGTATGCCAACCTATTCATGGGTCGCTTAGAGGAAGCCTTCTTGGTTACCCAGGCCTGCCAACCCAAAGTTTGGTACAGATTTATTGATGACATCTTCATGATCTGGACTCACAGTGAAGAAGAACTCCAGAATTTCCTCTCCAACCTCAACTCCTTTGGTTCCATAAGATTCACCTGGTCCTACTCCAAATCCCATGCCACTTTCCTTGACGTTGACCTCCACCTGTCCAATGGCCAGCTTCACACGTCCGTCCACATCAAACCCACCAACAAGCAACAGTACCTCCATTATGACAGCTGCCACCCATTCCACATCAAACGGTCCCTTCCCTACAGCCTAGGTCTTCGTGGCAAACGAATCTGCTCCAGTCCGGAATCCCTGAACCATTACACCAACAACCTGAAAACAGCTTTCGCATCCCGCAACTACCCTCCCGACCTGGTACAGAAGCAAATAACCAGAGCCACTTCCTCATCTCCTCAAACCCAGAACCTCCCACAGAAGAACCCCAAAAGTGCCCCACTTGTGACAGGATACTTTCCGGGACTGGATCAGACTCTGAATGTGGCTCTCCAGCAGGGATACGACTTCCTCAAATCCTGCCCTGAAATGAGATCCATCCTTCATGAAATCCTCCCCAATCCACCAAGAGTGTCTTTCCGCCGTCCACCTAACCTTCGTAACCTCTTAGTTCATCCCTATGAAATCCCCAAACCACCTTCCCTACCCTCCGGCTCCTACCCTTGTAACCGCCCCCGGTGTAAAACGTGTCCCATGCACCCTCCCACCACCATCTACTCCAGTCCTGTAACCCGGAAGGTGTACACGATCAAAGGCAGAGGCACGTGTGAAAGCACCCACGTGATTTACCAACTGACCTGCCTACACTGTGAAGCTTTCTATGTGGGAATGACCAGCAACAAACTGTCCATTCGCATGAATGGACACAGGCAGACAGTGTTTGTTGGTAATGAGGATCACCCTGTGGCTAAACATGCCTTGGTGCACGGCCAGCACATCTTGGCACAGTGTTACACCGTCCGGGTTATCTGGATACTTCCCACTAACACCAACCTGTCAGAACTCCGGAGATGGGAACTTGCCCTTCAGTATATCCTCTCTTTTCGTTACCCACCAGGCCTCAATCTCCGCTAATTTCAATTTGCCGCCGCTCATACCTCACCTGTCTTTCAACAACATCTTTGCCTCTGTACTTCCGCCTCGACTGACATCTCTGCCCAAACTCTTTGCCTTTACAAATGCCTGCTTGTGTCTGTGTATGTGCGGATGGATGTGTGTGTGTGTGCGCGAGTGTATACCCCCTTTTTCCCCCTAAGGTAATTCTTTCTGCTCCCGGGACTGGAATGACTCCTTACCCTCTCCCATAAAACCCACATCCTTTCGTCTTTCCCTCTTTCCTTATGAGGCAACAGTTTGTTGCGAAAGCTTGAATTTCATGTGTATGTTTGTGTTTGTTTGTGTGTCTATCGACCTGCCAGCACTTTCGTTCGGTAAGTCACATCATCTGTGTTTTTAGATATATTTTTTCCACGTGGAATGTTTCCCTCTATTATATTCATATCAATGTTTTTGTTGTGTTAGACAAAATGAATGACGAAAGCGCACACATCCCTGACATAGTCCTGCATGTATCCTGGTTCACTCTGATAATTTGCCCTCTTTCTTGACACAGATTAAATTCGTTCTTTAAATTTTGTATATATTATATTGCTAGTCCAGAATATATAAGGTGGCAGACCCATCAATGCACTTCCATCAACCAGCAACCAACTGGAAGGATGTACCATTTCACTGGTCTTCATTTAATTATGTTTAGTTTGTTATTTTATTTGAAACAATCTCTCAATAATAGACTGGCCTCGGCAAATTTGGTTTACGACAGATGGTAGTATGCACTGAAATGATTCATTAAAACATCAAATTGTAAAGTTTATAACCATTCTGTTGATTTAATCCATGCAACAGAATATAGTTCTGAAACTATAATAGATTATGGTAAAGCTTTATTGGTAGTCGTGCTGGGAACAATATTTTAATTCTTTCTTGTAAAAATGATTGACCTTGTTTTCTTTTTGTGTATTTCAGCAGTATTTGTTGACATTTGTCCATTGAATAGGAGAAAAATCTCATTTCAGGAAAGGCAGCTGTCTTCCCTCTTGGAATCCTTGATGGGGCCAAATGTAAACCTGAGACTTTTCAGTGATATATCATACATACATGGAGAAGCCTCAGTGGCCAAGCAGTCCAGTACCATACAAAGAAAGTGTGTTTAATTAAGAAATAATGAAGTTTCAAATCATGGATTAATACAGAATACTTAATTAAGATTCCAATGATAGTAATCATGAGTTTATTGGATAGTTGATTCGAAATTCAATAAATTTAATAAGCAAGTTAACACATTCGTGTCAATTTTCCTCAACCATATGGTCCCACCAGTGTGTTGCCTAGGTGCAGGATCATAGAATAGTGGGGCAGATCAATTTTAATATCACCCAATCAATTAAATTAAGAAATCTAAAAGATGCTGTAAATCAGTAAACCAATGCATTCAAATTCGGCTGCAGACATGCCATTGCGGAAGAGATGCTTTTCTTGAACATTCATTCTCCTGGCACGACAACTGGTTACCCAACCTAAACAGCAGGAGGTTTTGTCACTCCCCCAGCCATAAGCTGTCTCCCATCCCTGATTGGGTTGAATATAGGAACTACACTTCTCTTCGAGTGGGCACACCACTGTGCTGTCTCCATGTCTATAAAACTATGAAGAGACACACTCTGAGCTCCATTCTGTCATCAAATAATTTGCGGCGCTACGCTGCATGAGTTGTTATTGGTTTTACATCTAATGCCTCCATGGAAAACATTTCTTTCTCATCTGTAGATGTTGTTGAACGCTGCGACTGATGTAAATTCAAAGTGATTCTCGAATAATAATCAACTAATCCCGGTATTTGTCCATTACCTTGGCCAGTTTGTAGTACACTCCTGGAAATGGAAAAAAGAACACATTGACACCGGTGTGTCAGACCCACCATACTTGCTCCGGACACTGCGAGAGGGCTGTACAAGCAATGATCACACGCACGGCACAGCGGACACACCAGGAACCGCGGTGTTGGCCGTCGAATGGCGCTAGCTGCGCAGCATTTGTGCACCGCCGCCGTCAGTGTCAGCCAGTTTGCCGTGGCATACGGAGCTCCATCGCAGTCTTTAACACTGGTAGCATGCCGCGACAGCGTGGACGTGAACCGTATGTGCAGTTGACGGACTTTGAGCGAGGGCGTATAGTGGGCATGCGGGAGGCCGGGTGGACGTACCGCCGAATTGCTCAACACGTGGGGCGTGAGGTCTCCACAGTACATCGATGTTGTCGCCAGTGGTCGGCGGAAGGTGCACGTGCCCGTCGACCTGGGACCGGACCGCAGCGACGCACGGATGCACGCCAAGGCCGTAGGATCCTACGCAGTGCCGTAGGGGACCGCACCGCCACTTCCCAGCAAATTAGGGACACTGTTGCTCCTGGGGTATCGGCGAGGACCATTTGCAACCGTCTCCATGAAGCTGGGCTACGGTCCCGCACACCGTTAGGCCGTCTTCCGCTCACGCCCCAACATCGTGCAGCCCGCCTCCAGTGGTGTCGCGACAGGCGTGAATGGAGGGACGAATGGAGATGTGTCGTCTTCAGCGATGAGAGTCGCTTCTGCCTTGGTGCCAATGATGGTCGTATGCGTGTTTGGCACCGTGCAGGTGAGCGCCACAATCAGGACTGCATACGACCGAGGCACACAGGGCCAACACCTGGCATCATGGTGTGGGGAGCGATCTCCTACACTGGCCGTACACCACTGGTGATCGTCGAGGGGACGCTGAATGGTGCACGGTACATCCAAACCGTCATTGAACCCATCGTTCTACCATTCCTAGACCGGCAAGGGAACTTGCTGTTCCAACAGGACAATGCACGTCCGCATGTATCCCGTGCCACCCAACGTGCTCTAGAAGGTGTAAGTCAACTACCCTGGCCAGCAAGATCTCCGGATCTGTCCCCCATTGAGCATGTTTGGGACTGGATGAAGCGTCGTCTCACGCGGTCTGCACGTCCAGCACGAACGCTGGTCCAACTGAGGCGCCAGGTGGAAATGGCATGGCAAGCCGTTCCACAGGACTACATCCAGCATCTCTACGATCGTCTCCATGGGAGAATAGCAGCCTGCATTGCTGCGAAAGGTGGATATACACTGTACTAGTGCCGACATTGTGCATGCTCTGTTGCCTGTGTCTATGTGCCTGTGGTTCTGTCAGTGTGATCATGTGATGTATCTGACCCCAGGAATGTGTCAATGAAGTTTCCCCTTCATGGGACAATGAATTCACGGTGTTCTTATTTCAATTTCCAGGAGTGTAGTATAGTTTTGGAAAGAGACTGTACTTCAGTTAGACAGAACTTTCTCACAATACATCTGCGTGAAAACAGAATTGCAATATCTTAAAACAATTATGGAAATATTTGAGGTGAACCACCATGTATATCCATGTCACTTATCACAAAGTTAATGGGACACATTTTAATGCAAATGTTATCAGTATACCTCAAGTTTCGTGGCTTCAAAATACCTTTAATTAACAGACATGATAGTATCATTACAAACTCTAATTACTCCAGTATTTGGTATTTATAATAAGAGTACAAATTATCCCAATAACGTTTCCTTTCTTTTATGCTTTGCCAGAAGTAAAAGGCTGCAGTAGAATGCATCTAAAAAACTCACTGGATATTTTGAAAATTTTATATTTATTATCAAACAAATATAAACAATATCACAGCAAATATGGAGTGAGGCCCATACATAAAGATGTGATGTGTGTGCATATGCCAGATGCAGCTATGTATAATTTTATATATTACAACAAGGACAGGGAAACAACATCTAGTTAATATTAAAATTATAAACAGTAAAAAAATAACACTATCTTAACATCATAAGTGCCTGCTTTTTAAATTATTTATAATTAATTGTTCCTTGTCCGTTTTGCTCTGGCTGTGAGACTCCTGTCCATTTCTTCATCCTCATCAACATACTGAACACATTCAGATGCATGTTCCTGTAAACAATAACAATACATTAGTGTTATGCATGAGAGAAACAGCATCAGTGATCAGTTTTACACAACCACAGCTTCTCTTTAAAGTTGTTCCTCATGTTGCCCAAACAAGGACTGTCTGTTAGTCACAATAGACTTAACTGTGCTTGCACACTATAGCACTGATGTGACTCAGCTGGTTGGTGCAGTACAGACATTTTATCGTAATGTTGTCAACTGATCCCCTACATATTACTCTGAAATCAAAAATGGCTGATACATAGTTGAATAAAAGGCACACAATCACAAACTAGTGAGCAACATAGGGAGCATTGCGATAGGGCATATCATTTTCTTTATCTTTAAAATTAATTGTTTATTCCCACAAGTGGACATAGAAAAATTCATCATTCCAGGTATCCTGTCTTGAAATACTTATTCTCTAGAGTACTAACTTAACTGCAGGCCTACAAAAACACCTACATACCACAGCTACAATCCTCCCTTTCCTGACAGCCTATGTAATCGTTCAATGCACAACAGTGCATGGCACTAATATGTTTCAAAGGCTGCAGGAGAAAATGCAATTTTTCAGGGGGTCATATCTTGTGTTCTATTGATCACTGAGTTAAGGAGTCAAGTGTTTTGGATAGCCCTCAGCCTTGCGACCATTTTTTACCTATCAGAAGGACAACTGTACTGTAGCTATCCTACAGTACAGTATCAAAATTTAAACATTGCACACTTTTTCCAGCCCAGACAAATTGAGCAAATCGATTGGTTCTTTTACTTTAGGTGTGGTCTAGGATGGACCATAAGCAGCTTATAAGATCACAATTTGTTCGTGGCTGGTTCTTGAAAAAACTCAAATTTCTATTCATGGCAGATCCTCAAAATTTTTACCACATTTCCTTACGCTGATGATCTTAGAGAACCCTGAAACTTTTAATGTTATCATTATCCAGTGATGAAATCCAGAGGTTCAAAGTAACTGTACTTACACACACAAAATATGGATGTAATATCCAGTCTGGGGTATACATGTAGTTTTAAACAATACAATGACCACATGTCAAGAGTACTGTGGCTGTCAAAAAGGTACTGATGTGACTGAACTATGTTTTTAGTTGCCGTTTTTCACCAATCAAACTTTATGACACACTGTGTCTGTATAGTAGGCACTTGATGCTTGTACAGGCTGTCTTCACCTGGAAATTATTCGATAGTGCTACTTGGGAGTGTAAGCACCTCATAAAAATTATTCTGTTATATGAAATTCTTTGTATTTGCAAATCAAACACAGCATATTTTGATGTATAGTATATATGCAAACTGAAGTGACGAGTGAAAAGCTACACCAAGGCCAGAAGTCAGTCAGCATATCTACATGATACATCTTTATGCTTTGAAGAGGTCTCTGGAACCATATAGATTCATTTTATCACAGCATTTCTTGGTATATTGTAGGCGTAGCCTAAAAATTTTGTGCATTTTTACGTGAAGTAGTGTAAAGTGAGCTTGTGTTGGAAGGGAGACGATTTTATTTTCACCTTACATTATGCGTATTTATTTGTTGTCTCTACGCATCAACATATGTAAATGTATCAAAGTATGTAAATAAACTGACCAATAGAATTCGCTCTACATAAGCAGTCCACTTTGCTATAGCAGGGGAAAGAAGGGAACCAGCAGAAAAATGCTCTTGTCTGAGCACAAAAAAGGAATATGTTCCTCTCTTAAAAATAAATAAATAAAAGGAACAGAAAAGTGGGGAACCAGTTGCCTTGATCCACATTCTGCCTTCCTCACCAAAACTTTTGGCATGTGAGCAAATGAGAGACAGTGATGGTGGAAGAGAGAGGAGGCTGTGCCAGGGAGAGAAAGGGAGAGGAGACAGTGATGGTGGAAGAGAGAGAGAGAGAGAGAGAGAGAGAGAGAGAGGCAATGAAAGAGAAAGAGATAGGGATGAAGACAGCAGCTGTGGGAGCCAAAGAGAGAAGGGCAGTAAAAGAGAAGGATAAAGATAGTAGCAGTGGGAGAAAAAGAGAGAAGAGACAGAGGAAATGAAAAAAAATTGGTGAGTGGAAACTATGCATAGGCTCAGAGTTGGGGGAGGGTCTTTCAGTCTAAGAGTTAAAACCCCCTGCAAATCATCCCCAAGAACACATGTGGAAATGAAACAATGGTGGTTGAAAGACATACAGCAACCTGAAAGTGAGAAATAAAGAGACAGTGTCAATAAGAGAGAAAAAGAATAGACCAAAGACATTGGCAGTGGGACACAGAGAGAGAGAGAGAGAGAGAGAGAGAGAGAGAGAGAGAGAGAGCAGAAGTGACAGAGAAGGGGACAGTGGTAAGGAAGAGCAGGAGAAAGGGATAATGGGAAAGACAGCCAGGAGATAGTGGAAGACATATATGGAAAGTGACAGTGAGAAAGAGATGCTGAGTATGAAGGCTTCACTACAAAGAAAGATGGATGTTAAAGACCATGAATATGTTCTCATGTAAAATTTTTTATGAGGAAGGCAGAATGAGGATTAAACCAGCTGGTTCCCCACTTTTCTGTCAGAGTCTGTTAAATAGTAAAATACTGACCTTTTTTGTGCTCTCACAGGTGTGTATATACTAACAAACTAAAACAATTATCAAATAAAATAGAAGTTCACTTTTAAAATGTTTTGGGATAATACAAATTGTTTTATGTTCCTACTTATGTAAGAAGCAAGTTGTTCACCATTCAGATCAGGATCCATCATTTTTCTCCTTAATTATATCTCCAACACATGGTGAGGATGGAGGAAATATGGTAGCACGGAGTATAATTATCTTTTTGCCAAACATCTCACAAGAAGTAACTGTTGAAGATTTTGCCTTTCTCAGGAATTCTTTGAAGAATATTTGCTGAAAGCCGTCACTCTGTATTCTTAATTTCACTATCAACAATATCTCCATGTTTACACCACTAGTACATGATTGAAACTAACGTTCTTCACCAGCCACTCTAAAGATTTGTACTGATTATAAAAATGCTGAATTATAAGTGGCTTCATTTTAGCATAATAACAACACACAAACACAGTTCCAAACAGAATACAACACTGAAAAATACCAGTATATATTCAGCAAAATACATAGGATATAGGAAAACTAACAATGGGTATACTGTTGGCACGTGATTTCCTGACTTCTGTAAACCTCAATGCATATATCTGTGGTAATTCCTTCTGTTCGCCCCCACCTGTAGCAGCAGACGACAGGCTGCATTGACCGAAAACCAGCAATCAGCAAAGTGCCTGCAGACCAAGGTTCCACCACATCCCCTCAGTACCCTCGCTGGTCACTGCCGCTGGAAGTAGAGCTTAGACTGCAATGCTTTCAGGACACCATGCACACCAAACCATCACTCAAGCAGTCTCTTCTTCCATCTTCTGCCGTGCTTCTGCACCCTATCCAGAACAATGCCATATGGCTCGTGTCATCGTCTGCAATACTTCACCAGAGTTGGCTAAGACAATAGGATTTTACACCCGTGTTCAGTGTCAGTGCTCTCTTGCAGTTCGGTTAATGATTGGAGTGCAACCTATTCTGTGCCATCATCCCGAGCTGTGTTTCTTTGAGGGACTTCCTTTCTAGCACCTGTACAAAGCCTGATGCCAGATGCCTGGTTCATCCCACCCAGTGCCAGCACCTAGAATACCACGCACAGTGTGGTGTAAACAGTGTGGTAAGATTTACTGTGTGCCGGGAGTACCAGAAGGGTTTATTACCATTCCATCCCCTACCATTTTGGGACCCCTTTATCATCAAGCATGTCAGTAAAGCGAGTTTTCCCAGCACCACCGGACAACACCATACAAAGTACCGGAAACCATTCTTAGGCCACCCTGTTCAAAGATTCCATCACGAGTGAGGACTGCCCTTGATTAACAGGTAGTAACTGGTTAAATTTTACCATAGTTGTTAGCTTGGGAATAATATCTCCAAACCAGCTCACATGCCTCTTCCAACATGCCCCATTATTTATAGTTATCTTTATTAATTAGTGCACCTCTATATAGGCATAGAAAAGAACCTAATTTGTTCCTTCCCTAGTGACCCCCTCTAAACAAATGCGCCAAGTCTTATTACTGAAACACGCTGGTTTTTCTTTTTCATTATTCCGATTAGAACACCCCATGTGGTCGCGAAATAAGTTCCCATTAGGTCAGTCGGATGCATCCCGCTTGCACCCTCACTCACCCCTTGCCTTCTCCACCCCCTCCCACACTGCTCCATGCATGCCCTCCCTCCACGTGCATCACCGCTCCCCTCCCACATCCCTCTACAACACACATCCTCCCTTCACACGCCTCACCATCCCGTATAGCTCTCCTCAATGCATGCTCCCCACATGCACCACCGCTCCTCTACAGCCCCCTTCCATGCACACCATCCTTCTGTGGGCACTACTGCTCCCCTCATGCACCCCTCCACATACACCCTCCCCGTGCCTCTCTGCGTTACCATCGTTACCTGATGAGGGTCTCTTTACACAGGATCCCAAGCCTGATGATATAAGTGTCAGAGGTTAAAGCAAGAAGAGATCTCTTTTGCATCCTTTACTGATGTATACTTCAAGCTACTTGAATTTTTTACACATTTTATTAATTTGCTGTAGAATGTAATGAGGAAAACTATACTACTGGCCAAATGATGTCACTGATATGATTATTTGGGAAAAATTTTGGTAAGACAGAACCCAAAAATTATAATTTTTAAATGTGATTGCCTCAAACTATTAGAGCCACAAAAAACTGTTCTTGCTATTTGGTTCCTTATTTCATTTCATTTTTTTAAATACAGTTTTTTTAGAGCTGAATGCTGTAGGGATGTCTAAATAAAACAGAGAAGACTACTTATTAGCAGTTTTTTTCACTTAGGTGTAACATTTAAGTACCAGCAGAATACAGACCATTTTCAATGCATCTCCGCCTTGTCATCAACTTTTAGGGCTTTGTATGCTTGTATTGTGATCCCAAATCTCATTATTAGGTGGTTTATAACATGATCTTTCAAATGAAAATGTTCTAAAAGAGTTTGTAAAAGACTCTCATATGTGAAAATGGGTTTAAAATAGCCATTTTTGTCAGTTTCAGGAAAACTGACAACTTTGTCCTTGATTTGTAAGCTACTGGGCAGCAGTAGGGGAACCAAATTTTATATTCTAGTAGCTTGTATTGGTAAGTTATTTTGTGCAAAGCTTCAGATTTTTCCCAAGATTACATCCGAAGATACAAAAAGCATATCTTCACTTTTATTCATCTATTTTTTTGGCCTACTATGCTTCAAATTATCCAAATGAAAGTTTTTATTATTTGGTTACGAAAGCACAAAAAGTTGTACGAGATGGTGTAGTTTTGTTTATTTCAATAAAATATTGCCAGAGATATTATGTCTCTCAGTTGCTGAAAACTCATTGGCGCACTGTTGATAGCTGCTCTATGGGGTCAAACAAATAACTGTATCTCCAAAAATATTAAATTGGTGAAAGTTAAACTTAACCAATTTTCATTGGGAACATGTGCAAATGTTTGTACAAAATTTCAGCAAAATCTGTGGTGGTCATGCAGTACCTTTTTCCCAAATTTGACCACTTGGCATGGAATGGCCCTATTCCAAAATTGCTGTTAAAGTAGGTTTCATAAATATAAATCACTAGTGAACTCTACAATGCTTTGAATTGCTAAATATGTATTGGACTGTATATACATCCTACTCTTGTTCTCCCACCTCTCTATCCCTTTCCTCCTCCTACTCCCCCTCCCTTGTCCATCTCCCCCCCCCCCCCCCTTGCTCCTTGTACATCTCTTATCCCACATATTCTCTCTCTATCAATTTCCTGCTCACTCGCCCCTCTGTCCATATCCTCCTATCCTTTCTGTATA
Organism: Schistocerca americana; assembly: GCF_021461395.2. Classification (NCBI taxonomy): domain Eukaryota; kingdom Metazoa; phylum Arthropoda; class Insecta; order Orthoptera; family Acrididae; genus Schistocerca; species Schistocerca americana. Next base: position 792,446,984 of record NC_060119.1, read on the forward strand.
TCAGTTTCCTACCCCCTTCTCTGTCCTTCTGCTACTCCCCCTCTCCCTGACTTTATTTATTGTCATTTCAAATGGAACCTTGACTGTAAATAGAAATCAAAATGAATGGGTAAATCAGTTGAATCATTAGTACATGAGGTGTGAGAGAGACCTTTCCAGCTGCTGGATATGAGAGGATAGTAGCTTTACTGATAGTATTTTGCAAGGTTTTAATCTGCAAACAGGTAGGATTACAAAGTTAGCCATGAACACAACAATCCTGTTTTCCATTAAAAATGAATTCAAAAAGCAAAACATAGCTGCACAGCACGCTCAGCATGTTCTTTCTTGTAGGCGGTTTAACAGAGGCGTTGAATATGTAGTAAGTCTATATCTCTAGTGGTTTATAACAATATTATGAAAAGGACACTTGCTGCTCACCATACAGTGGAGATGCTGAGTCGCAGATAATCACAATAAAAAGATTGTCAGAAAATCAGCTTTCGGCCAATAACGTCTTTGTGGCGATAACGGGGAGGGATAACAGGGTAGGGGTGGGGAATGGTAATGTGCTGCTTGTGGCAGCATACAAGGACAAGGTGAAGAGAGGGCAGGGCGGCTAGGTGCAGTCAAAAAGTTAGACAGAGGGCACGGGAGAGGGGGGGGGGGGGGGGATGGAGGGGAGGGGGCAGCAGAAAAGTAGAGAAGTAAAAAGATTGGGTGCATTGCGGAATAGAGGGCTGTGTAGTGCTGGTATGGGGACATGGCAGAGGCTGATGGGTAAGGACAATGCCTAACAAAGGTTGAGGCCCAGAGGGTTATGGGAACGTAGGATACGTCACAGGGAGAGTTCCCGCCTGCACAATTCAGAAAATTTTGTTTTGGTCAGAATGATCCAGATGGCATAGGCTGTGGAGCAATCATTGAAATGAAAAACGCTGAGTTGGATGGTGTGCTCAGCAACATGGTGGCCCAGTTGTTTCTCGGCCACAGTTTGTCTGTGGCCATTCACGCGGACAGCCAGCTTGTTGGTTGTCATGCCCAGAAAGAATGCAGCACAGTGGTTGCAACTTAGCTTGTAGATCACATAATTGTTTCACAGTTAGGTGGGATGCCTTTGATGGGTAGGTCATGTTTGTGACAGGACTGGAGTAGATGGTGGTGGGAGGATGCATGGTACAGGCCTTGCATCTAGGTCTATTACAGGGATATGAGCTATGAGGCAAGGGGTTGGGAACAGCGGTTCTGCTTAGACTGTTGTTTGATTAGTATCAATGTCCGGGTAGTACGGCTGATGTAACAGTGTGTAAGGAACACCGAGAAAACTACAGAAGAGAGCAAAATGCTCAACAGTTGCTGTTGTTATTCTGTGTCATCTATGGATGTCCATCCAATGAGAGCCCCAATTAATCAAAGGGTTGCCATGTAAGTTTTCAGACACACAGTGAAGTAAAAATTTTTCTTGTACAACTCAATTTACTGTTTCGCAAAATATTCGTCTTTAAAATTTATACACACCTGCTTGCTTTTGAATCATTCTGGAAACATTTTCACCATTATGATGTTGATGCCACAAAAACATGGCACTGGGAGGATTCAACAGCTTCAAGATTTTTAAAAATCATTGTTCACACTTTTCATTTGACGTAAGGAACAGATAGTAATTGTTAATCCATAAATGAGGTGAATATGGATGAAGAGACATTAATTATGGGGTTTTCTCCTCAAATAATCAATTGTTTTTCCCAATTTAAAAAAATGGTTCAAATGGCTCTGAGCACTATGGGACTTAACATCTGTGGTCATCAGTCCCCTAGAACGTAGAACTACTTAAACCTAACTAACCTAAGGACATCACACATCCATGCCCGAGGCAGGATTCGAACCTGCGACCGTAGCGGTCGCGCGGTTCCAGACTGAAGCGCCTAGAATCGCTCGGCCACAACAGCCAGCCCCAATTTCATATATGACTTGTGATGAATAATTTGTCCATGCCTTTTAGCATTATCTGTCCTTCAATCCACTAAAGTATGACATGTGAAATGATTGATCATGTTCTTCAAAGTGCTTTACAAAGAAACCACTTTTATTGGTTTCAGTACATATTTGAACACACAAACAGTTGACTGCTGCTTAGTTTCCAGCTCATACAAATAATTTCACTAGTTTCATCTTTTGCTTCCACGTTGTACACCGATTTTGCATTGCCTAGGTCAAGGTTTTCAAGCATTTCATTACAGCAACTAACAAGAGCCTGCGTTTGAGTTTTAGTCAAACTGTGCAGAAACCAGCAAGAACAGGTCTCTCTCACAGTTGAATGTTCACACAAAATGGAATGTACTGCAGTTTCTGTTTTGTCTAAGTATTCTAAGGGTGTGTGTGTGTGTGTGTGTGTGTGTGTGTGTGTGTCATGGTAAACCACAGGGCAGTCCTCTTCAATTAAGCTGCGCACAACGTCAACAGTGGCTTTTTTTTCCTTTTTTTTTCTTTTTTCCTTTTAAGGACAGATTCCACTTTACCTTCATGAAATTTGTAAAGTTTCTATTTTTTCATAATTTTGTATCTTTAAAAGCTAAGGCAACAAACTGCATTGACAATTTCTCTAATCTTCTACTGGTTCAGCAATAATAAAATTTTGAAACACTGTTAACGTCAAATCTCAATAATGCCAGCTATCAGTTATTTTTAAGGAATTAGAATTCAAAATGGTTCAAATGGCTCTGAGCACTATGGGACTTAACATCTGTGGTCATCAGTCCCCTAGAACGTAGAACTACTTAAACCTAACTAACCTAAGGACATCACACACATCCATGCCCGAGGCATGATTCGAACCTGCGACCGGAGCAGTCGCACGGTTCCGGACTGAGCGCCTAGAACCGCTAGACCACCGCGGCCGGCAATTAGAATTCAATCCTCATACCATACAATGGAATACTGTAACTCAATTTCCTTACAAATCCAGTGACTGTTGACTATAGCCATACATAATGGGCAACAAGAGAAGAATTTACAAAAGACCCATTTGCCAGGACTTGTAGTGAGGGATTCAATATTAGATTTATACAGAATGGTATTAAAGTAGACTCTCATTAAATTATCCTCCTTGGATTATGCTAAATCACCACAACTATTGTAGCATTTTTGTGAGAATTTAAAATCTATGCCTCTCTTGTTAAATGTTCTTCTGCACTGCTATGGGTAACAATGGACGCGCTGTTTTTACTCAGTGTAATAATATTGTACAAAAGTTCACGCAAAAGTTTTTCCTTTGTTAATGTGTGTATGTTGAAAAACTGATGGGAAGAGAAAACTATAGTATGTGTCAATTCGCTATGTGAAAATACCTACAACACAGACAGTTGCACAATTGTGTCAACAGAAAATAATGCTGAAGTCAGCACAGCAGCACCAAAATTATACTCTGCATCCATATGTTGATACACATTCATTTTTAAGATATCTCTACAGCTAGAGAAGTGTGGGACAAGTTAAAACAAGTCTATGAAGATTTTGGCATCTTCTGACGAGTAAGGTTAGACACTGCTGACAGTCAGAATGGCAAATATTTCATCAGTAGAAGAACAGAGATCAAAGATGATTTCCACTCACAATAATTAAGTGGCTTGATCTTTGAAGTTAAAGAAGAATGGATTGGGTGTACTCTATTTGCACTTCTACCACAAAAATATAAACCTATGATTCTAAGCTTAGAAAAGTCAAACCTGCCAATCATGGGAGACTCAATTAAAAAATAAATTCCTGCAAGAAATAAATGATGTCACCTGTAATAAACCATCAACTAACAATGCTGCCCTGCAAGACAACAAGAAACAGAATGATGAAGTTACCATCAAAAAAGGCTACAGATGCTACAACTGCAACAAGTATTGGCACCTGCCAAAAAAATTGCCACAGCAACAGTAAAAAGCCAGTGGAAAGGCAAACTACCAGCATTCTACTAAAATGCAGTTGCAGGGAAAGATGTATGGGTGGAATGGTATGCACACTCAGTCATGTCAGTGCACATGTCCAAATATCCACGAAGCAAAAGTAATGTTAAAACAGAGATTGGCTCACAAGTCGTAATAGCAATTAATGAAAACTACCTGTAAAATAAACAGGATCTTCATTTGTAGTTATTCTCATAGGCAACAAGAAAGATTGAATCTGAAGAAGATATGCCGCACATACCTCACCTGAGCATGTCTACTATCTGTTAAGAACAAGAGCAGAAAAGGGTTGTTCGATTTTACCTGAAAGACAAGGCTGTTGTGTTTATGTCACATTCAAAAATGTGCTAGCAGATAGAATACACTGGCTAGACCAACCATAAATTTGGAATTTGAAACCAAAATCAGCATTGCCATCAAATAGTGCAGATTTGAAGACAAGGTCATATGCATTCTGAAGCTATGCGAAGGTCAGGCAAGTGGCATTTTATAGGAGGGAGCAGTTAATATTCCATGTTAAATTTTCTTAGAGGGCAAACAAACAATACTTCCTTTTTCACGATCTAGCTCAAGAGCCACAGCAATTCTTGCTCACTTTTGTGTGGGTCGATGCACACTAGTTCAAGTGGAGGAGCCAAATATGGTACTTCCTTACTATAACTGATGGCTATTTCAGGAAAGTATTCACACTTACTCTCAGAAATATAAACAACTACCACTGCTAATTTGAGACTTTAAAAACCTAGTTGAAAGGCAAACTGCAAAAAGAATATGCACTCTATGTATAGATAACAGCACAGAATATGTGCATTAAGATCTGATAATTTTTTGCGCACAATAAGAGATTCAACTTCAGACTATAATGCCAGAATGAAGCCGAGTACTTGAGCACTATAACTGTGCAATTGTGGAAAAAGCATAGATGCTCCGTCTTCAAAGCAAATCTGCCAAATAAATTATAGACAAAATCAGTCTCCATTGAAGTCTACTTAATTAAGAGATCTCCAACTAAGGCACTAAAAATGAGACTCCAGAAGAAACTTGGACAAACAAGAAAGCAGATTTTCACATCTCAAAGTATTTGGAAGCAAGGTCTACGTTCACATTTTTGTGAACCAAGTGACGAAAATGAGACACAAGGAATAATGAATATATCTTGGTAGGATATTGCAAAGATTCGAATGCACACAGGCTTTTTGAACCTAAATGCCAGAGAATCATAAAACTTTGTGACATTATTTTTGATGAAGGTACTTCTAAACAGTTTAAAGAAAAACTCAAGTCATAGGAAACAAACTGATTGTTCATCAGACTGGCAAATAAAAAACAAAATTAAATAACAACATCTGAACTAGAAGAAATCAAACCTGAACCTGAGACTATCAGATCAGATCAATGTAGTGGCAGCCGCCAAGCTGAGAGGACGCACAGCAGAAGTCTTGAGAATATCCTTGTGTAGGGCGGCTCCCTAGTGTAAATTTTCTGTGTAGACAAATTTATTTCTGCTCAATAGCTTGCAGTCTCCGAATTCGGTAAGAAATCTGCACACCAACTTTTAGTGTTACTTTTTTCTCCTTTGGTATATTTTCAAACTCAGTAACACCAATTGAGACCTTATGTCTATTTCATACACAGTACAATATGGGTAGGGACTGTGCTTGTTATGAGCAGACACAAGGAGAGTTGGCTGCTGTCCGTAAACAGCTGGAAGCTGTGTTGGCTACTGAAAACAAGCTTCTAACAAAAGCTCAGAGTTGCGGTGACGTCGGGGTGCCAGTGATGAAACCTGTGACACCTTTGGTGTCACTGGAATCCCCTGGTGCCCGGACGTCACTGTGGCTTCCGATACGCAACATCTGACCAGTCCGTCCTCATTCCAGAGTGGGTGGCAGACAGTGGTGGGTTTGTGTGTCACTGGGCGGAAGGCGAAAGAGGGAGCAGGCTATGCAGCTGGGTCCCTACATCTTAGCAACAGGTACAAGTTGCTTTCAAGTGTTGGTGACAACTCTGAGCCAGCACAGGATGCCTCTCCTGTTGGGCCAGCGGTCAATTTTCCTGCCCAGTCTGGACAAGCACAGAGGGTGGGTATGCTAGTCATTGGGAGCTCCAATGTTACGCGAGTGATGGAGCCCCTCAGGGAGATAGCACACAAGGCAAAAAAGAATTTCACTGTGCATTTGGTATGTTTGCCAGAGGTCCCATCTGTGATGTGGAGGACACCCTGCCGGTTGCTATCGAGCACACTGGGTGCAATTGGCTGCATGTAGTGGCACATGTCAGCACGAATGACACCTGCCGCTTGGGTTCTGAGGCCATGCTCGGCTCCTTTTGGCGGCTGGCTGATTTGGTGAAGTCAACTAGCAATGCACGCGGGGTGCAGGCTAAGCTGTCTATTTGTAGTATCGTACCCAGGATTGATCACAGTCCTCTGATTCGGAGCAGAGTGGAAGGTCTAAACTAGATACTCAGACGGCTCTGCGATGGTATCATATGAGAATTTCTCGACCTCCGCTATCGAATGCAGAATTGTAGGGTTCCCCTTAATAGGTCAGGCTTGCCCTACATGCAGGAAGTGGCTACTAGGGTAGCGGAGTACGTGTGGCATGCACATGGGGCTTTTTTAGGTTAGACAACCCCTCCCTTGGGAGCAAACACAGTTTGCCTGTTAAAGCAGCCACGGTGACCTCAGAGAATCTTGGTCCTCGCAGATCACAGATAGAAAAGATTAATGTGATTTTAGTAAACTGCAGGAGCATCCAAGGAAAGGTCTTTATTGTAAGGATGGGTTAGTCACCAGTGGTGGCGGCGTGTTTATTGCGGTAAAAAATTCAATAAAATCTAGCGAGGTTATCATGGGTTCTGAATGTGAATTAATCTGGGTGAAACTGAATATCAAAGAATGGTCAAAACTGGTGATCGGATGGTTTTATAGACCACCTGTCAGGATCTGTAGTTGTAGAGCACTTCAGAGAGAGCTTGCAGAATAGCATTAGTAATTTTCCTGATGATGCCGTTGTAATAGGGGGTGACTTCAACTTGCCAGGTATAGAATGGGAGTGATAGGCCATCAAAACTGGTGCCAGAGACAGGGAATCGTGTGGCATTGTTCTGGATGTCTTGTCTGAAAATTGCCTTGAGCAGATAGAGAGCCAATGTCTTAGAAGTCCTGGCAACAAACAGACCTCAACTTACCAAATCAGTTAACACAGAGGAAAGTATCAGTGATCACAAGGCTGTGACAGCAGCTATGACAATGGGTCCTACAAGGAATGTTAAGGAAGTTAGGAGGATATATTTGCTCAGCAAGGGTGACAGGATACAAATTTCAGAGTATCTCGGCAGTCAGCATCAAATATTTGGTGATGAGGAGGAAGATGTGGGGAAGAAATGGAAAAAATCCAAAGGCATTGTTCAATATGCCCTAGACAAGTATGTTCCGAGTAACATTTTAAGGGATGCGAAAGATCCTCCATGGTTTAATAGCTGTGTTAGAAAAGCACTGTGTTAACAAAGAGCACTTCATCTCAGATTCAAGAGAAGTAAAAACCTAGCTGACAATCAAAAGCTGAACGAAGCGAAAATGAGCATAAGGAGAGCAATGAGGGAAACACTCAATGATTACGAAAGTAAGATGTTGTCAACCGACCCGAGTAAAAACCCTAAGAGACTTTGGTCATATGTAAAATCAATAAGTGGGTCAAAATCATCTAGTCATTCTCTCAGTCATGACACCAGCAGTGAAAGGGAAGATAACAGAGAGAAAGCCGAATTACTGAATTCTGTCTTCCGACGTTGTTTTACCACATAAGATCATAACACTGTCCCTCCATTCAATTGTCGTGCAAACATCAAAATGGCAGATACTGAGATAACCGATTGCGGAACTGAAAAGCAGCTACAATTGTTTAACAGTGGAAAGGCTTCAGGACCAGATGAGACACCTATAACTTTCTATAAAGATTATGCGAAAGAACTTGCTCCCTTTCTAGCAGCAATTTATCGTAGATTGCTTGAGCAACTAAAGGTACCTAACGATTGGAAAAAAGCACAGGTCATTCCCATTTTTAAGAAAGGCCGTAACACAGATCCACACAATTACAGACCTATATCGTGGACGTCAATCTGTTGTAGAATTAATGAACATGTTTTATGCTCACGAATTACGACTTTTTGGAAAATGATCATCTCCTCTATAAAAATCGACATGGATTCTAGAAACAGACATCCTGCGAAACTCGGCTCTCTCTGTTCCTCCATGGGATCCACAGCACAGTGGACAATGGCACTCAGGCTGATGTCATGTTCCTTGACTTCAGTATGGCATTTGACGCTGTCCTGCATTGCCAGTTAATGAAAAAAATACGAGCTTACAGAGTATTGGAGCAGACCTGTGATTGGATTCAAGACTTTTTTGCAGATAGAACTCAACACATTGCTTTAACAGAACTAAATAGACAGAGGTAAAGGTAATATCCGGAGTACCACAGGGACGTGTGATAGGACCATTGCTGTTCATAATATATATAAATGAACTAGTAGAAATCGTTGGATGCTATTTAAGGTTATCGCATTGTTTATACCAAAGTAGCAACGCCAGAAGATAGTAAGAATCTGCAGAACAACCTGCAAAGAATTGATGAATGGTGCAGACTCTGGCAGTTGAGCCTGAACATACATTTATGTAACATATTGTGCATCCATGGGAAAAGAAATCCACTATTGTACAGCTTCACTATTGATAACAAACAGCTAGAGACAGCATCTGCCGTGAAATATCTATGCGTAACTATCCAGAGCAACCTTAAGTGAAATGACCATAGAAAACAGACAGTGGGAAAAGCAGACACAAGACTCAGATTCATCAGAAGAATCGTAAGGAAAAGTAACACATCCATGAAAGAAATGTCTTATAATGTGCTTGTTCCTTGATTCTTGAGAATTGTTCATCTATCTGGGATCCCTATCAGATAGGACTGATAGAGGAGATGCAGAAGATCCAACGAAGAGTGACGCGTTTCATCACGGGATCATTTAGCTGGCAAGAGGGCGTTACGGAGATGCTAAACAAACTCCACTGGTAGACAGTACAAAAGAAACGTTGTGCATTTCAGGACAGCACTTGTCAGGAGTAGTCAGACAACATATTACTTCACCTCACATACATCTCGCATATTGACCAAAAGGAGAAAACTCAAGAACTTAGAGCCAACACACAGACTTACCGACAGTCATTCTTCCCACGCACTATTCGTGAGTGGAACAGGGTTGGGGAGACCAGATAGTGGAACCGAAAGTGCCCTCCACCACACACCATTAGGTGGCTTGCCGAGTAAGATGTAGATGTAGATGAAGTAGTGGTTAAGTGAGTACATTAGCTGCAATGAGACATCAAGTCCAGACAAAACAAATAACGGTAATGAGCAACGTGAGCCAATATGAAAGTGATCAAGAATTCCAAACACAAAAAGATGCATGACTGTGTAAGTTGTATGTCTTCACACTCAACGGACTCTGATCCTTTGTCACTGAAAGATGCAATGGTGTCAGGCAATGCTGAAAGCTGGCTGGAGGCAACACATCAAAAGTTACAATAACACACAGAAAGTTACAATCCCACAAATAGAATCTCACATTGGAGTTTGCTGTTTTACCTTCAAATAGAAAGCCAATAAATGTCACATGGGTGATCAAGACAGATTTGAAAAGCTGTATGGTATGACACACAGCTAGTAATAAAAGGTTGTGTTCAGAGCAAGGTCTGGGCTATGATGAAATGTATGTAACAGCTACGCAAAGTAGCTCATTAAGGTATTTATTTCCTATTGCTGCTAAAAATGAAGTTGACAATGATCACCTAGATGTTGTCATCGCTTTCTTACAAAACGACTTACATGAAGAAACTTCTGTGAAAGTTCCAGAGGTAGATCCAGAAGCAAAGACAAGGACAGATATTGATTTTAAAAGATTACAAAAGGCAGTATATGGACTGAAGCAAGCTGGTTTATGGTGGAACTTGAAATTAGACAGTACACTGTTGAATATAAACTTCGGAAGGCCGATATCTGAACCTTTTATCTATTACAAAAAATAGAGGTTCAGAAATTTTCATAGTTCCTGTTTGTGTGGTTGATATGCTAATTTTCAGTAACAATTCATGAGAGAAGGATGTTTTCAAAAACAGATTAAGAGAAAAATTCAAGGTGAAAGATCTTGGTGATGGAAAATAACAAAATGCTTACTCTTGATGTGGGTCCAAAACAGAACAATTGCAAGAACCTATGAAGGACACAGTAAGGTAGTTGTAGAAACGATTGGTACTGTAGTTGTAAATTGTCATAGCTGTGTTGGGAAAGAACCAGAGCTCCAAGCCTTAATAGAAAGCACTGAAGCTCAAATAGTTGTAGGTACAGAGCTGGCTAAAGTCGGAAATATGTTCAACTGAAATTTTTTCAAATGATCTAACAGTGTTCAGAAAGGATAGATTAAATACAGTTGGTGGTGGAGTATTTATTGCTGTCAGAGGTAGTTTGCCTGTACCGAAATTGAAGTATATAGTTCATGTGAAATAGTATGGGTAGAGGTTATACCTGACAATCGGACTAAACTATTAATTGGATCGTTGCTGAACAGTTCAAAGAAAACTTGAGTCTCATTTTAAGTAAGTACCCCGCTCATACAATTATAGTCGGTGGTGACTTCAATCTACCCTTGATATGCTGGAAAAATTATCTGTTTAAAGCCGATGGCAGGCATAAAACGTCATCCAAAATTGTACTGAATGGTTTCTCAGAAAATGATTTTTAACAATTAGTTCATGAGCCCACTCAAAGCGTAAATGGTTGCGAAAGCATACTTGACCTTTTAGCAACAAATAAGCCTGGACAAATAGTGAGTGCTGTGATGAATACAGGGATTAGCGACCACAAGGCAATTGCTGCTAGGCTGAATACTGTAACACCTACAACCATCAAAAAGAAACCCAAAGTATATCTATTTAAAGAAGCTGATAAAAACGCTCTTAACGCCTTTTTACGAGACAGTCTTCACTCCTTCCGATCTGAACATGTAAGCGTAGAAAAGTTGTGAAATGTTTTCAAAGAGATAGTATCAACAACAATTGAGAGATATATACCACATAAATTAATAAGTGATGGTACTGATCCCCCATGTTACACAAAACGGGTCAGATCGTTGTTGCAAAAGCAACGAAAAAAGCATGCCAAATTTAAAAGAACGCAAAATCCCCAAGATTGGCAAAGTTTTACAGAAGTTTGAAATATGGCGCGTACTTCAATGTGAGATGCTTGTAATAATTTCCACAACAAAATTCTGTCTCGAAATCTGGCAGAAAATCCAAAGAGATTCTGGTCATACATAAAGAACACCAGTGGCAAGAGACAATCAATACCTTCACTGCGCAATAACAACAGTGAAGTCACTGATGACAGTGCCACTAAAGCAGAGTTATTAAACACGGTTTTCCGAAACTCCTTCACCAAAGAAGATGAAGTAAATATTCCTGAATTCCAATCAAGAACAACTGCCAAGATGAGAAACATAGAAGTAGATATCTTCGGTATAACAAAGCAGCTTAAATCACTTAATAAAGGCAAGGCCTCCGGTCCAGACTGTATACCAGTCAGGTTCCTCTAAGAGTATGCTGATAAAATAGATAAAATAGCTCCATATTTAGCAATTATATACAACCACCCCCTCACAGAAAGATACATACCTAAATACTGGAAAATTGCTCAAGTCACACCAATACCCAAAAAGGGAAGTAGGAGTAATCCGTTCAATTACAGGCCTATATCACTAACGTCGATTTGTAGTAGGGTTTTAGAACATATACTGTATTTGAAGATTATGAAGTACCTCGAAGAAAACGATTTATTGACATATAGTCAGCACTGATTCAGAAAATATCGTACTTGTGAAACACAACTAGCTCTTTATACTCATGAAGTAATAAGTGCTATCGACAGGGAATGTCAAATTGATTCCATATTTTTAGATTTCCGGAAGGCTTTCGACACCGTTCCTCAGAAGTGTCTTCTAATCAAACTGCGTGCCTATGGAGTATCGCCTCAGTTTTGCGACTGGATTCGTGATTTACTGTTAGAAAGGTCACAGTTCGTAGTATTACATGGAAAGTCATCGGGTAAAACAGAAGTAATATCCGGCGTTTCCCAAAGAAGTGTTACAGGCCCTCTTTTGTTCCTGATCTATATTAACAACATAGGAGACAATCTGAGTAGCCGTCTTAGATTGTTTGCAGATGATGCTGACATTTACCGTTTTGTAAAGACATCAGATGATCAAAACGACTTGCAAAATGATTTAGATAAGATATCTGTATAGCGCAAAAAGTGGCAATTGACCCTGAATAAAGAAAAGTGCGAAGTTACTCACATGACCACTAAAAGAAATCAGCTAAATTTCGATTACACGATAAGTCACACAAATCTGAAGGCTGTAAATTCAACTAAATACTTAGGAATTACAATTACAAATAACCTAAATTGTAACGATCACATAGGTAATATTGTGGGTAGAGCAAACCAAAGACTGCGATTCATTGGCAGAACACTTGTAAGGTGTAACACTTAGAAGGTGCAACAGGTCTATCAAAGAGACTGCTTACACTACACTTGTCCGCCCTATTCTGGAGTACTGCTGTGCAGTGTGGGATCCGCATCAGGTGGGACTGACGGATGACATCGAAAAAGTACAAAGAAGGGCAGCTCGTTTTGTAATATCGCGAAACATGGGGATAGTGTCACAGACATGAAACGTGAATTGGAGTGGCAATCATTAAAACAAAGGCGTTTTTCGTTGCGATGGGATAATCACCAGTTTTCTCCTCCGATCGTGAAAACATTCTGTTGGCACCCACCTACATAGGGAGAAATGATCATCACAATAAAATAAGAGAAATAAGGGCTCGCATGGAAAAATTTAAGTGCTCGTTTTTCCCACGTGCCATTCGAGAGTGGAATGGTAGAGAGACAGTATGAAGGTGGTTCACTGAACCCTCTGCCAGGCACTTCATTGTGAATAGCAGAGTAATCACGTAGATGTAGATGTTATTGTGAAGAAATAGGAAGTTTAATGCATGCTCAGTAGGAATAAGGCTGGAACTAGCTTATTGACAGGAACTGTAAGCCATTTTTGAAATATTTCAGGCACACTGCAATGGCAGGCAGTCAAAAGGAGTTTTAGATATCTAAAAAGCATGAAGGGTATGTACTTATTGTTTTCTAAAGCAGAGGACTGCTACATAATAGATTACTGTGATGCAGATTGGGCAAGAGGTTTTGGAGACAGAAAGTCAACAACTGGACACCTGATGACATGTCGAGGAGCAGAAGTATACTGGCAGAGTAAGAAACTGTGTATGGTAGCCTTATCCACAACTTTTGGTCCTGAACTCTGCATGCTAGGAGGCTCTATGGCTTCAAAGATTAGACACTTTTTTTGTTATGGTTTTAGGGCGCAAAACTGCTACGGTCATTAGCGCCCGAAAGATTAGACAGTGAAGTACCTCCATGGCCTCAGAGAAAGATCCTATCAAACCATTTATGTGGCAATAAAGCAGCAACTGACTTGTGGTGGTGGTGGTGGTTAGTGTTTAACGTCCCGTCGACAACGAGGTCATTAGAGACGGAGCGCAAGCTCGGGTTAGGGAAGGAGTGGGAAGGAAATCGGCCGTGCCCTTTCAAAGGAACCATCTCGGCATTCGCCTGAAACGATTTAGGGAAATCACGGAAAACCTAAATCAGGATGGCCGGAGACGGGATCGAACCGTCGTCCTCCCGAATGCGAGTCCAGTGTGCTAACCACTGCGCCACCTCGCTCGGTCAACTGACTTGTCTAACAAGAAACCCCATGAGTGCGAGATCGCAAGTTCAGTCTTTAGTAAGGTGTTGTCTTAACAATCATGGCAGAAAAAATATAACTCACCATGTGCGTCAGGAGGGTGATAGAAAATGAATGTCCGGGAACTGCGGAGATCAACCTTCTACGAGATGCATTTATTACATTTCACAAAGTGGACATCGTTGACCTTCAAGAAATGTTCAAAACAAACCATTAACTTCCACCATGAACACCAAGTGAAAAATTACAAACCACAGTGATCACAAAGGTTAGCACAATCAAATGGTTCAAATGGCTCTGAGCACTATGGGACTTAACATCTGAGGTCATCAGTCCCCTAGACTTAGAGCTACTTAAACCTAACTAACCTAAGGACATCACACACATCCACGCCCGAGGCAGGATTCGAACCTGCGACCATAGCATTAGCACAATCAAGATCAAAGGCGAAATCCCTGGGAGATACAAACTGTGCAGGGTGTTCAGCTAGGTATCCACTTTTAAGGAATGTATATAGAATCATATTGGTGTAAGAGGGTGATGAGAACTGGTGGAATGTGATGGCATGCAACTGAATGTGAAACAATCTGTCATGCCATTGTGAAACTGGCTATCCTTAAGGTGTAGCTGCAGATGGTGTAATATGTTTTATAGGCACAAAAAAAAAACACCCAGAGGCTGAATTTGCCCAGTGGTTCCCGGTTATATGAATTGCAATGCCACACACATTTAAGGAAGGACAGTTTTCTCTAAAGGAGTATGATTTTTATACACAGACCAGGAATCAAGCAAAAGCAAGCTATTTTGACCAGATATTTGGCCAAAAGCAGTGCTTGTGTCACAGATGTAGTCCTGTTACACTCATTTTCCCACTCTTGCTTGCTGTGACATAAGTATTCTCTACTGCCCTTATAAGATCACACACGTGAGAAAGAATCATAGGGAGCAGAGCACCTCTAGCTTCTTGCAGCACAATAAATAGCTTTCAGCCAATTTACCACCCAGATGAACAGTCAGCGTAAATGTATATGAATGCGTTAAAGCATTGATGTTAGCTGATCTTGCTACAACTCTTCTTGGTACCTCTAATTTCCAGAATTCCTTGCATATTCATTTCCTCTTCAAATCCTGATTGATCAGAGTTGAAAACAGATTCCTTACAAAATGATGGGATAAGTTTGTTTATCTCATCCACAAACTTTTGGATCGATTCTGCAGTTTGCTGTGTATTGTCAAGTTGATGCTTTGTTTGTCATTTTGTTATCTTACGTCTTCAAATTCTGTAGCACTGTTTGAAGTTATGCTACCAACCACTGCTTACCTTGATATCACTGTAATCTATGTCGTCCACAATTTGATGTTAATGACATATTAGGTCACTATCATGGACATACTGTAAACTGTATCGAACATCCTTGAAACAAGCAAACACAGTTTTTGTAGCAAGTCCGTCTTATCCTCCCTTGAACATCCATAGTTTTTCTTATGACGAAGAGCAAGCATTGCCTGCAGAGGAGGGACTGTTAAATCTATGTTTTTGGAATCAGCCCCAAGTCACACTTTATATTTTTTTATTGACTGGTTTCGCTCTTCAAATGAACAAGAGAATTATCAGAGTATACATGTAAAAGATATACATTTAGATAATATGGAAAACTTACATTAATGTTACGTAACATACGTATTTTGACTTGTACATAATAGATTTGAGCTATCAGTCGTCCTTTTTAAATTTTATTGGCAGATACAGATTTCAGCTAGAAACTAGCCATTCTCATTGCACAATCATTTTTGATCAATGCACATGCATTGATAAAAAATGATAGTGCATTGAGAATGAATAGTTTCTAGCTGAAATCTAGATCTGCCAATAAAATTTAAAAAGGACGACTGATAGCTGAAATCTATTATTTACACGTCAATATAACAGTCGCTGCATACAACAGCCTTCTGAATGGAAGGTAACCTGATACGTATTTTGCTTCCAGTATGGTGAATTATGTTTAAAGCTGAACACAGGATTAAGATTGCCTTTAAAGTTGGCTGACAGCTCTAAAGCTTAATCTGACTGTACTATATTACTTAAACTTACATTTAAAGTGCAGTAGTAAATGGTGGCACTGACAGCACCAAAGATGAAATTGACTGTACAACAGTACTTGTAACATCTATGTATGGTCCATCCAAAGATAATTTACAACTATACAAAATGAAAGTTACATTTTAATCGCCTCTTTTTATGGGCGTGTGTATAGACATCTCATATCTGTACATATCTTCTTATCTTTCAAAAATATGAGTACATCTGTAAAAATTTAAATATTTTTCCTAATACATTAAAAGAAATATATATTCAAAGATGTCTACACAAAAATGCATTCAAATACTGTACTTTAAACATAAGTTTGAGTACGATAGTACAGTCAGATTAATCTTTAGCGCTGTCAACCAGCTTTAATGGCAATCTTTAATGCTGTCAGCCAACTTTAAACAAAAGTCACCATACTGAAAGTAGAACATGTACTTTACGTAATGTCGGTGTAAGTTTCACATATTATCTCAATTTGTATGTGTTACAGTGTATATTCTGATGACGGTCTTGTTCGTTTGAAAAGTGAAAGCAGTCAATAAAAAATATGAAGTCCAACTTGTGGCTGGTTTCAAAAACTTAGTTTTTCTTATGCACTACATAGTCATACTGCTGTGGACTTATTCAAAATCAGCTCATAAGTGTGATGTTTTTTTTTTATGTACTTAATCATGTTTAGTTCCCATTTCTTAGACACCAACTGTCCTTTAGTATTTTCACTGGAGACAGGATTTGTGGCTCCCTGTCTGACAAGGATAATGAACTACATGACTCTACATCTGTTTCAATGTCACTTTCACTTGCTAAGCATATAACATCGTCATTATACTCCTCACGTACATTGTCCTCACAGTCGAGTGTATATGACACCACACATTCCACTGACTCATCTTGCGAAAATGCTAATATTTCATCTGCCACTTCTTTCTCACTCTGCAAAATTCCTTGGGTTCATTTCTAAGTAAAAGTCAACTTCACCAACTGTTATTGTGGATATGATGCGGTTTGCTTTGTTTATTGTTCCCATTGCTTTGCTTTGTATCAACACCACTAGCACTGTAATGTTTTTTTGAGTTACTCATTGATTAAGCAGTTCAACTACATTCTGTAGCCTCAAGCTGTGCTTACTATTGGTTGCCTCAAGTCCTGCCCCCTTTGCCTTCGACAGACAATACTGTGGCTGCATGGGAGGTAATACATGGGGTGCCAAATGCCGTGAACATCATTGGCTTTGGTGAGCTCGCACTCGAGTGGTTCCCTGTAAGGCTAATGGCTACAAGAGTTCAACTAAACAGACAGACACAAGATTCTACTTTACAAAAGAAAAAATACAGTCAGCCCAAGTCCTGTGGAGCACATACCTTCAGACCAAATTCTGAAAGACATGATGACAAAACAGTGGCAAAGCCTTGCCATTATCTTCTGCTACAAGTTTTTGTACTAAAAATATAGTGGTGCCTTCTCCCTCCTTCTTTTTGCTAGGTCATGATTGTAGTGGGGGTGCACGAATCTAGAACATACGAGGGCTGTTCAAAAAGTAAGGTAACTTTTCAAATTGCGCGATCACCTTACATTCGATTATCGATCTTTTTTTGTTATGATGATACACATGTCCCGAACATATTTTCACAGTTTAAAGTGCACAGCATACTTAGTCTGTTTTTGACACAAAGAAAAGTTCGACGTGTTTTATTGTGCTCGGCAATTTTCGATTATTATATTTAAAAAAAATTTTTTTTAAATTTTTAAAAAAATGGAGCAAAGAATATGCATTAAATTTTGTGTGAAAAATGGAATCGAGTGCTCTAAAACACTTGAAATGTTGAAGTGGCATACAGTGAGTTTGCTCTAACTAAAAAAAAATGTTTACAAGTTGTAAAAGATCTTCCACGATGGCCGAGAAGATGCCAATTACGAACCTCGCTCTCGATGCCCCTAGCACATCAACAACAGATGATAATGTCGAATCTCTGAAGAAAATTGTTTTAAAAAATCGTAAAATTACCATAAGAGAAGTTGCTGAGGATGTTGGCATATCAATCGACTCATGTCATGCAATTTTTTCGGATGTTTTGGGCATGAAACGTGCATCAGCAAAGTTTGTTCCAAAACTGCTCAATTTTGACGAGAAGAACCGTCGCATGAGCATCTCTCAGGAGCTCCTGAATGACATCAATGATGATCCCGATTTGCTCAAAAGGGTCATAACTGGTGACAAAACATGGGTTTATGATTATGATGTTGAAACCAAAGCCCAGTCATCCCAAAGTAAGCATCGCGAGAGCGAAGACCGAAAAAAGCACACCAAGTTCAATCAAATGTCAAAATTTAGCTCTCTGTTTTTTTCAATTACTGTGGCACAGTGCACCATGAATTTTTGCTTCAAGGTCATACGGTAAATAAGGAATATTACCTTGATGTTATGTGCCATTTGCAAGAAGCAATATGCAAAAAAGTACAGAATTGTGGAAAAACAATTCATGGCTTTTGCATCACGCCTCTCTTGTTAAATAATCTTTTGCATTTGGAGAAAAGAGAACCACTTGCATGAATATCAAGAGCTCAGATGGAAACCCAGTTCTAAGCAAAGAAGGGAAAGCAGAAAGGTGGCAGGAGTATATAGAGGGTCTATACAGGAGCGATGTTCTTGAGGACAATATCATGTAAATGGAAGAGGATGTAGATGAAGATGAAATAGGAGACATGATACTGCACGAAGAGTTTGACAGAGCACTGAAAGACCTAAGTCGAAACAAGGCCCCGGGAGTAGACAACATTCCATTAGAACTACTGACAGCCTTGGGAGAGCCAGTCCTGACAAAACTCTACCATCTGGTGAGCACGATGTATGAGACAGGCGAAATTCCCTCAGACTTCAAGAAGTATATAATAATTCCAATCCCGAAGAAATCAGGTGTTAACAGATGTGAAAATTACCAAACTATCGGTTTAATAAGTCACAGCTGCAAAATACTAGCGCAAATTATTTACAGACGAATATAAAAACTGGTAGAAGGCAACCTCGGGAAAGATCAGTTTGGATTCCGTAGAAATGTTGGAACACGTGAGGCAATACTGACCCTACGACTTATCTTAGAAGAAAGAAAGGCAAATCTATGTTTCTAGCATTTGTAGACTTAGAGAAAGCTTTTCACAATGTTGACTGGAATACTCTCTTTCAAATTCTGAAGGTGGTAGGGGTAAAATACAGGGAGTGAAAGGCTATTTACAATTTGTACAGAAACCAGATGGCAGTTATAAGAGACGAAGGACATGAAAGGGAAGCAGTGGTTGGGAAGGGTGTGAGACAGGGTTGTAGCCTCTCCCCGATGCTATTCAATCTGTATATTGAGCAAGCAGTAACGGAAACAAATGAGGTTCGCCGATGACATTATAATTCTGTCAGAAACAGCAAAGGACTTGGAAGAGCAGTTGAACCGAATGGATAGTGTCTTGAAAGGAGGGGATAAGATGAACACCAACAAAAGCAAAACAAGGATGATGGAATGTAGTCGAATTAAGTCGGGTGATGCTGAGGGAATTAGATTAGGAAATGAGACACAAAGTAGTAAAGGAGTTTTGCTATTTGGGGAGCAAAATAACTGATGATGGTCGAAGTAGAGAGGATATAAAATGTACACTGGCAATGCCAAGGAAAGCGTTTCTGAATAAGAGAAATTTGTTAACATCGAGCATTGATTTACGTGTTAGTAAGTCATTTCTGAAAGTATTTGTGTGGAGTGTAGCCACGTATGGAAGTGAAATGTGGACGATAAATATTTTAGATAACAAGAGAATAGAAGCTTTCGAAAAATAATGCTAAAGATTAGATGGCTAGATCACATAACTAATGAGGAGGTATTGAGTAGAATTGGGGAGAAGAGGAGTTTGTGGCACAACTTGACTAGAAGAAGGGATCGGTTGGTAGGACATGTTCTGAGGCATCAAGGGATCACCAATTTGGTACTGGAGGGCAGCGTGGAGGGTAAAAAATCGTAGAGGGTGACCAGGAGATGAATACACTAAGCAGATTCAGAAGGATGTAGGCTGCAGTAGGTACTGGGAGATGAGGAAGCTTGCACGGGATACAGTAGCATGGAGAGCTGCATCAAACCAGTTTCAGGGCTGAAGACCACAACAACAACAACAACAACAACATGAGTAACCATGGACACTATATGATTTTTTCCATGTGATACTGCACTTAAGTTCAGGTAAGAGCTCTTACCTTGTTAAAGTGTGTATAACATACCTTGTTGTTCTAATCAGATATCACCAGCAAATTATTCTGCTAACAATTTTCCAGTGTAACTGCAATACCCTTAGGATACCATATACACTAATATGACACAAAAGTGCTCCACTGGAAGCACGATTATGTCCGCTTCCTTCATTGTTAAAGTTGTCAGTCACATTGGACCAGGAGAATATTTGTTTACCAGGTGCCATAAGGTGAGAACAGTACATGATGATATATCCTGAACTGGGAGTGCTTAAAAATAGCCTGCTGAAAAGCATAGGATTCAACATTGTGCCACAGATTTGGCTACACATACAAGAGGCGGTCACCTGCTGTAAAATGATCAGGATATGTAGGACAATTCCTGTGGCTCACTCACTTCCAGTTGTACATTAGTTTCACAGTCCTTATCTACACAGTGCTTTACAATACTGGACTTCCCTTACTCTATGGACTTTTAATCTAGAATGTGTATAGGTGCCTTGTGAGTAGTTAAACTTCTATCAAGTGCAGACACAGAAGAGACAACTTGGAACTGGAGGACTAACACTTGCATAGTATATCCATCATTTTTTTAACTCCTTTGACAATAAGAGGAATACCATTAGCAGTAGCTGGCACTGTTGTTGCAGGAACAATGCATGTTACTGAACTCTGTATTGCCTTCAGTTTTCTCCCAATTCCGTGAGGTGAAAGAACAATGGGCCATATATACACTATGCATCAGCTGTAACAACAATTTAAGGCTCCCCAAGTACTATTTGCATACTCCAAACAGACACTTGGCATGGCAGCTGATAGGAGCGGCCATAAGCTATTTCCCATTTACAGTTGTCCCCTCAGCCACCACGTCAATTATCAGCTTGGACTCCACAAATAATACTGTGTCATTGCTCATAATGTTAACATCTTTTTCTGTAGTACCCCGTGAAAGTTTTGTTTTTCTGTTATAACACTTGGCTGACACAAAAGTTGTAAAAATTAACCAGTGTAGTAACTAAAAACATTGGTATCACACGAAGGACTTGAGAGTAGTGTGAAATTTATGAGATAATGATGCATGTACGTGTTTTGTATTTATTTCACGGAAACATGCAAACAAAAGCTCAGAAACGAAATACAGAAAAAGGGCAAAATAATGAAACTGTTTGGAGTGAGACATACACTCATTAAATAGTAAATACAATAATCCAGAACTAAAATATTCCAGTACAGAAAAGAAACTATGATCTGAAGTCGCTGTCATGAAAGCTGCATAAATAGAACAAATAAGGTTACATGCTTCAAGAATACAGTTAATACATCATACACTGCTATATAAAATAAAATGAAAACTGTAGATGAGATTAGAGTTCAAAAACACATAACAGATTTCCAGAATGAAATTTTCACTCTGCAGCGGAGTGTGCGCTGATATGAAACTTCCTGGAAGATTAAAACTGTGTTCCGGACCGAGACTTGAACTCAGGACCTTTGCCTTTCGCAGGCAAGTGCTGTACCATCTGAGCTTCCCAAGCACAACTCGTGCCCAGTCCTCACAGCTTTACTTGCGCCAATACCTCGCCTCCTACCTTCCAAACTTCACAGAAGCTCTCCTGCGAAACTTGCAGAACTAGCACTCCTGGAAGAAAGGATATTGGGGAGACATGGCTTTACCACAGACTGGGTGCTGTTTTGACAATGAAATTTTAGCTCTGCAGCAGAGTGTGCACTGATATGAAACTTCCTGTGGATTAGAACAGTGTGCCGGACCAAGACTCAAACTCAGGATCTTTGCCTTTCGCAGGCAAAGGTCCCGAGTTCGAGCCTCAGTCCGGCACACAGTTTTAATCTGCCAGGAAGTTCACAAAACAGATTTGACTCATTGAAGCATAAGATGACTTTTCTCTCCAAAAGAAAATTAATTATGTAATTTCTGTAAGTAGCAAATACAAAATTCATGCCAACAAGGAATGGGAAAACCCATCTACCCATAACAAAGGCAACAGTAGGGACCATCAAGAAATGGAATGCAATAAACAGACTTAAGGCACAGGAGAATAATTTAGATAAAACCAGTAACAAGAGCAGTTATATTTTGACATACACAAGATTGCCTTGGATGTGGCATAGCCAGAAACATTGCACAAACTGATTAGGCGATATCTCATACCCCGATACCTGGACACCAGTTGCGTATTCAGGAGGATAACACACCCTCCAATTACTCAGAATTCTGTCATATTAATTAAATGAATGCTGAATGAAAACTAAGTTGCTTTTTCTGGACACCAAAGCCCCATAACTTCAATCCTGTTGAGTATTTCTGGAATGCTGTCACGAATATTTGTTCTCTGAGCAAGTTCCAAGGGTTGAGGGTGACCTCAATCAGTCTGTACCACAATTTTCATGCTCAACACATGCCCTCGATAGTTACTGATTTAAAAAAAAAAACAACCTTATACTGTCAGGGAGATTTCTGTAATTCAACTGCAAATTTATCACAACATTCACTGTTAACAATAAAATAAATGCAAAATATTTGACTTTTTATAATGATCTCAACACTTCATTTGTTCCTTAATTTATGGTAAACATAGCTAATTAACTAAAACTCTTTCAAAAATTTATCTTAAATGTGGCTTCACACTCTCGAACTGCAAAAGTTCCAGAAAATGTTTCGCAGAAAGTAAAAACGAGATTAAAAAGCAGAAGATGAATCAGATCCTCCTTTCTTCTTCTTCAGTGTATCTGTCTTGTGACAGGATTCAACTACAGGCTCCCTACCATGTCCTGTTCTGAGCGTCTTCCTCCTCCTATTTGTATGTTCATCTTCAAAATGTAGACCATCATTCTGATTCTCTCCCTAACTCTTTCTCTCATTCTTTCCACTTTTTCCTCTATTATTCTGTGTTGCAGACGGTTTCTACACAGTACATGTCCCACCAATATTTTTTTCACTTCCTGATCACTTCCAATAATCTTCTTTCTTCCCCTATTTTCTTCGTTACTTCTTCATTCCCAAATCAGATCCTCCGCACCCACATTTCGATACTATCTAAATATCTTTCTTCTTTCTTTTTAATTGTCCATGATTCATCGCTTATCATCACTATACTTCAGACATAACACTTAGCAAATCTTTTTCTCAGCACCATTTGACTTCTTCCAGCTATTAATAGTTGCTTTACCTTTTCATATGCTCTTCACCATCCATGTCTTTATTCTTTTTTATAGTTTCCATTTTCTGTATAACAAACTTCAGTAATACAGAAAGGATTTTATGTGTTCTATCTTTTTTCCATTTTTTCCATAAAAGAATATAGGCACTTCTTTCTTGCTTATTCTCATCACTTTTGTCTTTTCTATATTTATCTTCATTCCATACTCCTCAACCCCTTCTAGCATACTCTTCAGCACCTGTTGTACTTACAAACATGCATACTCTGCAAGCCACCATATGGTGCAAGCTGAGTGGGAGGTACATTGTACTGCTATTAGTGATTTCTTTTCTTGTTCCATGTACAGACAAGAGTGAGGGAAAAACGGCTGTCTACGAGGTCTGTACAAAAAAATTCTGGAACTTTATCCACAAAATATTTTAAATGCTTAACTTTTACTTAATGCACATGGTCTCCTTCATAATACTCTCCTCCACAATTGATACACCACTCCCAATGCCATTTCCACTTCTGGAAGCAATCTTGGTATGCTTCTTGGTGGATCACATGAAGTGCCAACTGCGAATTTTCTTTTATCTCATCTATCATGCCAAGCATCATCCTTTCAATGGTATTTTCAACTTTGGAAATAAAAAAAGTACATATGGGCCAGGTCTGGAGAGTACAGATGAGGTAGCACACTGAATTTGTTTTTTGTGCCATAGTCATGCACCAACAGGGTTGAATGTGCAGGTGTGTTATGGTGTGCCTCGCCACATTTCAGTCTGTTTCCTACTCACATTTTCTCGCAGGTGTTGCAACACATTTCGATAGTACCGTCAATTAACAGTTAGTTCCTGTGGCATAAATTCACGATGAACTAATCCTTCAAACTCAAGAAAACTATCAGCATGGCTTTGACATTTGACCAGACCTGATGAGCTTTCTTTGGTCATGAAGAACCTTCCCCAACCCATCGTGAAATTGAACCTAGGTCTCAACATCATAACAGTAGACCCACATACCACCACCAGTAACAATCCTCTTAAGGAGGACCTCATTCTCATTTGCGAGATCCAAAAGCTCTTCAAAGGGTGCTAGGTGAAGGTCTTTCTGGGCCTGACTCATGAGCCGTGGGACGAACTTGGCGGCAACACAATGCATTCCAAGATGCTGTGTCATAATTTCAGGATATGATCCAACTGAAATGTTACATTCTTCTGCATCCTTTCTGACAGTCAGTCTTTGATTGGCATACACACTTTCACTGACTTCCTGACATAAGCATCCGGCCATTTTTAAACTGGGTAAACCTTTCGTAACATCAAGTTCAGCTTACGCATTCATCACCGTAAGCTTCCTGCATCATTTGGTGTGCATCTGTACAGGTTTTCTTGAATTCCACACAAAACTTAATGCAGATGTTTTGCTCCTCTGACACTGCGATCTCGGAGTTTGCAA
The DNA here is from genome assembly GCF_021461395.2 of Schistocerca americana. Taxonomy (NCBI): domain Eukaryota; kingdom Metazoa; phylum Arthropoda; class Insecta; order Orthoptera; family Acrididae; genus Schistocerca; species Schistocerca americana. The sequence continues at coordinate 792,471,725 of NC_060119.1, forward strand.
ACTGTGCGAAACTACTACTTAATGCAGCACTGAACAATAACTAACAGACATACAACAATGACACCTTCAGCAGTTACACATTAAATACAGCCATGTGCGGGTGTGCCAACTGCATTTCACTCGAGCACACCACTGACACAAAATTACGAATGTTTCGGAATTTTTTGAATAGATCTCCTAAATGCCCCATATCTTTGTGGCCTCTACCTGAAACGTATGTTGGCAGTTATAGAATAGTTCTGTAGTCAACATGAAATGCTGAAATTTTCTCAATAGTTTTCAAAAAAAAAAATGTCATTCTCCCTCCAGGACTGCGATTTCCGTTCAGCAACCATCTCCATAATGCCTGCATATCGACAGAACCTAATGGTAACATATCTAGCAGCTTCCCACTGAACTGTTTCGATGTCATCCTTTATTCCAGTCTAACCCATGACAAGACCTGCCGTAAGGCACAATACCATACTACTTACTACTTACTACTACTACTACTACTACTACTACTACTACTTTTTTCCAACCTGGTGGATATTACAAACGCTCAAGTAGTACTCAACAAAGGGTCACAGTAGTGTTCTGTAAGTGGTTTGCTTTACAGATGAACCACACTTTCCTACAATTCTTCCATTCACCCTCCCTACTACAATCCTTTACATGCTCGTTCTGTTTCATATCCCTTTGCAAAGTTTTGCCTACATACTTAATCGACATGATTGTGACCAGCAGGACACTACTAATGCTGTATTCGAACATTAGGGGTTTGTTTTTCCTTCTCATCTGCATTAACTTACATTTTCATCATGTCAACTATACATTTCATTTAAGTCATCTTGTATCCTCCAACAGTCATTCAATGATGACACCTTCCCTTACACCACAGCATCATCAGCAAAAAAACCACCAATTGTTGCTAACCCTCTCCATCAGATCATTTATGTATATCTTTACCTCTATAGAAAGACTGATATCATGATCACTAATCCTTGTTCTTACACTGACACCACTGATAAGGTCATGCTGTTTGTAGCTACAAGGTCTAAACATTGCCTCTGCATGTGGGCCGTCAAACCAGCTGCTCAAGACAGTTTTTGGAAAACTGTGTTCAAAAGTACTTTGCAAGATGACCTGTCAGTACCTCCTGCAATGAATCCATATATGTCCCAATCCCTCCAATTAATACTGCATGGTCTGGGTGTTTCTGCACTACTGAGCATACACTTTTTTGAATGAATCTAAAACTGTCACAGCGGAATTGTGTGACTAGAAAAAAACATCCAACAATAACTTGATTTCACATAGACCTGTTACGTACGCCCTCCTCTTCTGATTCTACCAGTACCGCTACATCATCTGCGTATTTTATAGTCTTTATACAATGGGAAATCCAGGATGGAATCTAACAATAATGTGAAAAGGAAAGTTGCTACCCACCATATAGTGGAGACACTGAGTTGTAGATAGGCACAACAAAAAGACTGTCACAAATAAGCTTTTGGCCAACAAGGCCTTTGTCAAAAATATACAAAACACACACACACACACACACACACACACACACAGGTGCGCACGCGCCCACGCAACTCTCACACGCGTAACTGCACACTATGGCGGCTGAAGCCACAATGTGAGCAGCATCAGCAGCAGTGCACGATGGGTGTGGCAACTGGGTGGGGGTAAGGAGGAGGCTAGGGCAGGGAGGGGGAGGTGTAGTACATTAGGAGTGGGAGACAGTGAACTGCTGCTGGGGACCACACAGGGGTGAGGTGGAGAGTGGGTAGGGCAGCTAGGTGTAGGTGTAGTCAGGAAGGCAGGGGAGAGATGTGCAGGAGAGGGGTGGGAGTGTAGCAGAAAAGGAGAGAAGTAAAAACACTGGTGTGACAGTGGAATGAGGGCTGTGTAGTGCTGGAATGGGAACAGGGAGGGGCTGGATGGCTGAGGACAATGACTAAGTCATGACTTCATTAGTCATTATCCTCACCCATCCATATTCCCACTCCAGCACTACACAGCCCTCATTCCACAATCACACCCAGTGTTTTTACTTCTCTCCTTTTCCACTACCCCCCCACCCCGTCTCCCCCACCTCTCCCCTGCCTCTGTCTAACATCCTGACCGCACCTAGTTGCCCTACCCTCTCTCCACCTCGTCCCTGCATGCTCTCCAGTAGTACTTCACTGTCCCCCACCCCTACCCAACTATCCCTCCCCCTCCCCACCCCAGCCTCCTCCTTACTGCCACCCAGTTGCCACTCCTATCATGCACTGCTGATGACGCTGCTCGCAGTGTGGCTTCAGCTGCCAGAGAGTGCAGTTACGTGTGCGGGAGTTACGTCTGCGCGCGCGTTTGTGTGTGTGTGTGTGTGTGTGTGTGTGTGTGTGTGTGTGTGTGTGTGTGATCCACTTTCAACAAAGGTTTTGTTGGCTGAAAGCTTATTTGTGACAGTCCTTTTGTAGTGTCTATCTGCGACTCAGCATCTCCGCTATATGGTGAGTATCAACTCTCCTTTTCATATTACTGTTTTATAGCCTTTAACCTTTCTCCTTCAGTTATAATACCTGTGTCCTCTATGATACTACACACCAACACTTCTCCATATCCACTGAATAGCTTCAGTAACAGTGATCATCCTTGCCTTACACCCCTACCAATGGTCATCTCTCTTGTCTCCTCAATCCCTCCTCTTATTGTTACTCTTTATTAATATTTTATCATTCCAGTCTAGTCCAACATCTTTTAAAATCTTCAGTCATATACTCTAGTTGACTATTGAATGCCTTCTCCCAGCTGATTAAAATGAATATACATTACTTTGTTCACTCCAGTCATCTTCAGATAATCAATAGCATCTCTTGTTCCTTATACTGTTTTGTGACCGAACTGGTCTTCCCCACATTTTAATCTGCTTCCCTTTCAGTTATCCTCAGTATGACTCTTGTTCCAGCCTGTGTAACATCGCTGATAAAACTGTCTGTCCTTCAGTCTTTGCATTCTTTTGCATTGCACACTGCACTTTTTAGGTAATGACACTACAATGATCTTAAGTATATCTTTCACTAACTCAGCCAGTCTGGAAATTGCATTTCAACCTAAGACTTTCAGTGCCTCAGATAGTAGACTGTCACAGACCAATGGTTTCTTTTCCTGGAGTTCTGAACTGCTTTCTCCAATGTCCATTTGAATATCTTAGTGCCCCAGTTTTCTTCATTCTATTCCCCTTCATCTTCCAAATACTCACACAAAATTCCCCAGTAACTGAGTGCTGAATCAGATGAAAATGAAAGATCGTTCTGAACAGTTGCTTGTGAAGCCAATGCAGAATGATCTGTAACAAGAACTAAGTCTTATGCTAATAGACAGTCTAATTGGTGCACAAGTTAAAAGCCTTTCATTATTCTTTGGAAAGGGAAATGTTAAAGAGACTTGGTAAAGTTTCAGTACAAAATTAATAAGATGGCTTTGCACATTTGTTATTTTACACACACACACACACACACACACACACACACACACACACACACATGAGAGAGGTGATTTAATGTCCCATTTACACCAAGGCAGTGAGACACACAGAACACCATCAGAAAGGTAAGAGAAGGAGAACAGACAGACACACTTTTGAAAGTAGCATCTTAATAACTGCCTACTGAGTTTTAGGGAACATATGGAAAACTTGTGGTAGGAGGGCCTGACAGGGATTTGAACCCATTTCTATTACACACAAGTAATCTCTTAAGTGTTGTGCAATTTTTTTATCATGTTACAAATATTTATGTTTACTTGTCAGTATCCATGGTACACCAAGAGAGTAAAATCATGTATGTTTATGCTATTTACAACAATTTTATTCTAAAATTATCATTCAGTGGAATTAAATTGCATAGTTAAGTTCATTATTCCAACTGTGACCAACAAGTGTAAAACAAAACAAAAAAAATACCTGTATGATATCACTACTAAACAGCTGGTTGCATATTGGACACGATATTTTTGGACTTTCACTGTCTTCCACATTCTTAATGGCTGGAAGGCATGGTGCTGGACTTCGAGAAGCATTAGAAAGCTGAAAAAAAAAAAAAAAACAATATTAATAAATTTGTAGAAATTAATAATAATAATAATAATAATAATAATAATAATAATAAGGCCCGGGAAATGAATAAACCTCAGGTATGTGCTGCCAGTCGTAAAAGGCGACGAAAAGAACAAACCACTAATAGGGCTAACCCCCCTTTTTGTGTTATTAGTTGGTTCAGGACAGAACTAATGAAGCCTCGGACAAGCGCTGTCATGGTTGGGGACAACGCTTGAACCCTATGCCCGTCCACAGTGGTAACGACACTGCTAGCCACACGGAAAATGATTTAAATCCAAATAGAGGTGTTTTGCAGGATATGATTCCTGCAACCACTCTAGAAGGAAAACAAAGACAGAGGATGAGATGGTCAGATGAAGTTAACCGACATCTCATGTTCTGTTATTACCAAGCAACAAACTTAGGAACCAACACAACTGGATACAGATCACAAGTATACACAACATTTATTACCAGATACCCAGAATTAAAATTTTTATCAGAACAACGACTAGCTGATCAGATCCGTGTAATAATCAAAAATAACAGGATACCCTAGTCAGAATTAGAAAACATCAAACAACAAGTACAACAAATACTGGAACAAAATAATGTGCAATCAGAAGAAGAAGAAAATACAGTAATGGACCCAAACATCCCAGAGCAAACAAACAAATAGCAACATGCATCAATTAAACAATCAAAGGAAAACGAAATCTTAAGACAGCCACCAGAACAAGCACAAATAGAACACAAAATGACACACATGTTAGATATAGAAGAAAAATTTCAGCTGACATGTACAGAATACAAAGACACCAATACAGATGTTAGACCATTCTTGCATAGACCACCAAATAACCCACAAGTCGAAACAACAACAACAACTATCAACACAATCATACACAACAAAATAAATGAAAATACAACTATGGAAGAGTTACAACTACTGATTTATATAGGAGCACTCACTACACTAAATATACACACTAGGCAGAGATCAGAGCCAACCAACAGACAGAAGAAACCCACAAAACCAGCACGGCAACACAGGCTACAGATCAGAATAGAAAAACTGAGAAAAAACATCGGAGAGCTAACACAATTTATAAGAAATGAAATATCAGACAAAAAACGAAAAAGGTTAGGTAAAATCTCACAACAAGAAGTGATAGAGCAATTAGATGAAAAGAAGCAGAAATTACAAGCATTGGGCAAACGACTTAGAAGATACAAAAAAAAGTGAAAATAGAAGGAAACAAAACCAAACATTCAACACAAACCAAAAGAAATTTTACCAGACAATAGATAACACACACATTAAAATAGACAATCCACCAAACATAGCTGACATGGAACACTTCTGGAGCAACATATGGTCAAACCCTGTACAACATAACAGACATGCACGGTGGATACAAGTAGAAACAGACACATACAAGATGATACCGCAAATGCCTGAAGTGATAATTTTGCAACATGAAGTCACCCGAGCAATTAATTCTACGCTCAATTGAAAAGCCCCTGGAAAAGATAAAATAGCAAATTTCTGGCTAAAGAAGTTCACATCAACACATTCACATCTAACTAAATTATTTAAGTTACATGCAGACCCATACACATTTCCTGATACACTTACACAAGGAATAACTTATCTGAAACCTAAAGATCAAGCAGACACGGCAAACACAGCAAAATATCGCCCCATAACATGCCTACCAACAATATACAAAATATTAACTTCAGTCATTACACAGAAATTAATGACACATACAACACAGAACAAAATAATAAATGAAGAACAAAAAGGCTGCAGCAAAGGAGCACAAGGATGTAAAGAACAACTGATAATAGATGCAGATGTGACATATCAAGCTAAAACTAAACAAAGGTCACTACACTACGCATACGTTGATTACCAAAAAGCTTTTGATAGTGTACCCCCCTCATGGTTACTACAAATATTGGAAAGATCCTAAATTGATACAGTTCCTAAACATAGTAATGAAAAAATGGAAAACCACACTTAATATCCAAACAAATTCAAATAATATCACATCACAGCCAATACAGATTAAGCGTGGAATATACCAAGGAGACTCATTAAGTCCTTTCTGGTTCTGCCTTGTTCTGAACCCACTATCCAACATGCTAAATAATACAAATTATGGATACAATATTACTGGAACATATCAACACAAAATCACACATTTGCTATACATGGATGATCTAAAATTACTGGCAGCAACAACTCAACCAATTACTAAAGATAACAGAAGTATTCAGAAATGGTATAAATATGGCTTTTGGAACAGACAAATGTAAGAAAAATAGCATAGTCAAGGGAAAACACACTAAACAAGAAGATTACATATTGGATAACCACAGTGACTGCATAGAAGCGATGGAAAAACAGATGCATATAAATATCTAGGATACAGACAAAAAATAGGAATAGATAATACAAATATTAAAGAAGAACTAAAAGAAAAATATAGACAAAGACTAACAAAAATACTGAAAACAGAATTGACAGCAGGAAACAAGACAAAAGCTATAAATACTTATGCTATACCAATATTAACCTACTCATTTGGAGTAGTGAAATGGAGTAACACAGACCTAGAAGCACTCAATACACTTACATGACCACAATGCCACAAATATAGAATACATCACATACATTCAGGAACAGAACGACTCACATTAAGCAGAAAGGAAGGAGGAAGGGGATTTATCGACATAAAAAACCTACATTATGGATAGGTAGACAATTTAAGAAAATTCTTTATAGAACGAGCAGGAACTAGCAAAATACACAAAGCAATCATTCATATAAATACATCGGCTACAACACTGAAATTTCAGAACCACTTCTACAACCCTTTAGATCACATAACATCAACAGATACGAAGAAAGTAAATTGGAAAAAGAAAACACTACATGGCAAGCACCCGAATCATCTAACACATCCACACATCGATCAAGACGCATCCAACATTTGGCTAAGAAAAGGCAATATATACAATGAGACGGAAGGATTCATCATTGCACTACAGGATCAAACAATAAACACCAGATATTGCAGCACGCATATTATTAAAGATCCCAATACCGCAACAGATAAATGCAGACTTTGCAAACAACAAATAGA